>NC_050577.1:108772900-109102937 GCF_011100635.1 Trichosurus vulpecula | reverse complement strand
CTTAAGGTAGCTTTTCTTAGAAAAGCAGATCAAAGAACCTGTGCTAGCAGCCCTCCTGTGTGTTGGTGTTATCGTCCTTCCACAGCCACAGTAGTGGCAAGTAGCATTGTTGTTACACAGCAATAAAGAATTCATAAAACAGCTAGCTTAATTAAGCTAGCTGCTTGAAACAACAATTCGGCTAGCAGCAACTGTTGAGGTGTAAGACCCAACAAGACCAGCAACAAGAGCTGCCAGCACAGGTTCTCTTGATCTGCTTTACTAAGGAAAGTAACTTGAAGGGTTAACAATCTCTGTTTAATCAAGCATACATAAACTTACATCATTCACTTAGTTCAGGGGGAAAAGATCAGCTCTCCGAACTTCAAGGCAAATACAAACAGAAATTACAAACATCAATAGACAGACCTTGTCTGATCAAATTACAATACATAGTTACCACAGAAGAACCAATGGGTCTGGGTTAGCAAAGCCAAAGGGCAGTTACAGCTTGCCCAAAGTCTCAACACTCCTTCCATGAGTGTGCCCCAAAAGTCAAGTGCCAACCTTGGATCTTATATACCCATCTCAGGGCCCTCAGTGCTAAGAAGCACTCAAACAAAGAACAGGGAAAAATCCCATTTAGGGTGTGGGAAAGTTAATCCCTAGTACCATCATATACAAGTCAATGACTCCTGATCATCTTAGTGCAGAGAAATTCCAAGACAAGATACCACTTTATTCATTTAATCATTAAAGGCACTGAAGAGAAGAACAGCACAAAGTCCCACCTTAACTACTGATACACTGCTCTTATCCCTAAGATGTTTTCAGTTACCATTCTCTCAGTGTTCTACCTTCATGGCCAAATACCTCAAATAAGTAGGACGTATATAGCCTCCATTTCCTTGTCATTCTTTCTCTTTGTGAAATTATTCTACAGCTGGCCCTATTCTCACTATTTCTCTGACTCTAATATCATCAAAACAAAAATGGGCTTTTGTCAGTTGACCCATTCAACATTTCTACTATATTTGTCACTTGTCAATGAGCCCCCTTCTTGTTGAAACTTTCTGTTCCCTCTGGCTTCCTTCATACTTTATTTTCCTTGTTCTACATCACTAACTTTTTTTTACCTCCTTCAATAATTCTTCCTTGTACTCAAGGCTAACCCTCCATGTAGTAAGAATAAGGGTTACTTATATCAAACCATCCATTAACCAAACAACAAGCATTTAAATAATCATTTAATATGTGCTAGCACTATGCTAAGGATTGATTATATGAAGTACGGCAAATATAATTTGAATAATGCTTCAAACCATGCCTACCTCTAAATATCTTCCCAACTTGTTTATCATGATGTCTGAAATACCCACAGGTAAAGGCACAAAAATGTTTACCTACAAGGGATAAGAAATCTCAGAGATCAAAGATTCCAGGAGACTAAAGGTGATTAATTTTTTGTGGACTTGGTCTGTGATTTCCTTGGTATAAGGAAATTCAGGTGGTGAAATTCCTTCTACTAACACAGAAATGCATCTGCCACAATGATGGAGTGGTGGGAGTTGGACCCCTAAAAGGAAAAGATATGTCTTTCAAAGCAACCCAGTCCCTGAATTTTCCCATACATTTCAGCAGCCCAGTTCAGTGGCATCTCATCCAAGGCATCTGGCCCACCCCAGGCCACCTAGATACTTGACAATCCTTTCACACTTGCTCTTGGCCTACCCCAGACTACTTAATACTCCTTCCACTATTGTACCTGGCCCACACCAGGCTATTTACCACCCCTTAATCCCAACCAGATCTTTTCACTGTCCATTTTTTGTATATAAGTATCAGTCTCACCCCCATTGAGTTGTAGATTCACTAGGAATCTAGCCCCACTACTGGCAATTCAATAAACCTTGCCACTTTCACTGGAAGATAGTTTGAGTAAATGAATTCTTTCCAGGCAGACACCGCCCTGTACCCTGACATTTCAGGGTTCCAAGCAATCCCAAACCGTATCAATGCAATTTATAGTCTTAAAATTTTGCCCAGAGCACTCATATTTTAAGTGACTTAGCTGTGGTCACAGTCAGTATATGTCAGAAACAAGGTTAAAAACCCACTTCTTTATGATTACGAGGCCAACTTTCTATTATTAATATCACTTTGCCTGTCATGACTTAAGAAAATCTCTGCTTAAATCCACTTTGACTACAGTAATGGGAGCAATGTCCTAACCCTAGCCCCATGCAAGTCAGGCTAGTTTTGCCTTAGAAGGTATTAGGAACAGAGCCACAAGATTAGAGTAGCAAGAAGTTAGCAAATTCCTTGTCCCAAAACTCCTAAATGTATCTATGAAATGCCTCAGAATGAATCCTTATTGGGAAACCCAAGAAAATATTATAGTGAGACATTTCTCTAGCTCAGGATTGCATAGGGAGAGATAGGTCTGTGGCCACCAGGGAAGGGAACTGGCCAGGAGTCTGATTGAAAATTCCAGCATAAGGAGATGCTATGCACCAGGATAAGAAGTCCCAGATCTAGCACAGAATGGCCCAAACTTGTGTAGGGTATAAGAACAGATTTAGTTGGTAGCTCTGTTGCTTACCACCCAGTTCTGTATCACATCCAGGATGAATTGAGGAGGGGAAATACACATAAGGTTGGTGTTCCAGGGTGAGGAGTGGTCCTGGGTCCTAGACTGAGTACCAAGCAAGAAGCAAGTTCAGAAGAAAGCAACAACTGTGGGTTAAGCCCCAGAAGTGGAAAACAGGGTCTTAATTCCAGGTTCCAGCCAAATCTAAATCCTGAAAAGGAATAACCAGGTCAGAAATCCCAAGCAAAAGGGAAACTTACAGTCTTGTCACACTGAGTTAGTCGAGCATTCCAGTTGTCTGATAGAAGCAGAATCTAATAAAAGTTTACTAGAACCCCAAATGGGGCAAGCTCACATGCATGTTGCTTAAACACAAACCCACGTTAGGAACTTAAAGTGCTCAGACCAGGGCAGGGCAGTGATCAGACTTTGATCTAGCTCAGACCATTTGGGGAGTAAATATGAACAAATAATCATAATGGACTATTAAACTATGAAAACTGTTTACATTCTAATATGAAGGATACTTGTGTCCCCTGTGAACCTTATTATCAAGTCATAGAAGAAGCCTAATTAGACAAAAGGCTTGAAAGAGGTTCTGTTCTAGCTGTATGACCTTGGGCAAGTCACTTACCCCCAATTGCCCTGCCTTTCCCCCTGCAAAAAAAAAAAGTGGTTCTGTTATATCTTGATAATCTTAAAAGATGAATGGAAAAAGGGAAGAGGAATATACTGGGAAGAGAGGAAGAACAGAGAGGAAAGTTAAGGGAAATTATCTTAAATAATCATGGTATGAAACAGAAGTATATGCAAACAAGAAAGCGTGAGGGGACCAACTGACACTTGAACCTCATTCTCATTTAAACTGGTCAAAGAAAGGGAGAATACATTTACATACTATGGTACAGGAATCCATTTCACTAAACATGGAAATAAGAGGGAAAGATGAGAATAGAGAAAAATAAGAGGGAGGGTAGGTTATGAGAGGTATTAGTCCTAAGCAAAACAAACATTAAATAAGGAAGTACAAAAATATTTATAGCAGCTCTTTTTGCGGTAGCAAAGAATTGGAAAATGAGGGGATGCTCATTAATTGGGAAATAGATGAGCCAATTATGATACATAAATATAATGAAATACTATTCTGTTGTAAGAAATGATGAAGGAGACGGTTTCAAGAGAAACCTGGGAAGTTTGTATGAAATAATGCAGTGAAGCGAGCAGAACCAGGAATACAATTTATACAATGACAACAATGTTGTAAAGACAAATAATTTTTGAAGAGTTAGGAATTCTGATCAGCATATTCACCAACCAAGATTCCAGGGGACTCAGGATGAAACATGTAACCTACCTCCTAATAGAGAGGTGAAAGGCTCAGAATGCAGAATAAGACATAATTTTTTGGATGTGGCCAATGTGGAAATTTGTTATGCTTGACTATATAGATTTGTTACCTAGACATAGATTTGTCAATTGAGGGAAGTTAGTATAGGAGGAAGAAAAAGTCAGCTTTTTGGTGATTGAAGAAAGTAAAAATAATAAAAACAAAAAACTACACAATGTATAAAATATTTGGATTCTAACCACTAAGTCATGAGCAGCAGCTTATATTAGGAAGGCAGAATTTATGATTTCAAAGAGAATCTCATATGTGCCTGAAAGGTTCGGAACCGCAGGATACAAGGAATTCTCTAGGCAGAAGGCACGAGAACTAAAGCATGTATTTACACTCCACAGTAACAGGCCCACAAACCAGCATCCCCATTTTGATATCTTCATCAAAAGCTTCCAGGCCCAATAAGTCCGTCTCACAAGAGTAACCAGGAGGCCACAGAGAAGCTAGATAGTATAAGGCAAGATCGTATACATGCTTCCCCTCTACGGTAAGAAGATTACCCACTGGCCTCCAGTCCTGACTCAGCACTCCTCGCTCCACGTGGGTCAGCTCTGCTACCGGCAGCTCAGCTTCGGCTGTAGGCATCTCTGTCTCCAACCGGAAAAGGAAAAGAAAGGGGTCTTCAAGCTGTCCTCTCCCCTCTTATAGAATTTTCGATATCCTCAAGCGCAGCCTGAATGACCAGGGCCTATTGGTTCTTGACTTGGCCCCTCCCCGTAGCATAGACCAGGTTAACACCCAATAGGGCATGGCTCTGGAGTTAACACCTCCCCTCAGTCAGCTCCATGACTCATCACACAGGAAGTTCTCCACTTCCCAGAAGAGAAACAGCAGCAACCAGCAGGCTCAATGACGTAAGCTGAGTCACTCAAGGAAAACAAAGGCCACTCTGGCCACACAACTATATAAATGTATTTATAAAACACATTACAGAAATAAAGACCAACCTTAGTATTTGTTTGGTCTGTGCCATATAATAAAAATGGCAATACTATCTTAGTTAATTTACTTATTCAGTGTCATAACAAGTAAAATAGCAAAGGATTATATTATGGAGCTAGAAAAAAAATAATTATGAAATTGATCTGGAAGAAAAAGTTTTAAAATATCAAGGGAAGTCATGAAAAAATGATCCAAAGAGACTCTAGCAGTACCAGATTTCAGATTATACTTCAAAGCCACAATCATCAAAATGATTTGGTGCATTTTAAAAAATAGAGAAGGAGATGAGTAGGAAAGATTAAGTCTACAACATACAGAAGCAGATGAACATAATAGCATAGTATTTACTAAACTCAGGTACCCCAGCTACTGGGGTAATGACTATTTGACAAAAAAGTGCTGGGAAAAGTGAAAAACAGTCTAGCAAAAATTCAGTTTAGATCAATGTCACACACCAGATAAGGTGTGTGGTAAGTTCCAGGTTAGTTCCAAATAGGCATATGGTTTATATATAAAAGGTTACATCATTAAAAATTAGAAAAATGAGGAAGGAAATAGTGATCTACTATGGATAAGGGAAGGGTGCAGTACCAAAGGAAAGAGGTGATCACAGGAGATAAGATAGATATTTTTGATGAGCATTAAAAAATTTCATAAATAAAATTAATGCAAAGGAAACAACTTGGGTGGGGGGGGGATGGGGCATGAATCATTGCAGTAAATTTCTCTGAAAAAAAAATCTGGAACTTCTTCAAATCTGGAAGAGGAGAGGATTCTGGGGCAGAGTACATCAGAAAATTCCAAGCTCTCCAGATTTCCCCAACAAACAAAACAAAATAGTGCCTCTGGGTGAATATAGAGTGGTAAAAGTAAACAAGAGTTGGGGCAGAATGATGATCCTCCTGGGACAATCAGAGAAGATCCCAAGAAAAATCCCACGAATGAGATTTGTTCCCTGTAATGAGGGAACCTCCAGGCTAGTTCTGCTGAAATAGCAAGTGGCAAGCCCTGGGGTTAGCTGGGTTGAGAGGCAGCCTTGGCCCCAACCACAGGAACTTTTACCCTGGATAGTAGGAGGAACTGGGCCTCTGAGCCGGGGAGGATTGAGGGAACCTCTGCTGGTAAGGGACACTAGGCCCAACTGAGTTGCCGGGATATGGCCAAGGGTGAAAAGGAATCAGCACACTCCGGTGAGTGCAAAAGCAGTGGGGCAGGGATGCTGCTGGCTGTGGACACTTATAGGAGGGCAGAGTTCTTGGTTTCAGTTCCAGGTCAGAGGGAAGAATTGAAGGAGGATCTGAGGCTGGAGGTACCACCTCCATACCCCAGGACTAGAAGTGATTACAATAATAAGCTGTCATAAATTTAAAAAAAATAATGAGCAGCCAAAGAAGAAAGAAAGAACTCAATTATAGAAAGCATATATGGGAAAAGAGAAGAATGAGGTTCATCTTCAGAGGATACTAAAGCAAAAAAGCCTCTCCTACCCCAAAGAGTAATGTCAAATGGTCAAAATGGTCAAAAAGGTCAAATGGTCAAAAAGAACTGCCCAAAAAGAACTCATAGAAGAACTTTAAAAAGACTTTAAAAAATAAATGAGAGAGATTAAGGAAAATTTTTTTTAAATAATAAAAACAATCCAAGAAAAACAAGAAGATTATGAAAAGAAAGTTAATCAACTGGAAAAGGAGATTGAGAATATTTTTTTTTTGATCCAGAATCTTAAGGAAGTAAATGACTCCTTGAAAATTAGGACTGGGCAAGGAAAAGCCAGCAAAGTTATAAGAGACCAAGAAATAATAAAACAAAATATAAAGAATGAAAAAATAGAAGAGAATGTGAAATATCTCATAAGAAAAACAACAGATCTGGAGAGCACATCAAGAAGATAAACTTAAGAAAAGTGAGATTACCTGAAAGCTATGATCAAAAAAAGAATCTTAATATAATAATGAAAGAAATAAAGAAAATTGTCCTGAAGTGTTAGAACAAGAGGGGAAAGTAGAAATAGAAAAAAAAAATCCGCTGATCACCACCTGGAAGAGATCCAACAAGGAAAACTTATAGGAATATTATAGTCAAATTCCAAAAGCCCCAGATCAAGGAGAAAATATTATGAGCAACAAGAAAAAAACAATCCAGATATGGCAGGACCACAATAAGAATCACGCAAAACCTAGCAGTGGCTATGATGAGGGCACAGTCTCTGGGAACCCCCTTGCTTCTGGAATACAGTCTCTGGGAGCCCCCTTGAACTGTCCTAGAATCTTCCAACTAGATCTGGCCTTCCCCTAAGGCCACAAACCTCACATTATCATTAGGCCCAAATCTCTACCTAAACCTTGCCCTCTATTGTTACTTTAGATATGCATGCCTTCAGTTACTTCCCAACCTTGATATTTCTTCAGGAACTTCCTGCCCTTAATCCCATTCTCTTGGTTCCCAGACTCTGAGCCCACTTTATCCTCCTTAGACTTCCCCTCAAGACCCTCCCTAAACCCCTCCTCTAGTCACCCCAAACCACCCCTCAATCCCTCCTACAATCTTTGTGTATATAATCTCCATCTTGCCTCCATGAAGGTGCTCAGGTTCAATCCAGCTCAGTAGGTTGAATCAGGCCCGCTTGTGCAAACAGGCATCACAAAGGGTGGGATTTCTTAAAACAGCCCATTATAGTGAATCCCTAATAAACTTTCTCTTTTCCCTTGGCTGAGAAGGCTTGAGTCGAATTCTTTCAGCAGGACCCGGCATGTAGGTATTTTGAGGTCTCCAGCACCCCTAGAAACCTATAGTTCCCTTACCATCATCATTTTTACAAATAAACCTCTTCAGCTACACTAAAAGACTGCAAGTCTTGGAACATAATATATCAAAGAGCAAAAGAGTTGGGGTTGCAGCTTAAAATATCATAGCCAGCAAAATTAAGCAAAGTCCTGAATGAAAAGAAAAAAAGAAAATGCAATGAATTGCCATACTTTCAAGATTTTGTTGCAAAAAAGCCTGAACTCAATTGGAAATTTGACATACAAGATCCAAGAGAAATATAAGGTATACATCAAAGACTAATTACGAGGGACTCAATAATAAGGACAGACTGTTTACTTTTTATATAAGGAAATGCAAAACATATGTCTAAGATTGTTATTAGGAATTGGGTAGTTTGAAAAAAAGATTGGGGTAGACTTGAGTATGATGTATGATGGAGTATGACTCCAAAAAGTAAGCATTTAGAAAAGGTAAAAAGAGTAATTATCTTATACAAATGAAGTATGAGAGAAAGAACTGACACAGAGAAATTAGATGGGGGAGGAAAGCTGGTAGTTTTGGAACCCTACTCTCATCATCAGAAATGAGTTAAAGAGGGAACAATACGTATATATCTAGAAAGGTATAAAAGTCTTCTAAATTCAGAAAGAAATAAAAGGCTGAGGGAATAAGGAGAGGATAAGAGAGGGATTTTTAGAGGAAACCTCACTCACATCAGATTTGAGTTAAAGAGAGAATATATACATTTAGAAGGGAATAAAAGTCTTCCAAATTTATGAAGAAACAAGAGGATAAGGGAATAGGATGGGGGCGGGGGCTATAGAAGGGTGTTTAGATTGATGGGAATGAGGGAATAAAAGGGGGGGTAGGTTAAGTAATAGAAGGGCAAGGTAGTGGGTCGAAGTAAAGTAGAAGAGTCAGGAAGGATAAGAAATAAGAGCTATACACAAACATAAAATAAAGATCAGGTAGAATTTATTAAGAAAAAAAAGCAGGGGTAGTAATCATGATCTCAAATGAAGTTAAAGCTAAAATAGATTTGATCAATAGAGAAAATAGGGAAACTACACTATATATCAGTCATATCAACCAATATTGTTTTAGACTATTTAAAATAACTAGACAGTATAAGGTTGGTATATTGCTGTATTGGAGGAAATGATGAGTTGGTAGACTTAGAAAAATATGGAAAGACTTTGACTTATGAAGGAAGATGCTTTCCACCCCCAGAGAAACATAGAACAAATAAGGATAGTATGGCTTTACATAGACATATATGAATATTTATGTCTATATATAAGTATGATTATAGATATCTAAGTATATGTATGTATAACTGTATATATGTGTATGTATATATGTTTGTGTATATATGTGTACGTATGTATGTGTATATACATACGTGTGTGCATGCATATATACACATATATGTATGTATACACATATATGTATATATACACATATGTCTATATGTATATATATCTGTGTTAATTGTAGCCTTCTTGGGGGAGGGGGAGAGGAAGGGGCAGAAAAGAACACAGTAAAAAGTACATAACAGAACAAAAGAGAACTTACAAGGAAGCAAAGAAAAGATGGACAGCTCTGAGCACAATGTGTAGTGTTTATTATATAGGCTTTGTTGAAATGGAAATTTATTGCTGTATATTTTAAATCCTTTCTTAAGTTCTGCTGTGTATATTGCAATGCTTTTTTTTTCTTTTCTTATCTTGTATTTGTTTTAGTATTTAAGTTTTTAAAAGAAATTTCTAAGAGTAAGAGTCATTCCCAGTAGATAAATGATCAACAAAGGCGCAAACAGGCAATTCTCAAAGGAATAAATCTGAGTTATTGACAGTCATCTGATACCAAATCACTAATAGTTAGAAAAATACAAATGAAAAGAAATATGAGGTTCTTCTACCTCTCCCAATCAGTCTATCAAAATTATAAAAAGGAAAATGACAATTGTTGGAGGGGCTGTAGAAAAACAGACACACCAATACATTATTGGTGGAGCTATGAATTGGTCTAGCCATTCTGGAAAATAATTTGGAAATATCCCCCTCCCAAAATCCCTAAACTGTGTATATCCTTTGACCCAGTCATTATACTACTTGGCCTATAGCCCCAAAGAGATTTAAAAAAAAAAAAAGAAAAAAGACCCATACCTGCTGTTCTTGGAGCAATATCCTAATCCCCAGCCAAATAGAAATTAGGCTAGTTTTTCTGTAAAAGGTATTGAAACCATCCCTGAGACTTGATTGACTCAAAGGGCTGACTCTTGGCTCATGCTATTAACATCATTTCCTGGTTTCCTGGCTACAAAAATAGCCAAGGGAAGTTCTAGGAGCTTTCTTTGATGGTTGGCTAGCAGAATACAATGGGTAACTGTGGTGGGGAAACTTCATCCAACTGAATCAACTTGGATTATCCTCAAAATACTCTCCATTTGTGGCTAAGTAAATCTCCTTTTGTTAACTGCTGAATGTCTAAATTTATTCTGGTGTTGAAATTAAACTACCAGGCAACTGGCCTAAATCAAGCCAACTCCAGAACATAGACAAAAATATTTACAGCAATTCTTTTTGTAGTGGGAATACTGGAGAAGTAAGGGGAGGAAATCATGCCTATCAATTAAAGGGCTGAATAAATTGTGATATGTAAATATAATGGGATATTGTTGTTCCATAAGGAATGTTGAAAGAGATAGTTTCAGACAAATATTGGAAGACCTGTATGAAATGATACAGAGTGAACTGAGCAGAACCTGAAGAAAAATTTATAGAAGATGATAATGGGCAGTCTAAACAAGGAAGATCCAGTCCTTAGCACATGTGTGTAGTTGCCCTTTCTCTCGGGTTATTCTGAACATTTGCATTATTCCCTGTCTGGAATCAATCTAATAGGTCGTGGCTTGGTGGACCTGTTTCTGGCCACTAATGATTGAAGAGCTGATATTATGATGATGAAATGTCTTCTTAAAGGCTAAAGAGCTAGAACTTAGGGTACATATAAAAGGTTTGAGTATAAGATCTTTCGTTTACTTTCCAGGCAGCTTTTGAGTGGGAAGGATTTCGGTGAGCTACCAGGTGAGCCTTTCCTACCCTGATGCTATGTGATCATGAACACAAGCCATCTCTGCTTTTTTTTTTTTTTGGTCTCTTTTGTATTTATTCTTTCCTAATCATAGATGAATAAATATAGAATATGTGTCCTTCTGCACTCTTGAGTTCTTCACCTCTCTTTCAGGAGGTAAGTAGCATGTTTCATCATTAATGCTCTGGAATCCTAGATGGACATTACACTTATCAGAGTTCCTAATTCTTTCAAAGTTGTTTGTCTTTACAATATTGTTATCATTGCTCTCCTGGTTCTGTTCACTTAACTCTGCATCAGTTTATGTAAGTCTTCCCAGGTTTCTCTAAAATAATCCCCTTCATCATTTCTTATAGTATGATAGCATTGCATCACATTTTGCATACCATAACTTCTTCAGCCACTCCCTATTTGATGAGAATCCCCTCCTTGGATTCTCAATAAAGCTCACTTCAATAAAGCCACCTCAATAAAGCTCTAAATATCTTTGTATATCCTTAGAGTTTGTTTTGCTTAGGACTATTCCCTTTCTTAATCTACCTTCCCTCTGATTTCCCTTTCCCCGTCTCTCCTATTTCCCTATTAAGTATATTTCTCTACTCAACTGTGTGCATGTGTATGTGTATATATATGTGTGTGTGTGTGTGTGTGTGTGTGTGTGTGTGTGTGTAGTCTTTCCTCCTTTGATCAGTTCAGATGAAAGTGAGGTTCAAATGTCAGCCACTAATTCCACCCCTCCTTCTTGTTTGTAGAGATATTTATCTGAGTACTCTGATTATGTGAGATAATTCTCACTAACCTTTCTCTCTGTCTCCAGTGTATTCCTCTTCCCCTTTCTTTCCATTCTTTTATAATCATCAAGACATAACAGAACCATTCCCAGGCCTTGTCTAATTAGACTCTTTCTATGACCCTTGGTGAGGATAGGCTTCAGAAGGGACATATGTATTATCTCCCCACATTAGAATGTAAGCAATTTATCCTTGTTTAGTCTCTAAATGATTGTTCATTCATGTTTACCTTTTTATGTTTCTTTTAACTCCAGTGTTTGAACTTCAAAGTTTCTTTGCAGCTCTGGTCTTTTCATCAGAAATACTTAGAAGTCCTTTATTTTATTAAAGTTCCATTTTTTCCCCTGTAGGATTATATTCTGTTTTTCTGGGTAAGTTATTCTTGGCTGTAAGCCTATATCCTTTGTTTTCTGGAATATCATATAACATGCTCGCCACTCCTTTAAATTGGTAGCTGCTAAATCATTTGGGATCCTGACTGTGGATCCTCAGTATTTTAATTCTTTCTTTTTGGCTGCTTACAGCACTTTTTTCTGAATCCTGTAAATGCTGGATTTTGAATATAATGTTTGTGAGAGTTTTCATTTCAGAGTTTCTTTCAGGAGGTGATCAGTATTTTTTTTTCCTATTTCCACTTTTTCTCTCTAGTTCTAGGAAATATGGGCAATTTTCTTTTAAGATTTCTTGGGATATGGTATCTAGGCTCTTTTTTTGTTCATAGCTTTCAGATAACCCAATGATTATTAAATATTTTTTCTCCTTGATCTGTTTTTCAGGTCAGTTTTTTTTTACTATGAGATACCTTATTATTTTTTCCTATTTTTGTCTTTTAACTTTAATATTTCTTGGTATCTCATGGAGATACTGGCTTATTTTTTGTTGTTCATCAATAGTTCAATCATGCCTGATTCTTCGTGCCCCCATGGGTCATAACATGCCAAGCCCTTCTATCCTCCACCATCTCCCCAAATCTGTCCAAACTCATGTTCTTGCTTCCACGAAACTATCTATCCATCTCATCCTCTGCCATCCCCTTCCCCTTTTGCCTTCAGTCTTTCCCAACATCATTGTCTTTTCCAATGAGTCCTGACTTCTCATTATATGTCCAAAGTATTTAAGCCTCAGCTTTAGTATTTGACCTTCCAGTGAATACTCTGAATCAATTTCTTTAAGCATTGGCTGATTCTATCTCCTTGCTATCCAAGGACTCACGAAGGTTTTCTCCAGGACCACAATTCAAAAATGTTGATTCTGCAGTGCTCAACTTTCCTTATAATCCATCTCTCATAACCATACATTGCTAATGGGAGACCATAGATTTGACTGTACAGACCTTTGTTAGCAAGGTGATGTCTTTGCTTTTTTAAGTATACTGCCCAGATTTGCCATAGCTTTCCTTCCAAGGAGCAAACATTTTTTTAAAATTTCACTGTCTGCAGTAATTGTCACTGTCTGCAATGATCTTTGAGCCCAAGAATATAAAATCCAGCACTGTTTCCATTTCTTATCATTCTTCTTAATCTCTTCTGCTTCTGTTAAATCCCTACAATTTTTGTCTTTTATCATAACCATTTTTGCATGAAATGTTCCCTTGATATCTCTAATTTTCTTGAAGAGATCTAGTCTTTCCCATTCTATTGTTTTCTTCTATTTCTTTGCATTTGCTCATTTGAGAAAACCTTATCTTTCTTTGCTGTTCTTTGGAATTCTGTATTCAGTTGACTATATCTTTCCCTTTCTCCTTTCCCTTTTGCTTCCCTTCTTTCCTCAGGTATTTATAAAGCACATCAGATAGCCATTTTGCTTTCTTGCTCTTCATTTTCTTTGGGATATTTTTTGTTGCTGCCTCCTGTATAATATTGCAAACCTCTGTCCCATAGTTCTTCAGGCATTCTATCTACCAGATCTAATCCCTTAAATCCATTCATCACTTCCACTTCTTATTCATAAGTCATGTTATTTACATCATACCTAGATTGTTTAATGGGTTTCCCTACTTCATTCAATTTAAGTCTGAATTTTGCAATAAGAATCCCATGATCTGAGCCACAGTCAGCTCCAAGTCTTGTTTTAACTGACTTTATAGAGCTCTTCCACTTTTGGCTGTAAAGTATATAATCAATCAGATTTCAGTATTGATCATCTAGTGATGTCCATGTGTACAGTCACTTTTGGGTTGTTAAAGAGTGCTTGCTATGACCAGCAAACTGTCTCAACAAAACTCTATTAGTCTCTGTCCTGCTTCATTTCGTAGGTCACAGAACTACTACAGACTTCTTATTTGGTCCATTCTAATTTTGAGGGAGTTTGTTGCTTAGGAAAGGTTTTATTGCTCCTGTCCCAACCTTGTAATTCCTTTTTCAATTCTTTCTTCCATAGCTCTTATTTCTTTTCCAATTTTTTTCCTCTATCTGTCTCATTTCACTTATAAAAACATAATAAACTATTTTTTAACTCTTCATATTTTCCAGGAATTCTAGTTGAATTTGTGCTCATGCTATGTTTTTCTCTCAGGCTTTGTTTGTAGATGTTTTAGAGTTATTCTTCTTCTGGGTTTATTTCTTGAATATCCCTGTCACCATTATTGTTATTTATGGTAGAATTCTTTTTTTTTTTCTTTTTGCTCATTCTTCCAGTCTACTTTCTGACTTTGGGTTTGATGTTGGGGCTGTGCAATGCACACTTCTGGAGAGAAGGTTTGAGTTGGTCCTGTTGCTGCTTTCTTGGGCATTTAAGTGTTATTCTAGAATCTCAAAGACAGCTTAGGCTAGAGATGTGCAAGTGTCAGTGATCCTAAAGTGGTATGATACATGTAAAAATCGGATTGCCTCAATTCTGCTCCCTGGATCTGAGCTCTGCAAGTTTCTGTCCTTGGTTTGGGTCAGAGCAACAGTAAACTGCTGCTGGACTTAACCCTCTTGGCCAGGTGGAAAACTAAGAGTGACAGAACTGTAGTTTCTCCCCCTTGTCTGGGATTCCTTCCCTACTTATTCCTCTACAGACTTCAGACTGAGATAGAAGCTGTAACTGAGACCCTGCTCCTTGGGGTCCAAGCCAAACTGCTTTTGCTTGCTTTTGAATTTGCTCCTTGCTTGGAACACAGCCCCCTCCTCCCACTCCCCAGATGCAAGTTCCTTCCCCAGTTCTCCATGGTTCTGTGACCTACAACTGGGTAGTGCACAACAAAACTGCTGGTTGGTACATGTTCCCACAATCTACAAGAGGTTGAGAGGCTCTGGTGTGAGTTCTGGACCAACTCTTGGCATCAAAGACAGCCTTTCCCTGTACTGGAGTGTTCTTTAGGTGGTATAGTCTTGCCAACTCCCTCCCTAATGTCCATAGACCTGTCTGCCTAGGCTGATATGGGCTGGAAAAGTGAGTCACTGTGACATTTTATTGGATTTCCTGATCAGAGCTTGGCTTACTGCATTTTCTAGATCTGTCTGGGGGAGTTTTGGTGGGTGATGGAAGAAGAGATCAGCTACACATCTTCCTGCTATTCTGCCATCTTGACTCTGCCTCTCTGTGGATATTTTGACTGCACTTCTCTTTATATCTCTTTCACACTCAGTTTTCTTGACGCCATACAGAAAAACTGATGATTTGGATATGTTTATTATATAGCCCGATACTTTACTAAAGTTATTTACATTTTTTTAAGTCGACTCTCTAGGACAAGGGTGAGGAACTTCAGCCTTAAGGCCACATGTGGCCCTCTAGGTCCTCAAGTGTGGCCCTTTGATTGAATCCAAAGTTCACAGAACAAATCCCCTTAATAAAAGGATTTGTTTGGTAAAACTTGAAGTCAGTCCAAAGGCTGCACCTAAGGACCTAGAAGACCACATGTGGCCTCAAAACCACAGGTTCCCCACCTCTGCCCTAGGTTTCTCTAAGTAGACTGTTATATCACCTGAAAAAAGTAATAATTTTGTTTCTTCTTTGTTTATACTAATTTTCTCATTTTATTTTTCTTGTCTTCTTGTAATAACAAACATTTTGTAATGAGAAAGTGTTTTTTCTGTATGATCCTTTGATGCTTCTTAAACTGAATGATTCTTTGATGGCTCTTAAGTTCTATCTTACCACTTGAGAGACCCAAGCTATAACCTTGACTTGTGACATGGTTTTAATTTGCCATGAAAATTTATTAGCGGACTTGCTGGAATCCCCCTTGCTTTGGCTTCCCTTGACCATGTGCTCTGTGACCATATCACTCTTGGCATACAGTCAACACTGCCAAGGTGGCCCAATGCTAGAACATTGAATGGCCTTTCACCTACCCTACATCTGGAAATAAAGCCTATAGTTCCTCAGATGTTCAAAGGAAAATGACCTATCCCCACTTTGAAGTCAGAAAGGAATGCTCCCTCCTCACTTTGAAATGAGGAGGGAAGCACTATTCCCATTCAGAAAGTTGGGAAGGGGAACACCCCAGGGGGAGAAAAGAGTTTCCCTCTAATTCAGGAGCTGCTAATCAGAGCTGTGACTAGGTTTCTTGGCCACCATACCTCTGCAGGTAGAAAAGGACAAACAATCCTGCTGCTATCTTTCCTCCCTCCTATAAAGAGTGAGGGCGAGGTCACTGAACCACATGCTTTACTGATAAGGTCCTACATATTTCTCCTATCCCCTTCTTCCTTCATGAGCCATTTTTCCAAATGAAGACTATTCCACTAGGCAACTGCCCCAATATCTTGAAGAGCATGGCACTGTGATTCAGGACGTAAATACAGGGCTGGTGGTCTCAACCCTGTGCCTCAGCAAAAGGAAACTCCTTTTCCACCTTAGACCAATGAGTGCTATCTCTAGACAAAATCTTACACTAGTGCCTCTGGCAACTATACCTTCATGAACAGGACTCCTTGCCCTAATAAAGGAAGGCCCAGAGCTGAGGCCTGTATGACATACTTCAGCAACAAATAATCCCTCCTTCTCATTGTCAAGGTAAGCCTAGTGACATTCAGGCAGTGCAAATGGCCATATGAATAGTATAGCCACTTATGAAACACATTTCTAGAAGTAAATAATAGTGGAGATGATGGCTGTTCTTCCTTTATACCTGATCTTATTGGAAATGCCTCTGGTTTAACTTTATTACATACAATAATGGCTTTTGAATTTAAATAACTATTATTTACCATATTAAAGAAAAATCTATTTCTATGCTCTTTGGCATTGTAAACAAATGAATGTTGTATTTTGTAAAAACTTTTCTACATCTATTGATATGAATTTTATTATTTTGTTATTCATTTTATCTGTTCAATTTATATTTTGCCTAAAATCAAACCAATTAATATCTTTGACACAAATCTAAAGTGGCCACAGTGTATAATCTTCTTGTTAGGTTGCTGGAGCCTCTTCACTAATAATTTACATTAATATTCATAGGAATATCGATCTATATTTTTTTTTGATTTATCTCTCCCTGGTTTGGGTATCAAGACTGTATTTGTATAATACGAGTAAATTATTAGTAGTTCTTTTCCTATTTTTATTAACAACTTATTTAACACTGAAATTAGTTGTTCTTTAAATATTAGCTGAAATTGACTTGTAAATCCATCTAGGACTGAGTTTTTCCTCCTTAGGGAATTCATTCCTAATTTGTTCAAGTTCTTTTTCTGAGATTGGGTTTTTGAATTCTCTTTCTTTTTCCCTTAATCTGAGCATTTTTTATATTATTGTCACTTTACTGGAATATAACTGCACAAAATAGTTTCTAATAATTTTCTTTCCTCTTATGAATAGTCCTTTTTAATTTTAAATATTGGCACTTCATTTTTACTTTTTATTTTTAAAAATTGGACTAGTTAATTGTCAAGTGCTGCCTTTTAATGGAAATCTCAGAGCCAATCAGACCTGACTCAATCTTTGAAGGTCTCAATACTTTTTAAGAGACTTTGGCTTCATTATTATAATATATAACTTCAAACTCATCATTAGAAGAATATCCTAAGTCAGATAGATATACATTTTCAGAGTTGATAGGGACAATATTCTCACCCCCATCCTAACCTTTCTTCTCTGAGTCCTTAAGGTTATTCTGAATACTTAATCCCTAGAGATGATAAAACAGAACGCTAGACTGGGACTCTGAGAAAACCCATGTTTCTTAAGATTCATATTATTTGTTTAATTCAATTGTAAAACTGTGGTAGGTGCAGCTCCTGTTTTGTTTAGACTGGGGTGGTTTCCTTTTAAGGAAAGATGGGGTCCTGAGAACTTGGTTTATCAAAGGGGCTAAGAATACACAAAAGCCCAGTTTATATGGAATCAGTTTCCCAGAGATGTTAGAGGATTTTCTGTTGCCAAGCAGGGATTAAGGATAATTTACCTGATCAAATATTACTGATTGTTATGGTAAAAATGCAAAGGAAGAGGGAAGTAGTGTTTTATTTGAAATGAATTAAGATGTGTATCCTTTTGCAAGTCATTAGGCAAGGAACTAGAAGTGCAATCAGAGTTAATACACATTCCCTGTTCTTAAAGAACTTATGAACTAATGAGAAGGCGAACAGAGAGGGATTGTGCACAGAGAGGTACAGAGGGCAAGTACTCAAATAACTATGATATAACAGAGAAAGTGAAAAAAGATTAAAGGAGAGATCCAAAGGGGGAAAATGAGTAAGAGAAATTAAAGAAGAAAACCTGAGAGGAATAGAATATAAGAATCAGGAAGGGCTTTCGGACCTTGAAAAAATTTCTTTCAACAGGTAAAACAGGAGTTATTTAGAAAAGGAGGTGGGGAGAAGGCAAGGGGCTGGGGAGGGGAGGGGGTATCCATTCCATGGTACTACTATCCCAGTTCTCACTTGGTCTAACAAGTTGGATCCCCAGGGCATGACTACTACTACTTCTCAGGGCTAACACAGGCATGAGCAAAGGCATGGGGAACAGAAGGTAGTTCAGTTTAGTTGAAACATAGTCTAAAGGAAGAATATAAAATAAGGAAGGCTAATTATACAATTACTTTGGATACATATCGCTGAGGCCTTCAAACACCACACATTTCTCTAAAGCTTTATCCAAGCCAGTGGTAATCACCCAAGCAGGATTAGTGGCTGTTCAATGACAGAACTAATGACAGCTGAAGGAGAGGGTTACAATTCATCAGATATGCTGCAGCTTATCTGCAATCAGTTTTTCCTCCTTAGGGTGAGGAGAGAGAGGCAAAAAACTCAGTTATTGCTCAGTTAATGGGAGCTGCTTCCTTGTTTGACTCAAAAGCAGGAGGGGGAATTGCCTTTTAGGGGGCTCTTAGGTTAACTGCTCAACAACTGTCCATATCAATAGCAAACTCCCCCTACCTCCCTGCACTCCACCACCCCCAACCTGATGACCATGGCTTCAATCACAGCAGCAGAGCTTTGCATGGCCTCTTGGAAGCAAAATGTCAGGGGCCCCATATTCCCAAGATGGAGGGAAGACTCACTGTCCATGAACTTTTCATTTCCAACTCTTCATCTTCTAGCTTCTTTCTCCCAGAAATCTTTGCAAAACCCTCCCAGAATTCCCAATTACAAAATGTCACTAATTGGTAGACTTCTGGGACAGCAGCTGCTTGGGCCTCTCTTATCTCCATGGCAACCCAGGGTTACACATACAATCTAGTCAATTTCACTGCTTCTATAAAAACAGACTGCCATAAAATAATAAACATGAATATTATCTATTCACTGATTACTGAAATTTGCATACATATTTATATTATGAACCTAGGCAATTTTATAGATAATAATGAACATTAAATTCTATTTAAATCACTGCAGACTCTCTTTTAATCTTTTTTAGTCTATATACATGTGGCTTTACATAGATGTATTGAGGGTATACATGTTAAATAGCATATTTTTCTTTGTAAATTAATATTCAAATATTTTTTCTGGTCTCTATTGTGAATTCCCTCAAAGAAGCAACTCTCTAATCAAATGAGATAATGAATGTAAAGAGATTTGTGAATATTAAGATACTATATAAATTTTAGCTATTTTTATCTAAGAATAAATTAGAAAGCAGGAGCCAATCTGCATTGGTAGAGGGAGTTTCCTCAAAAAGCATTCCTAATTGCTAATAATCATAGATCAAGTTAAAAAAAAAAGGTGAATTGAATCTTTTTTTTCTTTGTGCTTTCTATCTGTAGATTACTAGTGTGTTGCAATGTTTTTGTGAATTTATCTTCTGTCTCAGACTTGAAGAACTTGTTATCATAACTAGCAATTTGGGGGGTTGATTTTCATGGTTTATTTGCATAAAAAGTGTGGGTAGTTAGTCTTTGATCCTCAGCTCCAGTCTTGAAATAGTCTTATGTTATCATCCTGTTATCCCTTTATGAGATAGGAAACACCTTTCTCTGATTAAATCAGAAGGGACATAACTATTGGCTAGGCTGAAAATTAGCCATGTGTCTGGAGGCCTTGAAATAGCTAAACCTGAAGTCAGTCATTGAAGTGAAAGAGTTCAAATCGGTCCAGGCCAGAAGCAGTACTGTAGAGATGAGTAGTGGAGGAAGGGGTTTTGTGTGTGTGTGTGTTGTGTGTCTCTGGGTGTGTGTCTCTTTCTGTATCTGCATGGCTGTGTGTGTCTGTGTATAAGGGAATTTTTCTCTTTCCCCTCACTGTCACCATTATCCATGGTGCTCTGATCAGAGCTATTTGATTTATAGAAGATATCACATCCAGAAAGGAGCAGAGACACACATGGACACAGAAAGGCAGTATCCTAGCAGCTTCAAGGAGCAAAGCACTAGCTATGGATTCAGGAGAAAACTAGCCTTAGCAATTGACATTTGAGCTACAGAGAAGAATGGACCCTGAAAGCCCAGCTAAGTTACACAACCAGTGAAAGATGTTGTGCCTTGAAGGACAACATGAGGAAAGAAAGAATCTATAGTTCTAGAGATGAGTTGCCTTGCCATGTTTGTTCTCTATGTATATGCTATACTACTGCTGTATTCTAAATCTGTGCCCACTCTTCCCAAGGACACTGTGTATTTTGGGGAGAGTATATCCCAGATTGGGGGGAAGGGGTGAATATTTTTTACTTACTGTTCTTACTATACTATCTTAGAAAATGTCTTTGCTATAAGATACTGTGTCTCTTGGGTGACTATGGAGGGGGAAGTAACTGGTAGGGGCTCAGCTATAAGTTAGAACCTAGAACCTGGGAGTAGTAGCTACCCTCTGAAAACCCTACCCATAAAAACTAATGTAAATTATAAAAATAGACCAGAAAGAGACACTACATAAATAGAAACCTTAAATAAACAAATTTTTATCAACTACTACTTAATTTAACTTTAACACTCTCTTAGACCTAAATAGAAAATTTATCCTCATGTTTCTTTTAAAATCAAAAGCCCTGGGATAAATTCACTGTTCTTACCCTTCTGGCTTTACTATAATAGGACCTTAGGCAGTTCAGAATTAAAATGTCAGTTCTAGCTTGCTTTTTTGTTTTCTTAATATTAGTCCTTAAATGCTCTAAGGGAAACTTGATCTAGGACCTGGTCTGCCAATTCCTGGAAAGGCCTCAGGATCTTTAAGACCTTTGAATAGCATTCCCCCAACTTTTCCTTCACATTCCATAAAACAGAATTTTTGTTCTACATAACTGTTTTGCTTCAAATTGCTTTTTAAAATGTACCTTAATCCATTCTTTGTTCTTTGCCCCAGATCAAAGCAGAAAGAAAGCAATGATGAATGTAGCTACATCCTATATAGGGGAATAATGTGTAATTAACCTTTTCTAATCAAGAGGTTTTCCAAGCAACCATCCTATTATAGCTCTCATTTTCCTTTGAGAGAAGGAATATTTTCAGATCACATAATCAGATAGCTATTCACTGAACCTGCATTACCATGGACTACTCCCAAGGTATAATGTGTCTGACTGTAAAATGGTTAAATATGATGGCTGCAGATTGAAAAAATGCCCAGAACTCCAGGCACCACCTACCCCCTGATTATTATTAGAGTCATAGAGTGAGGCACTCAGTACAGTAACCAGACCGAGTCTCCTCTTACATGAGGACATGCATAGAAAACTGATTTCATTGCTCAGCCACACCTGAGAATTCTATCTGGATCAGCTCCTTATTCACTCTCTGTGTACCATCCCCATAACTGCATAACTGTGAAGGCTGGTCTCATAACTGGCAATGTTTGTATTACCTCCTTTTTGTAAATAAGCTCAAAAACATGTTATTAGGCTAAATTGTCTTTGCTAACCTGCTCCACCCTTAAAGACTATGAAGCTACTACTCTTCTCTCCAAGCTGTTGAAGTCATTCAGTTATCATTATTAGTATTATTGCAAATAATAATGATTGATATACTCTTCAGATACATAATAATAGAATAACTAAAGGCCTTAGTAGTCTTTAGAATTATTAGAATTCCTCAAAAGACCCAGCCCAATCTAAAGAAACCAAGCAACCAATAAAGGTATCAGCTGGAGGGCCTTTTAAAAAAAAAAAAAACTGAAGCCCATCCACCTTCATGAAGTGGTGTTTAGAGCATTTTGGGGAGAGCCTATGCCTGCTCTGCAAGGGCATGTTTTAAGAATAAGCAGTCTGTCTGGGTGCAAAACACTATAAAACCCTTCATTCTCAGATGCTTACCATTGTGGGAAGCACAACTCTTTAGGCAAGTAGATGGTGTAATGGGTAAAGCATTGAGCCTAGGATCAGGCCCACTACTAAGTGTGTGATACTGGGCAAGTCACTTTACTTGTGTCTGCCTTAATTTCTTCAACTGTAAAATAGGGATCATAATAGTACCTACCTCACAGGGCTGTTGTAAGAATCACATGAGGTAATATTTGTAAAGTGTTTAGCCCAGTGTCTGGCATAAGTAGGTGCTCGATAAATGCTTGCTCCCTACTTCCTCCTTCCCTAATGGCTACACTCAAACAAGGAGCTTCACAGGATAACACATGGCCCATGGCTTGAATGTTATCAAATAAGATACTACATCTAAAAGAACTTTGAAAACTGTAAGATGTTAAAACTGCGAATATGACATCATCACCATCATCATTACGGGCACCCTTGAAGAACAATATGTGGTGCCATTTGGCCCCTGAAATATCTTACCCTGACCATTATATGGGAAAGAAAATCAGGATTTATTGCCCTCATACCCCTAACTTACCATATTTCCCCATGTATAAGACGCACCTTAATTTTGGGGCCCGAAATTTGAAAAAAATGATATTACATAAAGTTATTGAACTCAAGTTTTATTCATCATAAAATTCATACAATAATATGATGAAATTCAAGGAACTTTTGCTCATAGCTTTCAGGCATCTTTCGGGCAAGTCTGGTGCATGTGCTCATGCTTGGTCCATTCTGTTTCATGAACCTGAAGCACCTATTGTGTCCTCCTTTGAAATCAGTAACTTCTTTTTCATCAGCAGTTCTTCTTGCCTCATGCTGAACCATCTTCGGGGACACAGGAATTCCAATTGCCCTTTGCTCTTCAATCCATATGTTCAATTCCCTCTCTAAATCAGGCCATTTTGCTGACTTGCCTCTCATGGCCTTCTTCTGCTGTGGCATTTTCAGGAGGGTTTCTTCTTCCCATAGCTAGTCTCAGTTTTCTCAGTTGGAGGAAAACCAAACTTACGTTCAGCAGCACAATTTCCATTCACTTTTGCAAACTGGATCACTTTTAACTTGAATTCAGCACTGTACGAAAATCTTTCCTAAGACATTTCTGGGCAGAACATGGCAAAACATAACCTAATATACCGGTAACAAATGCAAACAATGAGCGCAAAGACAACAAGAGTGAAAAAGTGGGAAATGTAAGTAAAAAAATCTACAACCACTGTATAAGATGCACCCAGTTTTTAGCCCCCAAATTTTTTGGAAACGGGTGAGTATATACATGGGGAAATATGGTATTATTAATCTCCACATTATGTATAGTAAAGGCAAAATTCTGTTCAGGCTATGATCAACTTCTGGGTCTCCATCAGTTTAACAGAAGCTGTGTTTGCTAAGGCTAGAGAAGATCCCCACAAGATACCAGACTACGCCAGTCAAAGGTAAAGAAATCAGTTGGAACCTTCTGTGCCCAAGGTTGTCCCTATGCACTACAGTTATGGCACCCTCCAGAATCCCAATCTTGGACACATTGAGTTGACGAGAAGACCTCCCTTCAAAGAAACCCAAATGTATTTCAAGAAGAGATAAACAATAGAACTGCAGGCATGAATTTCTGCTGTAAGATGTAAAGGCAGTTCTTAAGGACAATGATAGTAGAAGATATTTGGCAATAATACCTCGTTTTTGTAAAGCCCTTTAAGGTATGTGGAGCAGGTTGTATAATTATCATTAGCTCCATTTTATAGTTGAAGAAAGGAACACTCTGAGATGCTAAGTGTTCATTATCACACACCTAGTAAGAGTCTAAGAACTTGAATCCTGGTCTCCCAACTCAAGTTCGGTTACTTAGCTGGTATACCATGCTGTCATAGATGTAGTGATGCAATGGGACACATTCTTACCAACTTTTTTTCTTTCCATTGAAGGCAATCTGGCTAGCCTCCAAAATGTAACAGTAACAATACATTGCTGGTGATCTGATCTTGACTTTATGTTAATCTCTTAGCTTAGTACTGTTGCTAAAACAAGTCATTGTTGCAGGGAAACAATTTTTTTTTTGAACGACAACTCATTCAAAATTGATGGGAAGCAGGAAAAAACCAAGGGTGTAAGCATGAGTTAGTAAAATTGCTTAAGGAGGCAACAGAGAATAAATGTTACCAAAACCAGAGAAAGAAGTCATTTGAGGTAGGGGAACAGGAAGATGCTGTGAAAGAAACAAATATCAGAGTCTCTATGCATTGTGTTTCAGTGTTCTATTAGAGGTACATATTTATTAATATTTCAAGCAATGGCAAGGAACATTATCAATAAACAAGGATTCCCCATAATCAGCCAAGAACTATAACTTAAAGGAAATCTAGGGGTTTATATACCCGACGAAGGGAGTTCTAGATATTTCTAAACAATTATCTTTACATATCTTATGTTTTTTTTGTTTTTTATAAATTTCTTTATTTATTTTTAGTTTACCACACACGGTTCTACATAGTTTTGAGTTCCAGTTTTTCTCCCCTCCCTGCCCCCTCCCTCCCCAAGACGGCATGAAGTCTCATATAACTGTCATGTATAACTTCGCATTGAATTAATTTATGCACTAGTCAAGTCGTGGAGAAGAATTTTGACCAATGGAATGAATCATGAGAAAGAAGAAACAGAACCAAAAAAAAAAAAAAACCCCAAAAACAAAAACAAAAGAGAAGCAGAAAAGGCGAGCATGTAGTGTGCCTCAGTCTGTATTCAAACTTCGCAGTTCTTTGTCTCGATGAAGATAGCATTCTCCATCGTGAGTCCCCTGGAATTGTCCTTGCCCCTTAGGTTGCTGAGAAAAGCACAGTTTGTCAGGGTTGGTCCTCACGGAATCCATATATCTGTGGCTGTGCACAACGTTCTCCTGGCTCTGCTCCGCTCACTCAGCATTATGTCGTGTAGGTTTTTCCAGGTTGTTATGGAGTCTGCATCATCCCCATTTCTTATGGTACAATAGTATTCCATCACCTTCATATACCACAGCTTGTTCAGCCATTCCCCAATTGATGGGCATCCCTTTGCTTTCCAATTCTTGGCTACCACAAAGAGAGCTGCTATAAATATTCTTGTACATATGGGTCCTTTTCCCGCTTGCATGATTTCTTTGGGATACAACCCTAGAAGTGGTATTGCTGGGTCAAAGGGTATGAACATTTCTATAGCCCTTTGGGCATAGTTCCAAACTGCCCTCCAAAATGGCTGGATCAGCTCACAACTCCACCAGCAATGCAACAATGTTCCAATTTCCCCATATCCTTTCCAGCATTTATCATTCTCCTGATTTGTTATTTTAGCCAATCTGACAGGAGAGATGTGGTATCTAAGAGTTGTTTTGATTTGCATTTCTCTAATCAGCAGCGATCCAGAGCATTTTTCCATATGCCTGTAGATAGCTTTAATTTCTTCCTCTGAAAACTGCCTATTCATATCCTTTGACCATTTCTCAATTGGGGAATGGCTTGTATTCCTATATATTTGGCTCAGCTCCCTGTATATTTTAGAGATGAGGCCTTTATCAGAGATACTAGTTGCAAAGATTTTCTCCCAATTTTCTGCTTCCCTCCTGATTCTTGTTGCATTGGCTTTTTTTGTACAAAAACATTTCAATTTGACATAATCAAAATTATCCATTTTGCATTTTGTAATGCTCTCTATCTCTTGTTGGGTCATGAATTCTTTACTTTTCCACAAATCTGATAAGTAAACTATTCCTTGCTTTCCCAAATTACTTAGAGTATCAACTTTTACTCCTAAATCATGAACCCATTTTGACTTTATTTTGGTATATAGTGTAAGATATTGGTCTATGCCCAGTTTTTGCCCTACCATTTTCCAATTTTCCCAACAGTTTTTGTGAGATAGTGAATTATTAGCCCAGAAACTGGCCTCTTTGGGTTTATCAAAGAGTAGATTGCTAAACTTGTTGATTTCACCTACTTGTGTACCTATCCTATTCCACTGATCCACACCCCTGTTTCTTAACCAGTACCAGGCAGTTTTGATGACTGCTGCTGTGTGGTACAGTTTAATATCTGGTGTGGCTAAGCCACCATCTCTAGCATGTCTTTTCATTAATATCCTAGATTCTCTAGACCTCTTGTTTTTCCAAATGAATTTTGTTATTATTTTGTCCAGCTCAGTAAAAAAATTTTTTGGTAGTTCGATTGGTATGGCACTGAATAGTTAAAAACACTAGAAAGCATAGGAATAAGTGGAACCTTCCTCAAAATTATAAATAGCATCTACCTAAAACCATCAACAAGCATTATTTGTAATGGGGATAAACTAGATGCATTCCCAATAAGATCAGGGGTGAAACAAGGATGTCCATTATCACCCCTATTATTCAATTTGGTACTAGAAACATTAGCTGTAGCAATAAGAGAAGAAAAAAAAAATTGAAGGAATTAGAATAGGAAAAGAAGAAACTAAATTATCACTTTTTGCAGATGATATGATGATTTATCTAGAGAATCCTAGAGAATCAAGTAAAAAACTACTCGAAATAATAAACAACTTTAGCAAAGTTGCAGGATATAAAATAAACCCACATAAATCCTCAGCATTCCTATACATTACTGACAAAGCCCAACAGCAAGAGATAGAAAGAGAAATTCCATTCAAAGTTACTGAAGGCACTATAAAATATTTGGGAGTCTATTTGCCAAGACAAACCCAGGGCCTATATGAACATAACTATGAAACACTTTTCACGCGAATAAAATCAGATCTAAATAAATGGAGAAATATCACTTGCTCATGGTTAGGCCGAGCTAATATAATAAAAATGACAATTCTACCTAAATTAATCTACATATCTTATGTTAAAGTTAAAAACCAAGAACAAAATGTTTGTCTAGCAGGAAGGAAAAATAATTCAAAGATCTATCTGTGATGTTGTCATGTCAGTAACATATAACATCAGGAACTACAGGATAAGATCAAGATATTTCCATTAGAGAGATCTAAACAGGAGGCCTTTGTATCTGTAATATTACTAAAATATTCTGGTATATTATAATCACTTGGCAAGTAAGTAATCAATCTTGATTCTAACATTAATGGCTTAAGTCAGAGGCCTCGTTTATTCAGCAATGCTGTTAATATCTTTTAATTACCTATAAGTTTGAGACTTTAATAATCTGTATAATAAGGATATCAGCCTCTCTCCTCTACTCACTGTTTTCCCCTTCTCACATCTGGGTTGCTGTTCTTAAGACAGCACTTATGTTGTGGCTGAGGAGTTGATTGTCTTAATAAGGAGAGCAGGAGAGCTGGCACAGCCACATGGCTTCAGGAGGATCTGGTGTTGTGGTAGTTTCCTTTGTGTCTCTATGTTTGTATTCTCCTACTGATGAGGGTTTGGGGTGAGAGGTGCTCGACACCCCAAAGTACCGACACGCCGGGTCCTGCTGAAAGAATTCGACTCAAGCTTTCTCAGCCAAGGGAAGGGATAAAGTTTATTAAGAGTTAGCCAAATAAGCCTGCCCCGAGAGATCCCACCCCTTGCGACGCCTGTAAGGAAAGAGGGCCAGACCCATCTGAGCTAGATTGGTTCTGACCACCCTCATGGAGGCAAGATGGAGATTATATACACAAAGGTTGTGAGAGGGATTGAGGGGCGGTCTGGGGTGACCAGAAGAGGGGTCTAGGGAGGGACTTAAGGGCAAGGTCAGACTCCAGGGTGGGGGAAATAGCTGAAGGCTATATGGAAATGACAGACCATGAAGGGCTAGGGTAACAGAGCTAGGGTATAGATATTTTGATCAGGATTAAGGATGGGAAACAGGATTAAGGGTGGGAAACAGCTGGACAATAGAGGACTGGGCAAGGTAGGCATTTGGGCTTAATGGTTATAGCCTCAGGCCAAGGCCAGGTCGAGTGGCAAGATTCAAGGAGAGTTCAAGGGTTCAAGGGGTTCCCAGAGACTGTGCCCTCATCATTCCCCCCTCAAACAAATGGGACCCAAATTCTTTTGGGGTCAGGGACGAAGGTCTCAGCTTCTGGAATTGCTTCCTGCTGACAAGGGGCGTAGAGCTGGCTTGATGGGTCCAGTTCAAGGGGTGCACAGTCATCTGGAAGTTGATGGCTTGGAGACTGGAGGAGACAAACCTGGCAAGGAAGTTAAGCAAACAACAAAACAGACAGTACAGGAGTACAGAGAAAGGACAATATCCCTGGTGGGAATTAAAGATGACTATTTCATACCTAGCTCCCCTAACCACTTGTTCTGCTTTGGGGTTCAGGAGTGTGTAGCACGTCCAAATTAGGTCGGGGATATATAAGAGCAAGGTTTGATGTTTGGTGAGCCTGTGGTTAGCCAGGCACTGGTGGCCCTCTGCTTCCAGGGTGCTCTGGCAAGGCAGAGCTTCTAGGCGCTGGTCTGCTAGAGGCTTAGAAGCTTCCTCAATTGGAATGGCTGTAGCAGCCAGAGAATCTAATTGTTTTGGAAAACAGGGGTCAGATCCTAAGGACTGGATTAGAATTCCCAAAGCCTGTCCTCTCCTTCCTTCAGCAGAGTGAGTGAAGAGTTTTTCTAGATTAGGTAAGGCTAATGCTGGAGTGGTGGTCAGTTTAGTTTTCAAAGTCCCAAAAGCTTGTGCTGGGTAGGGGCCCCACTCTAGAGGGAGTGAGTCAGGGCCTTGAGTGCCAATTAATGGTTGCCGTCCCTCCCAAGCCTTGGGCTTAATTGGATATTGAAGGCTATGGAGGGGAACTATGGCTGGGGTGGCAGAAGTAGCTTGCCCAGGAATTCCCTGATCCCAAACAGTTGGCTCAACCCTCTCCCATGCCTCTGGGGGAACATGGGGAGGTCTGGGAAACAGGGGGAAAAGGGAGTTATGAGGTTTAACTATAGAAAATTGGCTTCCCAATTTCACCATCAGGTCCCTTCCCCAAAAGGGGGCAAGGCCAGAGAAGGAGTGTTCAGACAACAGATCCTTGATGCCCATGACCTGATAGGTCGAGGGGCATGTGGGGCCAAAGCCACTAGTTAAAGCAAGAGAACATAACCGTGATAAAGTGGGTAACCTTACCTTCTGCCTCGATTTTGCCCAAGGCTCCGCGAGAGAGGTGGAGAAAGTGGGAGCACAGCCAAGCCCCAGGCTTTCCCCTCCTCCCGAGTACTGGAGGACAGGGTGCTGGGAGGAGGCTCTACCACTTTTCCAGCCTCGGGGACATGCTGGGCATGGTCCTGGAGGCGTGGATCCTAGAGGCTTCTTCCAGGGGGGCGCCCTAGAGGGGCACTCCTTAGACCAGTGACCCTCCTTGTGACATCGAAAGCAGGTTTCCCCTTTGACAAAGTTGCCAGAAGCACCCTCCGGCAATCTCCTGGCCATGGCAGCCGCCAAGAATTGGGCATGTTCTCTGTCTCTGGCTTTTTCCTCTGCCTGGACTAAGTCTCTATTATTGAACACTCCGAATGCTGTCTCCAGTAATTGGGCCTTAGGTGTTTGGGGTCCCATTGCCAATTTCTGCAGTTTCCTCCTAATATCTGGGGCAGACTGATTAATGAAATACATGTTAAGTATTGCTGCCCCTTCAATAGAATCAGGATCCAAATTTGTATACTTCTTAATAGCTTCTACTAGCCGGGCCTGGAAAAGGACAAGGTTTTCTTTTTCTCCCTGAGTAATCTCCCTAATTTTTTGAAAATTTATTTGCTTTTGAAATGCAGTTCTTAGGCCTTCTAACAGGCAAATTTCCATATGGTCTCTCTTTTCTCTATCCTCACTCCTTTGATAATGCCATCCTGGGTCACTAGTTGGAACAGCAGCTGTACCTGGGGGATATTTTATGGGGTTATTGCTAGCCAAACTGTCCCCAAATTTTTGAGCGTGTTCCCATATTCTCCTCTTCTCCTCAGTGGTACAACAGGTAGAGAAAAGGATATGCAAATCACACCAAGAAAGTTCAAATTGTAGGGACAGATCCCTAAAACCCTCAGTAAACTTAGTGGGATCTTCTGAGTATCTCCCCAGTTTTTCTTTAATTTGGATGAGATCTGAAATGGAGGATGGAACATGCAATCTCCTTGTCCCAGCAGGGGAGGCAGGCATTTCCCTCAGGGGAAAAAGCCTTGAAGGCACTGTGGGACCTGGAGCTTGGGGCTGAGGTAGATTAGACTGCAAGGCCAGGGCATCTGCCTGGCAAGGGAGATCAGCTAGTACCTGAGGAGGGGTAGAGGTCAGAGGGGAAGATACCCCAGAGACCCAAGTGGGTGCTACCTCAGAGAGAGGGGCTAGGGGAGGAGATATTGCCGTGGGGGCAGGGCCCGAGGCTGGAACCTGAGTAGGGATTGCCTTGGGGATAGGGCCCATGGTGATAGATGTTGCAGGGCCTGCAGTAGAGGAAGGGCATGGGGTCCCTTCGGCTCGAAATTCCTTCCTCCTTAGTAAAGGAGAAGTTAGGAGTAATTGTCGGGAGACAAACAAAATAAAACAAGAAAACAAAATATACAGAAGGTACCTGAAACTTTCCCAAATTCCCAGCGCCGAAACAATTGAAAGGATCTGGCACATGCTTCTGGATGGGGCATCCGTCCATGTCCTTCGACATGACCACTGGACCGAGAACCACCTGATAGCGTCAGGTTGAGTTGACCACGACAGCCTGGCTGTTTGACTCACTGAGACCACTGGACCGAGCTGTCCGAGTGGACCGAGAACCACCAGAGAGCGTCAGGTTGACCAGGACAGTGTGACTGTCCGACTCACTGAGACCACTGGACCAAGCTGTCCGACCCACCGAGAACCACCAGAGAGCGTCAGGTTGACCAGGACAGTGTGACTGTCCGACTCACTGAGACCACTGGACCAAGCTGTCCGACCCACCGAGAACCACCAGAGAGCGTCAGGTTGACCAGGACAGTGTGACTGTCCGACTCACTGAGACCACTGGACCAAGCTGTCCGACCCACCGAGAACCACCAGAGAGCGTCAGGTTGACAAGGACAGTGTGACTGTCCGACTCACTGAGACCACTGGACCAAGCTGTCCAACCCACTGGGACCTGCTGAGGTCAGGCCTGAGAAGCACATCCAAAATGTTTGGAGAGCGAGGAGGGAGATTGGGAGAGGGGGAGGCTCACATACCTTCAGTCTTGGCTGGAGAAGAACTTGAGATTAGCAGTGCTTCCCGGTCAGGGAACCATAAATGATGAGGGTTTGGGGTGAGAGGTGCTCGACACCCCAAAGTACCGACACGCCGGGTCCTGCTGAAAGAATTCGACTCAAGCTTTCTCAGCCAAGGGAAGGGATAAAGTTTATTAAGAGTTAGCCAAATAAGCCTGCCCCGAGAGATCCCACCCCTTGCGACGCCTGTAAGGAAAGAGGGCCAGACCCATCTGAGCTAGATTGGTTCTGACCACCCTCATGGAGGCAAGATGGAGATTATATACACAAAGGTTGTGAGAGGGATTGAGGGGCGGTCTGGGGTGACCAGAAGAGGGGTCTAGGGAGGGACTTAAGGGCAAGGTCAGACTCCAGGGTGGGGGAAATAGCTGAAGGCTATATGGAAATGACAGACCATGAAGGGCTAGGGTAACAGAGCTAGGGTATAGATATTTTGATCAGGATTAAGGATGGGAAACAGGATTAAGGGTGGGAAACAGCTGGACAATAGAGGACTGGGCAAGGTAGGCATTTGGGCTTAATGGTTATAGCCTCAGGCCAAGGCCAGGTCGAGTGGCAAGATTCAAGGAGAGTTCAAGGGTTCAAGGGGTTCCCAGAGACTGTGCCCTCATCACTACAATGTATACATATCTTTGGGAAAATCTTATGTAGTCTTATTGATGAGGGTACAGTTTCTGGGAACCCCCTAGAACTCTCCTTGAATCTTCCCACTAGATCTGGCCTTTGCCTAAGGCCATAAACCTTTCTTTATCTAGGCCCAAATCTCTACCTGGCCTAGCCCCCTATTGTGCAGCTGCTTCCTATCCTTGATCCCATCAAAATCCCATTCTCTTGTTTCCAGGAGTCTTGACCTCTAGTCACCCCAGTCCCATCAAGATTCTCCTTAGACTCCTCCTCAAGACCTTCCCTAAATCCCTCCTCTAGTCCTCCCAGACTACTTGACAGCCCCTCAATCCTTCCCCCAATCTTTCTGTATATAAGATCCATCTTGCCTCCATGCTCACTGGATTGAATCCGGACCTTTTGTGAAAACAAGCATCACAAAGGGTGAGATTTCTTAAGACAACCCAATATGGCAAATCTTTAATAAACTTTGTCTTTTTCCTTGGCTGAGAAGGCTTGAGTTGAATTCATTCGGCAGGACCTGGCCTGTTGGTGTTTGGGGTCTTGAGCACCCCTAAAAACCTATGGTTCCCTACCATCATCATTTTTCTTTAACCTCATCATTATGGGCTGGGACAATTTACTTTTTGTCCAAAGCTGCTTCAATATAATTTCTCTGGATCACCCCATTGTGTTTCAACTGGAGCTACTTAACTCTACTTTAAACCCAAATCACTCTGGCTTTCATTGAATGGCTAATAATAGCCCCTAGCCCAAACCTCTAGTGCTCATTGTTTAAGTTTTGATGGCTTAGAATGAGTGTAAATAGCAATTATTTTCTGTTCTGGCTAGAAATTTGAGGGTCTTCCCCTCCCAGATTGCTATTTTTGTGATGGTAAATTAGGCCATCTTTTGTCTCAATTCTTGCCTAGCCTTTAGTCATTGAATGGGCTTTTCCTGCAACAAACTGAGGCTTCAGAAACAACCTTGATTTAGAAAGGCCAAGGTCATCCACTGCATCCTTGCCCATCACTTTGACACCATTGATTTTTCTCATGCCACTGGACTTTTATGACTCTGGAGGAGAGATTGAGGCTGACTTTTTTCTGCTCTGCCTCATTTAAATCCAGTTCACACCAACTCAAGACGTCACCCTTATGATGTCACTGGTCCTCTTTGAGAGGGAAAGACAAATTAGTGAAGAGGTAAAAGGTGGAGGGGTGCTGCTCGGCACCCCGAAATATTGACGCACCGGGTCCTGCCGAAAGCCTTCTCAGCCAAGGGAAAAGACAAAGTTTATTAGGGATTCACCACAATGGGCTGTCTTAAGAAATCCCCCCCACCTTGTGACGCCTGTTTCCACAAGCGGGCCAGATTCAAACTACTGAATTAGATTGAATCTGAGCACCTTCATGGGGGCAAGATGGAGATTATATACACAAAGATTGTAGGAGGGATTGAGGGGTGGTCTGGGGTGACTAGAGGAGGGGTTCAGGGAGGGTCTTCAGGAGGAGTCCAAGGAGGGCAAGGTGAGGTAATGGGATTAAGGGTGGGAAGTAGCTGCACAACAAAGGGCTGAGGCTAGGTAGAGATTTGGCCTAATGATAATGTGAGGCTTGTGGCCTTAGGGGAAGGCCAGATCTAATTGGAAGATTCAAGGACGGTTCAAGGGGGCTCCCAGAGACTGTATTCCAGATTCAAGGGGGTTCCCAGACACTGGGCCCTCATCATTAGGACAACAATACTTTTCTACCTTCCAGAAAACCTTGAAAACCTAACTTCTTCAAATGCTTGTTACTTATCTGGTTGACATCTTTAACACCCCATTACCCAAGCACACTCGTGATGAAGTTGGACTGTAACAAGTGCACAAAAAGTAGAATGACTGAAAACTGATCATCTATTTCAGGAGAATGAGACATTGTAGGAGGAGGACAAGGAAACTCAGAGGATTAAGGGGAAATGTGAGGTCAGGACACCCTCTATACTTCAACAGGATTAAATCATATAATTTTGTTCCTGCACTTAAACATTAATTCTTAATTTACACATGTCTCTAGCTTTTCTGAAGATTTACAGCCCAGAAGTGATCGTTAATTCACAGGGTTGCTTCTCTTGTCTGTGATGGCCCTAATCTTCAGGTACACTGAGAGTGTCTCCAACTAAGAGAATCATTTTCTTTGTAACAAAAAAAGATAGGGGACTATATCCTTGTATCATAGGACTTAAAGTCAGAGAGGTCTTATAAATTATCTGGTTCAATCCCTTTTTTATTGACAAGGAAACTAAGCAGAGGTGGGAAACCTAGAGCCTCAAGGCCACATCTAGGTCCTCAGCTGTGACCTTTTGACTGAGTCCAAGTTTTACAGAACAAGTCCTTTCATTAAGAGGATTTGTTCTGCAAAGTTTAGATTCTGTTAAAGGGCTGCACTTGAGGACCTAGAGGGCAGGCCACATGTGGCCCGGAGGCCAGCCCCAGGTTCACAGTCCCTGGACTAGAGAGATAATAATAACTTTGCCAAGGTCACATAGCTAATAAGTAGCAGTGTCAGAATTTGAACTCAGGTCCACTAATCTCACATCTATTGCTCTTTCAACTACATTCTTCCATACACAGGTGTGTCGTCAACTTATGGTTTTTAAAAAGTAGGTACAGGTTGCTTCTTTTCTGTAATATTTCCATTGCAAAGGATAAAATTGATGAGGGCACAGTCTCTGGGAACCCCTTGAACCCTTGAACTCTCCTTGAATCTTCCCATTCGAACTGGCCTTGGCCTGAGGCTATAACCATTAAGCCCAAATGCCTACCTTGCCCAGTCCTCTATTGTCCAGCTGTTTCCCACCCTTAATCCTGTTTCCCATCCTTAATCCTGATCAAAATATCTATACCCTAGCTCCGCTACCCCAGCCCTTGATGGGTTGTCATTTCCATATGGCCTTCAGCTATTTCCCCCACCCTGGAGTCTGACCTCGTCCTTAAGTCCTTCCCTAGACCCCTCTTCTGGCCACCCCAGACCACCCCTCAATCCCTCCCACAACCTTTGTGTATATAATCTCCATCTTGCCTCCATGAGGTGGGTCAGAACCAATCTAGCTCAGATGGGTCTGGCCCTTTTTCCTTACAGGCGTCGCAAGGGGTGGGATCTCTCAGGGCAGGCTTATTTGGCTAACTCTTAATAAACTTTATCCTTTCCCTTGGCTGAGAAGGCTTGAGTCGAATTCTTTCGGCAGGACCCGGCGTGTCGGTACTTTGGGGTGTCGAGCACCTCTCACCCCAAACCCTCATCATTTATGGTTCCCTGAACCGGGAAGCACTGCTAATCTCAAGTTCTTCTCCAGCCAAGACTGAAGGTATGTGAGCCTCCCCCTCTCCCAATCCCTCTCCTCGCTCTCCAAACATTTTGGATGTGCTTCTCGGGCCTGACCTCAGCAGGTCCCAGTGGGTCGGACAGCTTGGTCCAGTGGTCTCAGTGAGTCGGACAGTCACACTGTCCTGGTCAACCTGACGCTCTCTGGTGGTTCTCGGTGGGTCGGACAGCTTGGTCCAGTGGTCTCAGTGAGTCGGACAGTCACACTGTCCTGGTCAACCTGACGCTCTCTGGTGGTTCTCGGTGAGTCGGACAGCTTGGTCCAGTGGTCTCAGTGAGTCGGACAGTCACACTGTCCTGGTCAACCTGACGCTCTCTGGTGGTTCTCGGTGGGTCGGACAGCTTGGTCCAGTGGTCTCAGTGAGTCGGACAGTCACACTGTCGTGGTCAACTCAACCTGACGCTATCAGGTGGTTCTCGGTCCAGTGGTCATGTCGAAGGACATGGACGGATGCCCCATCCGGAAGCATGTGCCAGATCCTTTCAATTGTTTCGGCGCTGGGAATTTGGGAAAGTTTCAGGTACCTTCTGTATATTTTGTTTTCTTGTTTTATTTTGTTTGTCTCCCGACAATCACTCCTAACTTCTCCTTTACTAAGGAGGAAGGAATTTCCAGCCGAAGGGACCCCACGCCCTGCCTCTACTGCAGGCCCTGCAACATCTATCACCATGGGCCCTATCCCCAAGGCAATCCCTACTCAGATTCCAGCCTCGGGCCCTGCCCCCACGGCAATATCTCCTCCCCTAGCCCCTCTCTCTGAGGTAGCACCCACTTGGGTCTCTGGGGTATCTTCCCCTCTGACCTCTACCCCTCCTCAGGTACTAGCTGATCTCCCTTGCCAGGCAGATGCCCTGGCCTTGCAGTCTAATCTACCTCAGCCCCAAGCTCCAGGTCCCACAGCGCCTTCAAGGCTTTTTCCCCTGAGGGAAATGCCTGCCTCCCCTGCTGGGACAAGGAGATTGCATGTTCCATTCTCCATTTCAGATCTCATCCAAATTAAAGAAAAACTGGGGAGATACTCAGAAAATCCCACTAAGTTTACTGAGGGTTTTAGGGATCTGTCCCTACAATTTGAACTTTCTTGGTGTGATTTGCATATCCTTTTCTCTACCTGTTGTACCACTGAGGAGAAGAGGAGAATATGGGAACACGCTCAAAAATTTGGGGACAGTTTGGCTAGCAATAACCCCATAAAACACCCCCCAGGAACAGCTGCTGTTCCAACTAGTGACCCAGGATGGAATTATCAAAGGAGTGAGGATAGAGAAAAGAGAGACCATATGGAAATTTGCCTGTTAGAAGGCCTAAGAACTGCATTTCAAAAGCAAATAAATTTTCAAAAAATTAGGGAGATTACTCAGGGAGAAAAAGAAAACCTTGTCCTTTTCCAAGCCCGGCTAGTAGAAGCTATTAAGAAGTATACAAATTTGGATCCTGATTCTATTGAAGGGGCAGCAATACTTAACATGTATTTCATTAATCAGTCTGCCCCAGATATTAGGAGGAAACTGCAGAAATTGGCAATGGGACCCCAAACACCTCAGGCCCAATTACTGGAGACAGCATTCGGAGTGTTCAATAATAGAGACTTAGTCCAGGCAGAGGAAAAAGCCAGAGACAGAGAACATCCCCAATTCTTGGTGGCTGCCATGGCCAGGAGATTGCCGGAGGGTGCTTCTGGCAACTTTGGCAAAGGGGAAACCTGCTTTCGATGTCACAAGGAGGGTCACTGGTCTAAGGAGTGCCCCTCTAGGGCGCCCCCCTGGAAGAAGCCTCTAGGATCCACACCTCCAGGACCATGCCCAGCATGTCCCCGAGGCTGGAAAAGTGGTAGAGTCTCCTCCCAGTACCCTGTCCTCCAGTCTTCTCAAGACTTGGAAGGAGGGGAAAGCCTGGGGCTTGGCAGTGCTCCCACTTTCTCCACCTCTCTCGAGGAGCCCTGGGCAAAATTGAGGCAGAAGGTAAGGTTACCCACGGCCTTATCACGGCTATGTTCTCTTGCTTTAACTAGTGGCTCTGGCCCCACATGCCCCTCGACCCATCAGGTCATGGGCATCAAGGATCTGTTGTCTGAACACTCCTTCTCTGGCCCTGCCCCCTTTTGGGGAGGGGATCTGATGGTGAAATTGGGAAGCCAATTTTCTATAGTTAAACCTCATAACTCCCTTTTCCCTCTGTTTCCCAGACCTCCCCATGTTCCCCCAGAGGCATGGGAGAGGGTTGAGCCAATTGTTTGGGATCAGGGAATTCCTGGGCAAGCTACTTCTGCCACCCCGGCCATAGTTCCCCTCCATTGCCTTCATTATCCAATTAAGCCCAAGGCTTGGGAGGGGCTGCAACCATTAATTGGCACTCAAGGCCCTGACTCACTCCCTCTAGAGTGGGGCCCCTACCCAGCACAAGCTTTTGGGACTTTGAAAACTAAACTGACCACCACTCCAGCATTAGCCTTACCTAATCTAGAAAAACCTTTCATTCACTCTGCTGAAGGAAGGAGAGGACAGGCATTGGAAATTCTAATCCAGTCCTTAGGATCTGACCCCTGTTTTCCAAAACAATTAGATTCTCTGGCTGCTACAGCCATTCCAATTGAGGAAGCTTCTAAGCCTCTAGCAGACCAGCCCCTAGAAGCTCTGCCTTGCCAGAGCACCCTGGAAGCAGGGGGCCACCAGTGCCTGGCTAACCACAGGCTCACCAAACATCAAACCTTGATCTTAGATATCCCCGACCTAATTTGGATGTGCTACACACTCCTGAACCCCGAAGCAGAACAAGTGGTTAAGAGAGCTAGGTACGAAATAGTCATCTTTAATTCCCACCAAGGATATTGTCCTTTCTCTGTACTCCTGTACTGTCTGTTTTGTTGTTTGCTTAACTTCCTTGCCAGGTTTGTCTCCTCCAGTCTCCAAGCCATCAACTTCCAGATGACTGCACCCCTTGAACTGGACCCATCAAGCCAGCTCTACGCCCCTTGTCAGCAGGAAGCAATTCCAGAAGCTGAGACCTTCGTCCCTGACCCCAAAAGAATTTGGGTCCCATTTGTTTGAGGGGGGAATGATGAGGGCACAGTCTCTGGGAACCCCTTGAACCCTTGAACTCTCCTTGAATCTTCCCATTCGAACTGGCCTTGGCCTGAGGCTATAACCATTAAGCCCAAATGCCTACCTTGCCCAGTCCTCTATTGTCCAGCTGTTTCCCACCCTTAATCCTGTTTCCCATCCTTAATCCTGATCAAAATATCTATACCCTAGCTCCGCTACCCCAGCCCTTGATGGGTTGTCATTTCCATATGGCCTTCAGCTATTTCCCCCACCCTGGAGTCTGACCTCGTCCTTAAGTCCTTCCCTAGACCCCTCTTCTGGCCACCCCAGACCACCCCTCAATCCCTCCCACAACCTTTGTGTATATAATCTCCATCTTGCCTCCATGAGGTGGGTCAGAACCAATCTAGCTCAGATGGGTCTGGCCCTTTTTCCTTACAGGCGTCGCAAGGGGTGGGATCTCTCAGGGCAGGCTTATTTGGCTAACTCTTAATAAACTTTATCCTTTCCCTTGGCTGAGAAGGCTTGAGTCGAATTCTTTCGGCAGGACCCGGCGTGTCGGTACTTTGGGGTGTCGAGCACCTCTCACCCCAAACCCTCATCAAAATGACATGAAATTATACCTTGGGGGAACATAGAAGCTGGTCCAAGAATGTGAGGCTAATGAATGGAAAAACAATAATCTTCACAACATACAGAAAATGAGAACTGTTTGGTTTATGTAACCCTAGACACTGTCCAAGATTTTATCAACAGTTCCTGGGGGATTGACTTCTTGAAATAGTTCATCGTGACCTTTCTGGATGACAACTTAATATTTGCCACAAAAATTATATTTGTATTTATCATGGACAAGAACTTAAGAAATAATGACTGGAGGATCAAGATTAAATTTTTAAAAATCCTAATGAAATAAGAACTGTGTGAATATTTTAATAATGTTTGTTAATTTGTATGAAATCTACCAGTAAAATCATCAAGGAAATAAAGGTCTTAAGACCTCACAAATGGGCTTACTAGGAGGATAGAGAGACCTCCAACAGCAGCAACAGAACATCTGAGTAAAAACTATTCACCCAGTGAGGAAGATTAATGTTGGGTTCTATTATTTATTACTATTATTACGATGTAAATCCACCTGTTTCCTCAGACCCCTAACCTCTGAAGGTCAGGCAGTTTTTGAAGGGTAAAACTGAGTAAAGTAATCTACTCCCAGCCCCCAAGGTATATGCCTAGGCAGGAGCCCTTACTTTTGTTTATCCTGGAAACAAAAGCCAACTGGGAGCTAGGTCCTTCCACAGAGACATGTCCTTTAGTCCTTGCTACTCCCCTCATTAAGATTTGGGGTGACCTGGTCTAGAAACGGGAGACCAAGCCAGTAAAAGCTTATGTTTTTCTGGCCAAGTCTGCTAGAGGCAGGCTGGGTTTCATAAACCAGTTAACATTCCATTCCTTAAGTGCAGGAGAGAGAGGCAGGTCAGTCACATTTGAAACCTATTTTCCCTAGTTTCCCTAGTATATTGATCAGCCCAACTCCTCCTTCTCCCAACATCAAATAATGGAGAGGAGCCTGGGATTCTTGGCCCATCCCCTCATTAAAATATTCACCAATCAGGATTGCTGGGGGACGTACCAAGGATGTTGTGTCGGGCCAATCCGAAGGAAGACACACTAAGGTATAAAAGGAATGATGGGCCTTCACTTTGACTCTTTGGCACAAATGGAGGCATGTCATTGACCTGTCCTTTATTAATGGATTGCATACCCTATTAATAAATGATATTATACTCAGAAATGGCCTCATTTTATTTATTTGTTAAATTTCATTTTCTACACCAGAATGATCAATTTAATTCAACAAATACTTATTAATTTCCTACTGCATACAAAGTACTCCATTAGGTACAAAATGTTGTTGTTGTGTTTGTCTTTCCTTCTCAAAGACAACCATGACATCAGAGAAATGGTGACATAACTTGCAGATGATTTTGATTTGAGTGGGGGAGGGCTGTGCAAGGTCACGAGCCTCACTTTCTTTCCCAGAGTCATCTGGGTCCAGTGGCCTGATACATTCTACTGTCTGGGGGAGAGGGGATGTACACAAAGCAGTATAGTAAAAGAAAAGTGAGGAGGGAGAGAATACTAAAAAGAGGAGAAGGGGGAGGAAAAACACAAAAGAGATGATACTCAATCTGAGAATTTCAGGAAGACAAAGATTCCTCAGGATAGGAATGAATAGGATTATATTCAAGGCAAAGACTTGTGTGACCACATGAAGGTTGACGACAGAGTGTTGACTTCCAGAAATCCTGATAGGGCAGTTTGGCTAGAATAGAAGGCATGAGAATAGGGTGAAATAAAGAAAGAAAGGTAGTAAATCATCAGCATTTCTATATATTACTAATAAAGCCCAACAGCAAGAGACAGAAAGAAAAATTCATTTAAAGTTACTATAGCCATCATAAAATATTTGAATCTATCTGCCAAAACAAGCCCAGGAATTATATGAACACAATTACAAAACACTTTTCACATAAATAAAGTCATCTAAATAATTGGAAAAATATCAGTTGTTCATGGGTAGGCCAAGCTAATATAATAAAAATGACAATTCTACCTAAATTAATTTACTTATTCAGTGCCCTACCAATTAAATTGCCAAAAACTTTATTTTCTAGAGCTAGAAATGATAATAATAAAATTCATCTGGAAAAACAAAAGATCCAGAATATCAAGGGAATTAATGAAAAGAAATGCAAAGGAAGGTGACCTAGTCGAACCAGATCTTAAATTGTATTATAAAGCAGCAGTCATCAAAACTAGTTGGTACTGGCTATGAAATAGAGTAGTGGATCAGTGGAATAGGTTAGGTATGCAAAACACAATAGTTAATGTAAGAAAAGATAGTATGGTGTCTGGTTTTGCTCCCACAGAACCTATCCATGTAGCTGAGTTAGTTTACCTACCAAGCAATGGCCAACCCGGGATCACGGAAGCTAGAGAAGCTAAACAGGTTGAATCAGTCCAAGCTAATCATGACAATTCAAGGGTTAGATCCTGGTCAATTATCCAGGTCTATTAATCTGCATAATTTACATATGTTAAAGAGGGAAGGTAGGGTAGTAAAGAATATAGATTAATCCTAACTGAGACAAGGAAGATAGAAATAAGTAACTTCACTTTTGCTTCTGTATCCTTATTATCCTACCTATATAAACTGTATAACCTAAGAAAACTGTGTAAAAAGTAAAGAATATAAACTAACCATAACTCAAACAGGAGTGGAAGAGCTGGTTACCCTCACTCCTGCTGCTGTATCAGTGTGAGTGTTCCTAGTGAGCACTGCACCCACTCTCTCTAGGAGTGTAATAAACACTTTCCTTGCCTACTCTGGTCCTGAATTCTTTGGGTGAGAATGGGCAAATCACATGGATCTTCCTAAGGCTATGCTACCAGGAAAGCAATGAACTGTGGAAGCATGTCTCAGGCTAACCCTGACCTTGCCTTGGGGAGTCCTGTGATCCCCACTGTGGTGTTAAGGGGGCTACCACTTGGGATTTCCCTGGGGAACCCTGTGGTCTGCATGGCCTTCTTAAGGGGCTGTCACTTGGGTCTTTTTGTGATCTTACAATTATACTAAGGGGCTATCACTTGGGTCTTCCTTAGGGTCTAACCCCTAGGAAGCCCTGTGACCCCCACAGATAAAGGGGGGATACCATTTGGTCTTCCTCTGGGAGTCCTATGGTCTGCACAGCCTTCCTTAGGGGTTATCATGTGGTTCTTCCTCAGGGCTTTGGCCCTGCCTAGGAAGTCTGGTGATCCCCAAAACCGCATTTCTCACTGTCTGATAAATCCAAGGACTCAAGCTTCTGGAATAAAAGCTCACTATTTAACAAAAACTACTGGGAAAACCAGAAAATACTATAGCAGAAACTAGGCATTGACCAACATCTTATACCTTACACCAAGATAAAGTCAAAATAGGTACATAATTTAAACATAAAGGCTGATACTATAAGCAAACTAGGAGAACAAGGAGTAGTTTGCCTGTCAGATCTATGGAGAAGGGAAGAATTTATTTTTGGGGGGGAAGGGGGAAGGCAGGGCAATTGGGGTTAAGTGACTTGCCCAAGGTCATACCGCTTATAAGTGTGTCAAGTGTCTGAGGCCAGATTTGAAGAAGAAAAGAATTTATGGCTAAACAAGAGGTGGAGAGCATCATAAAATGCAAAATGGATGATTTCAATTATATTACATTGAAAAGTTTTACACAAACATAGATGATGCAACTAAGATTAGAAGGGTAGCGGAAAGCTGGAGAACAATTTTTACAGGTAGTTTCTCTGATAAAGGCCTTGTTTCTAAAATATATATAGAACTGAGTCAAATTTATAAGAATACAAGCCATTCCCCAATTGATAAATGGTCAAAGGATATGAACAAGCAGTTTTCAGATGAAGAAACTAAAGCTATCTATTTTCATATGAAAAAATGCTCTAAGTCACTATTGATTAGAGAAATACAAATCAGAACAATTCTGAGGTACCACATCACACCTATCAGATTGACTAACATGACAAAACAAGAAAATGATAAATGTTGGAGATGTGGGAAAATCGGAACACTAATGCCTTGTTGGTAGAGTTGTGAACTGATTTAACCATTCTGGAGAGCAATTTGGAATTATGCCAGAAAAGATACAAACTGTGCATACCCTTTGACCCAGGATTACCACTTCTAGGGCTATATCCTGAAGAGATCTTAAAATGGGGAAAGGACTCACACATACATAAATATTTATACCAGCTCTTTTTGTGGTGGCCAAGAATTGGAAATTGAGGGGATGCCCATCAACTGGGAAGTGGTTGAACAACTTGTGGTATATGATTGTGATGGAATATTATTGTGCTATAAGAAATAATGAACAGGCAGATTTCAGAAAAACCTGAAAAGACCTGTAAGAACTGGTTCAATGTGAAATTAGCAGAACCAGAAAAACATTATACACAGTATCAGCAACATCGTGTGATGATCAACTACAATGACTTAGCTCTTCTCAGCAATACAATGATCCAAGACAATTCCAAAGGACTCATAATGGAAAATGTATCCAGAGAAAGAACTGATGGAGTCTGAATGCAGATCAAAGCACATTGTTTTTATCTTCTTTATTTGTGTGTGTGTGTGTGTGTGTGTGTGTTTCCTTTTAGTCTGTTTCTTCTTTCATGTGAGAAATGGTGGAAGCATCTTCCCTCCCTCCCCCCAACTTTAGCAGAATATAAGCTAGGTGACTGATTAGAACTGTGATCTAGCAGAGACCAGGCTTCTGGTCCAGTGAAAGGTTAGAGGCTTGTGTGTGTGCTTGACAAGCCATTTGAGGAGGGCATGACGTAGGCAGTCAGGGGGTTATATCTGGCCAATGAAGAGCCTGGCAGGACATTCGAATTGGGAGTCAATAAAAGGACTGGCGTCTGTCTGAATCCTTGTACTCTCTCCTATACTCTGCTCAGGGGATGTACCCATTTATTCAGGAGGAATAAACGTAAAATTAAAACCTTCCTGGCCTTCCAACAAGTATTGTTTATTCCTAGACTAAGTATTTCACAACATGACTAATATGAAAATATGTTTTACATGATTGCACATATATAACCTATATCAAATTGCTTACTATGGCAGGTAAGGGAAAAGGGAGAGAGAAAGGGAGAAAAATTTGGAACTTAATTTTTTTTTAAATGAATGTATTAAAATTGTCTACATGAAATTGGAAAAAATAAAATACTGTTTTTTTTTAAAGTTCACATTCAAATGGAGGAGTCAACCTGCAAATGACTAAAATACATACAAGATTTGTACAGTGTAAATGAGCGGTAATCTCAGAGATAAGGAACTAGCATTGAGGGGTACTGAGAAAGGTTTCTTGCAGAAGGTGGGATTTTAGTTGGGATTTAAAATAAGCCAGGGGAAGCCAGAAGGAAGAGGAAAGGGTGGAGAGCATTCCAAACTTGAGGAACAGCGAGCGAAAAGGCATGGGGTCCAGGGATGGAGTGTCTAGTGTGAAGAACAGGAGGTCAATGTTCCTTTCTATCTCATCAGTGTCACTGGCTCATAGAGTGTGTACAGGGGAGTAAAGTGTAAAAAAGACTGAGAAGGTGTAGCAACAATTCAGCTAGCAGCTGCTGTGGGGGTGAAAGACCAACACAAGCCCAACAACAAGAATGCTGCCAGCACAGGTTCTTTTGATCTGTTTTACTAAGGAAAGTAATGTTAAGGGGTTAACAATCTTACTTTAATCCAACATATACATATAAACTCACTTAGTTCAGGAGGAAAAGCCAGGAACCTGAACTTCAAAGCAAATGCAAACAAGTTACAAACCTACACAATATAAACAGACCAGATCACAATTCTTAGTTACCAAGAAACCATCAACATCTGGGTTGACAAGCTGGGGAGCTCTTAACAATGGCTGGCCCAGAGTCATGTGCCATTCCTCCAGTGGCTCAGAGCCCCAAGCAAGCAATTCTGGTCTCTCTTCTTATATAGTCTTTAAACATCATCAAACATCATCTGAGGGACCAGAACTTAGGCACCTACTATTGGCTCTGGGTTTAGCAACTCCCCTTAGGACCCTGAGGGCTTCATGCCCACATAGGCTTGGCACCTAGTAATTGCTGGGTTTGGGCCTGGGACTTTGCACCTAGTAAGGCTCAATCAAAGATAATTAATTTAGCATTCTAAAACTGTAAAAAAGTCCCAACTTAATATTACAGAAGGTAGGAAAGGGCTAGTTTACAAACAACAACAATGGCCAGATATGTGTTTTTGGAACGTCACTTTGATAGTTAAGTGCAGAGTAGACTGGACTGGGAAGAGACTAGAGACAGAGACCAATCAGAATATCTTCATGGATCGTAGGTACACAAGATAAAGCATGCCTGCTGCCCTAGAAACCCCAAGTAAGAACCCTGTTTAACGCCGTTGAGGGAAGGTCCACATCTCTCTCAGGGTTTTTCTGAGTATCTTTCCTCTGAATATGCTTTCCTCTCCTTGTTCTAGTGAGAGAGATAAGTTAAAAACTCCATTTGGATTGCCCTGGCAGTGACAAGAATCTATGCGATAGGGACTCTCAGGTGAAATTTTAGTGGACCCTATATAGAGTTTTGTCTGGTCCCCAGCTAGATGGTCCTATGAGCTGATGGAAATCATGGAAGAGTATTCACCTAGGATCATTTGGCTTCTCATTTCAAGGGGGGGCAAATTCCAGTCAACCCAAGATTACTAATCCCTGAGGGAAAAGGCCCCATGCATTTTCTTTCTAAAACAGGAAACCTGCTTTCTGTTCTTTTGTAAATTAGTCTGTGATTAAACCCTGTGTGTGGTGGGGGATGGGGAGGCATTTAGAATACAGGGATTCCTTACTGGGAAAAAAAAAGAGAGTAGTACCTTAGTCCCTCCTGAACCTAGTGCACAGTTTGTTATAGCACTTGGTACCCAGTAAAGCTCAGAAAAGAGGCTTCGCAGAGTGTACATATACCTCCCAGACTAATATCTCAGTTAAGGTCAGAACTGAAAAATCATTGAACAGATTAATCTCAGTAGTGTCTTTTCACATAGGCCTGAGAGATACTTTTTCTAAACAGAGACTTCAAAGCTGTATTTTGCTTTTTTGAGTCAATTTTTTCCTTAAAAATCAATAAGCAATAAACACAGCATGACTTTATATTCTTTACACTTCTCAAGCAATTATATGAACATAACGATATGGTTGACTGTTAAAAAAAAATACCTAAGAAAGCCTGCTTATTCCCTTGTCATATTTTCATCAAGTATTACCTCTCAGGCTACATAAACCACTTTTGTAAATATTTTATAAAGTTTAGAAAGCAGATAAATGATCTGTAGTTGCTAATATCTCCTCAGCAGCCTTTTTGGTTTTTTGTTTGTTCATTTTTTTTGGAGTGAAAAGAGGGCATGGAAATGCCTTCTTTTCTAGTTTTTGGAACTTTCTTCCTTTTTGAGATATCTTGAGAATCCATCCCTGAATGCTTTTAAAATTGTGTCATCTCCAGCAAATATTTCTTCCATATACAATCAGTCAGATTAAGACTTAAAATACAAACACATCTGTAAAACACTATAGAGGAAGAGAATGTTTCACAAATCAGCCAAATAATCTGAAGCCATATTCCCTTTCCATCCTTATCTCCTATTAATCCCTTTATGGGAGGACACATTTCTTTGGGAAGTACATCCCAGTTCAAGCCTATGTGGCGCTCAGGAACTAATGATGCTACCACCCTATGAACTCTGACTGGATGATGGTGTGAATGAACAGTCAAAAGAGATCATGGGAAAGGAATTGAAGTTTGGGATGGGGAGGAGAATAGATGTATAGCCAGGCAGCTTCTCTTAGATTCAGCTAAGTTCTATGTCTACAAATAGGATTCCCCTCAATCATATACCCTTTGGAAGAGTAAGGCAGCAGGCAGCACTCCTTAGATATTTTGGGTTCTTGTCTTTTCTTCCTCTCTTAGAATGGAAACTTCATGAAAGCAAGGCCTTTGTTGAATCTATTTTTCGTACTCCCAGCACTTTACATAGTGCTTTCATCATACTTTGATACTTAAATGAATCCAGGATTTTATCAATGTGGATATTCTCTACCTGTGCAAATTGAAATTCTTTAGCTATTCCATAAAGGACTAATAAATATTTGTTGCATTTAATCTACTCAAAGTAGTAAAGACCTTCCTCCTTAAGTTTCCTCCTTTCCTTCTAATTTTGGCTTCATTGGTTTTATTTCTGCAAAAACTTATTGCTTTAACGTAATCAAAATTATCCAGTTTGCCTCCTCTGATCCTCTCTATCTCGTTTAATTTGTTTTATCTCCATAGATCTGACAGGTAATTATTTTTTCTGTGCTTCCCTAATTTGCTTATGATGTTACCCTTTATGTTTAAATCATGTACCCATTTTGAGTTTATCTTGGTATACAGTATGAAACATTGGTCTATGCCTAGCTTCTGCCAAAGTGATTTCCAGTTTTTCTAGTTCTTATCCCAGTGGATGGGATCTTTGGGTTTATCAAACTCTAGATTCTGTGCTCACTTTCTTCTGTATATTATGTACCTAATCTATTCCATTGATCAACCACTCTATTTCTTATCCAGTGATAGGCTGCTCTGATAACTACTTTGTAATGTAGCTTGAAATCTGGTACTACTAGGCCCTCTTCCTTCATTTTTTTAAAAAATTAATTCCCTAGAGGCACAAAACTTCCAGATAAATTTGTTATTTTTTCTACCTCTATAAAGTAATTCTTTGGTTGTTTGATTGGCATGGCATTGAACAAATAAATTAATTTGGGTAGTATTGTCATTTTTATTATTTTGGCTTAATATCTCTCCAATGGTTTGGATCTGTCTTTTTTGTGTGAAGAATATTTTATAATTGTGTTCCTATATTCCTGTGTGGGTCTTGGCAGGTAGCATCCCAAGTATTTTATGCTGACTGCAGTTATTTTTAAATAGAATTTCTCTTTTTATCTCTTCCTGCTAGATTTTGTTGGTAATATACAGAGAGGCTGATGATTTGTATGGATTTATTTCATATCCTGCAATTTTGCTTAAGTTATTAATTATATTGACTAGTTTTTTTAGTTGCGTCTCTAAAGTTCATTAAGCATATTATCAAATCATCTGAAAAAAGTGATCTTTTCTTTCCTTATTGTCTAGTCTTATTACTTCAAGTTCTTTTTCTCGTCTTATTGCTATGGCTAGCATTTCTGCTACAATATTGAATGATAATAGTAGCAATGGACATCCTCATTTTACCCTTGATCTTATAGGAAAGCCTTCTGGTTTATTCCCATTACAGATAAAGTTCAATCTTGATTTTAGATACTTATTGTTTTCAGAAAAGCTCCATTTGAGGCTATAGGGAAACCAGAAAAAATACTAATATACTGTTGGTGGAGCTGTAAACTAGTCCAATCATTCTGGAAGACAATTTGGAAATATCCTCAATGGGTATAAAATTGTGCATACCCTTTGATACCCAGAAGTACCACTATTAGGCCTACCCCAAAGATATCAATGTAAAAGGAAAATTACTTATATGTGCAAAAACATTTATAGCAGCACTTTTTGTGGTAGCAAAGAATTGGAAAATGAGCAGATGCCTATCAATTAGGGTTATGGTATATGATTGTGATGGAATCCTATTGTGCTTTAAGAAATGGTGAGGGAGATGGTTTCAGAAATACGTGGGAAGACTTATATGAACTGATGCAAAGTGAAGTAAAAAGAACCAGAAGAACATTCTACATAGTAAAAGCAATATTATAAAGATAATCAACTGTGAAAGACTGGGTAACTCTGATCAATAAAATGATTCAAGACAATTCTAAAAGTTTCATGATGAAAAATGCTATCTCCCTCTAGATAAAGAACTGATGGTCTCAGAGTGAATAGTTACAAATATTTTTCTTTCCTTGCTTTTTCCTTTTGGCTTTTTGGCTAATAGATGTTTTGCATGACTCCTTACAAATAACAGGTATCATATTTCTTGCCTTACCAATGTGTGGGAGAGAGGCTGGAGGGAGGGAGAGAACTTGGAACTGAAAATAATAATAAAATAAAAAAATTAAAAGGTAAAAAAGGAAAATTTTTTGTTACAAGAAAAAAGTACCTATTAATAAACTAATAAAAGTATTCCTATGCTTTTTGGTGTTTTAAAAAGCAAAGTATATTGTTTTTGTCAAAAGATTTTTCTGCATCTATTGATATAATCATATAAGTTTTACACTTTCTTGTTGATATGGTCAAGCATGACTATAGTTCTCCTAACATTGAACCAGCCCAGCATTCCTGGTATAAATCCAACCTAGTTATACGACTTTTGTGACAAATTGCTATAATCTCTTTTTATTTAAAAGTTTTGCATTGATATCCATTAGGGAAATTGGTCTATTGTTTCCTTTCTCTGTTTTTGCTCTCCCTAGTTTAATTATCAAAACCATATTTATGTCAGAAGGAATTTGACAGGACTCCTTCTTTACCTATTTTTTCAGAAAGTTTACACAGTATTAGAATTCTTTGTTCTTTAAATGTTTGGTATAATTTGCTTACAGATCCATCCGGTCCTATGTTTTTGTTTTTGTTTTTCTTTAGGGTGTTCATTTATGGCTTGCTCAATTTCTTTTTCTAAGTTATTGAAATATCCTGTTACCATTTCTGTTCCTCTGAAAAATTTATATTTTTGTAAATATTCATCTATTTCATTTGGACTGTTTTATGGGCATAAAATTGGGCAAAACAGCTCTTAAAATTGTTTTAATTTTGTCTTTATTGGTTGTATATTCATTCTTTTCATTTTTGATGCTGGTAATTTGGTTTTCTTCCCTTTTTTAATCAAATAAGTTAGTAATTTGTCTATTTTCATTGTTTTGTTGTTTTTCCCCATGCAATCAGCTGCTAGTTTTTCTTTCTGTTGGATAGTTATTTTACTTTCAATTTTATTCATTTTTCTTTTAATTTTTAGTATTTTTATTTTGGTGTTTGGGGGAATCTTTCATTTGTTTTCTAGGTTTTTTTTTAGTTGCATGCCTAATTCATGATCTGTTCTTTCTCTTATTTATTGATATAAGTGTTTAGAGATATAAATTTTCTCCTAAGTACTGCTTTGGCTACATCCCACAAATTTTGGTATGTTGTCTCATTGTTATTATTATTTTTAATAAAATGTTTTATTGCTTTATGATTTGTTCTTTGATCCACTCATTCTTTAGGATTAGATTATTTGTTTTTCAATTAATTTTTAATCTATGCTTCAAAGGCCCTTTACTGAATGTAATTTTTGTTGCAATATGGTCCCAAAAAGACACATTTGATATTTCTGCTTTTCTTCATTTTTTGTGAGTTTTTTATATCTTAATACAGGGTCAATTTTTGTGAAGGTGCCATATATTACAGAGAAATAGGCATACTCCTTCCTATTCCCATTCAATATTTTCCAGAGATCTATCACACACATTCCCAAAATGGGCAATACCACCCTCTGGGGGGCACTGGAACAATCCAGGGGGGTGGTAGTAGCCTCAGGTGCAATTGGGGGGCATTGAATAAAAATAAGGGGGTGGTGGAAGCTTAAGGAAGGAAGAGAAGAAAATTTTGAAAAACTGTATATGTTTCATCTGTTGTGTAACAGAGTTAAAGTCATAGTGATTACCTTATTTTCCAAATAAACACATAAAATACAAGTTACAACCCATTAGGGTCAAGTCCGCCAACAGGTCTTAACAAGTAAGTGTACATTATCAGGAAGTCCAGCATGCATCAGCAGGAATATGTGTGTGTAATGACTTGTTTACAATATGATACTATACAGTTACATGACACAATATTGTGTCATCAAAATTTCAATGCAGGAAAGAAACCACAAATTTATGATGAATTACTAAACTTAAGATGTGTCATTTTAAAAATAAATATTTTGTATTTTTTAAATGACACAATTTTTTTTTTAATGTTAAAGGTTAAAGAAAGTAGATTTCCAGCAGGTGCTGAGTAATTTTTTTTTTTAAGGGAAGGGGTAGGCCAAGTTAGTTAGGGAACCTCTGGTCTTTCATTTCTAATTTTTCTAAAATTTCCATTCATCTCTTTGACTTTTTTGTGTCTCTTTTATGATTAAATTTACCTAAGTCTGAGAGGTGTACATTAAGTACCCCACTGGCATAGTTCTATTCTCTATTTCCTCCTATAACATATTTAACTTTTCTTTCAAGAGTTAGGATGCTTTGGTACTTGGTTCATAAATGTTTGGAATCTATATTAATTCATTGTCTATGGTACTATTTATCAAAAATGTCATTTCCCCAAATATCTCCTTTAATTGGGTCATTTTTGCTTTTGCTTTGTCCAAAATCATGATTGCTACCCCTTCCTTTTTCACTTCAACTTAAGCATAATAGATTCTGTTCTAGCACCTTATTATAATTCTATGTGAGTCTATCTCTTTCAAGTACATCTCTTGCAAACAATATGTTGTTAGTTTCCGGTCCCAAATCCATTTTATCTTCTTCTATTTTATGGATGAGTTCATCCTATTAACATTCACAGTTATGACCACTAACTGTATATTTCCCTTCATCCTATTCTCTTCTATTTATCTTTCTCTTTTTAACACTGTTCTCTCCTCAGAAGTCTTTTTTGCTTCTAAGCACTGCTTCCCTTAATTTATACTCCCCCCTTTTTTTCTTAGCTCCTTCCCCTCCTGCTTCCCCATTTGGTCAGATGAATTTCTATACTCAAATGTGTGTGTATATATATTCTTCCTTCCTTGCTCCAGTTTGGGTGAAAGTAAGGTTCAAATATTGCTCATTTCACCCTATTTTCTACTCCATGGTAAAAACTCTTTCTTGAGTACTTCTTTTGTGTGAGATAATTTTCATCATCCTTCTTTTCCCTCCCCTCTTCTCCCAGTGCATCCTCCCTCTTTCTCACCCTCCATTGTTCTTTTTGAGATCAACCCAACATAACAGACACATACCCATGCCCTCTGTCTAAACAGACTCCTTCTAGCTGCTAATGATGATAAAGTTCTTAGGGGTTACATATATCATCTTTCTATATTGGAATGTACGCAGTTTAATCTTATTAAATCATCTTATGATTTTCTCTTATTTTGGAATGTCAAATTTTTTGTAGAAAAATCTTTATTATATTGTTGGGAAAAATATATTATTTATTACATTGTTTGAATCTAGCCTTGTGTGGCTAGGTGCTGTTTAACCCATGATAGGCAGGATGGGAGAATGTGCTGACCCCAGAAACCTTATAGGACCTTATAGGAGGGTCAGAGACTGCTGCAAGGAATCCTTGGATCTCACCCAGTTCTTGTTTTGGGTTCATCCAATAGCTTGTGTTTGTACTTTCAATCTTTATTGAATATTTGTATTCACCTGCTGAGATGTATCTCAAGCCATCTACAGTTACTTACCTGGAAACTGTTCTTTTCTGGAAACTGCCTACATACAGTTTATTATGATTGTCTATATAATATAAAATATAAAACTTGTGGTGGCTCAAAGTAGAGCCAGCCACACCTTCTACCTGCTCTCCCCTCTGCCAAACTAAGTTAATTAAATTCTTTCTAAAAGTTTTTTTCAGATTTGAGTTTTGTTCTTGACCAACATTTTCTCTTCAGTTCTGATCTTTTTATCAGGGATGCTTAAAAGTCCTCTATTGTATTAAATATCCATATTTCCTCTGTAGGATTATATTTAAGTTTTGCTGTGTATGTTATTCTTGTTTGTAACCCTAGCTCCTTCCTGCTAAAACTTCATATTCCAAACTCTCTATTCCATTTTGATAGATACTAAATCTTGCATGACCCTGACTGTGACTCCACAATATTTAAATTATTTCTTTCTGACTTTCAGTATTTTCTCCTTGACTTAGGAGCTCAATATTTTGGCTATAATATTCCCAAGAATTTTCATTTAGAGTTTTCTTTCAGAAAGTAATCATTAGATTCTTTCAGTGTCTACTTTTCCCTCTTGTTCTAAAATATCTGGACAGTTTTCCTTTGTAATTTCTTGAAATATGATATCTAGGCTCTTTTTTGATCATGGCTTTCAGGGAGTCCAATAATTCTTAAATTATCTCTTCTCAATCTGTTTTTCAGATCAGGTGTTTCTTTTTTCTATGAGACATTTTACATTTTCTTCTATGTTTTAGTCTTTTAACTTTCTTTTATTGTTTCTTGATGTTTCATATAGTCATTAGCTTCCACTTGACCAATTAAGATTTTTAAGGAGTTATTTTCTTCAAATGAGATTTTGCACATCTTTTGCCATTTAGCCAATTCTGATTTTTAAGAAGTCACTTTATTCAGTATTTCTGTACCTCTTTTTCCAAGCTGCTAATTCTCTTTTCATAATTTTCTTGAATAGCTCTCATTTATTTTTCCCAATTTTTCCTCTACCTCTCTTATTTGATTTTTTAAAATCATTTTTGCTCTTTTTAAAAATCTTTTTCTTTAGCTCTTCTAGTTATTCTTGTTGGGCTTGCATACAATCTGCATTTTTCTTTGAGGTTTTGCTTGTAAATGTCTTCCAGTCATTATCTTCTTTTTGGTTTGCGTTTCAAACTTCCCTGTTGCCATAGTAGTTTTTTATGATCTTTTTTTATTTGTTGTTTGCTTATTTTCTCAACCTACTTCTTGACTCTGACTCTATGTTAGAGTTGTGTTCTGCTCACTTCTGAGGGGGATAACTAGCGTGCATTTCTGTCTTTTATGTCCTTCTGCTATTTTCACAGCTCCAGTCTGGGGACCTGTAGGGTTCTGGTGCTTCCAAAATGGTACAATCTAGAGAAAGGTTTGGTCACTGCTCTCCTGGTCTACACTCTGTTTTTTACTCAGTTAGGACCTCTGCCCCCTCATAACTGTGATCACTTCTCTCCACCCTGGGACTGTGACCTGTAATTGGGTAATGGGTGACCCAATCCCATGCCTAGTGCTAGAAGAGGGGTTCCCTAGGATCTCTTTCTGACCAGGTGTTCAGTCCTCCTACTATTCCTGGGTGCCACTGTAGATGTTGCGTGCCACTGTAGACACTGCTGCTCTGTGTCACTGATGAGATTCAAATAGATTATTCAATAAGAAGCCTCAAATACCACTTAAAGCCACTTTAAGAAACAAGGAGATTCAAGTAAACTGGTCCAGGAAATAGAAACTAAGAGGGGCCCCTCTAACCTTCTGCTCTGGGGTGAATAATGGGATAGTGCCTGAAACTCTGAAACTGCTGACCCTGGTCACCTCATCTTCCTGCCCACAGCAAGTCTTACTCTATAAAAATCTCTAGCCTCTCGGGGCTAGGGGGCATCCTCCTTAAGCAGTGGGTGTCCCCCTTAAGTAGGGAGTGTCCCCTTTACTCAGGCATCTCCCTTACTTGGGCAACCTCAAGTGGAGGTGTTCCAACAATCTTGCTAGCAGCTGCTGTGGGGGTGTGAGATCCACCAACAACCAGAACCCAGAAAGCTGCCAGCACAGATTCTTTGATCTGCTTTACCAAGGAAAGTAACTTTAAGGGGTTAACAATCTCAGTTTAATCAAACATACAAATATCATTCATAGTTCAGGGGGAAAAGATCAGCCCCCTGAACTTCAAGGCAAATACAAACAGAAATTACACACATCAACAGACAGACCTTGTCTGATTCAAATCACAATACATAGTTACCAGTGCCAACACCTGGGTTGCAAAGCTGGGGGGCATTTTGCAGCTTGCCCAGAGTCTCAGCACCCCTTCCAGGAGTATGCCCCCAAAATCAAATGCCAAGCTCTCCTCAATTATATCCAGTTTGGAGCCCTGAGGGCTCTGACCTCACCCAGGCTGGATCTGGGAAAGTTCTTCATCCCCAGAATCACATCATATACAAATCAATGACTCCCAATTGTCTCAGTGCTGAGAAATACTCCAAGGCAAAAAGATCCCCCATTCAAACAAAGGCCAGAATCATTAAAGGCACTTAAGAGAAGAAAAGCAAAAAGTCCCACCTTAATTACTATTACTGGAGGGTATCCCCCCTTAAGACAGATGGGATCTTCCTTGAATGAGTATCTCCTTTAACAGCCCCTCTCCCTTGGGAGGCTGCCCCACTCCCCCTTAAGCTGGGGTCTCCCTGAAGCTGCATCTCCCTTAAGGGGCAGGGGAGCCTGCTTGGTGTGTTGTGTTGTGTGTTACCCCCAATAAACACCTATACTTGATTTGGAGATAGCCTGAGTGAATTCTTTTGAGACAACCTTGTACCCCAACATTTTGGGGTGCCCCTGAACCTCAACACTATCACTTCTGCTTCCCCTGAATCATGCTCTCAGCGAGTCCCCATCCAAATGTCCATTGATCTCACTTTGTCTTTCCAAGTTGCCCATGGCTTTAAAAATGATTTAATGTGTCTTCTCTTTCCCACTCAGAATTCTTTTTGGTGTTTTCTGTGGTCATTTGGTAGGAGAGGTTATGGGGGAAGTTTGGCAGTTGTGACCTTTCACTCCACCATCTTGACTGCCTCCCTTTTTTAATACTTTGAATCTACCAGTGTTTTACTCAGGCTGTCCATCTCTACATGAAGCATTCCCTTATCCCTCCTTTTCTGTAGTACCTTACTCTCACTCTTGATTTGTCAACTGCTCTAGTCATATGTGTCCTAAGAAATATCTATTATCCAATTATGATCCTAGATTTAGAGCTGGAAGAGACTTTAGAGAGCATCAAGTCCAATCCTCATTTCTTTATTAAAATCATCTTTGACAGAACACAACAATCCTTTTTTTTTATTTTTAAATCCACCAAGTATATTTCCATTTTACTGAGGGCCAATTGCTATATTTATTCTTCAGAGATAGTGGTGTATGGAACAGAATTTTCAAATAATAGGTGAGACATCTTTAGGAGAAACAAAGTAAATTTATTTTACAAACCTTGCAAGATTTGGGCACACCTCCATAATGGAGGAGGCGAGGTAAAAGGGAACCTGCCTTAATTTATACTCTTAATGAAGAGATTCCCACCCACCTCTATCCCTTCTCACCATTGGCTGAGAGGTGGACTTACAGTCTAGGTGCGAAAACTAGACAGAGGACCAAGGTTGATCCGGTCCATTCGGGTTTTTCCTATTGGAACTCAGCTGCCAGGGTGGAGTCTGAAAGTCTAGGAGAAGAAATGGGGGGAGGGGCAGGGCAGAGACCTTCCTGGAGCAGAGAACAAATAGCTCACAGGAAGTTCATTATCTTCTAACATATGAGAGAGAGGGGGGAAGGGCACGCCCACAGCTCCAGGCCCTGACCTTCCAGAATCACAAGGCCAAATCCCAAACCTCTCCAACTCCCTTAGACATACCCTGTGAAGTCTTCACAATTATCCATCCCACAATTATCCGTCCCATTCAGTGGTGTTTGATAATTCACAGTCATATTGCATCACTACAATATTGGTAATCAAAAGGAGCAACTTGGAAATTGCTATGTAAATTCCCAAACTTGGTAAAATATAACCTCATCTTCCTATTCAAATCTGGTATTGTCAAGTTAAAGTAAATGTTTCATAAATATTTGTAAAATTAAATGTAGATGTAGTCAAAATTTTATTGCCAACATGAATGTAGGACCAAAATAATTAACTCCTCTGTTGGTTAGTGTTGCTATGTGAAACTCCAACATGATATGCATGGCCCTGCCATTAATGACCAAGGGGATAAAGACAGCTGAAAGGAATTTTCTCACTTCAACCCAAATAATAGACAGGCTAGGGAGTGTATGCAGAGGCCAAAGCAAAGCAATTTAAAACAGACTTAACTAAAGGGTTTTTTTTTTTCCTGGTTGGAAAGGTGTGGTTGAAGATTTGACTCACAAAAGAGCTAAAAAGGCTGTAAGAATGTGATAGAAAGAAATCTTTGATAATTTGCCCTGAGAAGAGTCCTCACAGGCACTACAATTCAATGTGGAACCAGAAGATGAATAGCAGGGCCCAGAATCATTCACAGAGAACAAGTAGATGGTAGTAAAGTAGAGAATATATTATGCCAGAAACTCATAGCTCAACAGAAAAAATAACCCATGGCTTAGCAGAGAAAGACACTCATATCACATCAGCAGCCAAAGCTCTGGAAGTAGAGGAGGGGTTCCACTGAAATACAGCAACCAGATTGTGAGTTGCCCTGGCTATATATACCCCATTATGCCTGTCCATCTAGCTTCACATGTTCATTCTGTAAGAAATGGGAGGAGGAGTTTTGTTTCCACAGAACTAAAGATGTGCTTCCCTGCCCTTCCCCACCCCAGCTTTAGCAGAGAACAGGCCTCAAGGTCAGTCAGGTGAGAGGTCAGAGGCTTGTACTCATGTGCATACTTTTGAGAAGGCAGTCTAGGGAATTAGAGAGGCCAAACCCACTTGAACCAGTTCAAGCTTATCTAGGGTCTGGTCTTGGTCAAGAATCCAGGCCTACTGATTTATGTAATTTGCATATGTTAAAGATCACAAGGCTCCTGAGACAGAGCCGGAAGTCCTAAGTGATGTCCCCTTAAGAAAGCCGTGCAGACCACAGAGTTCCCCAAAGGAATCCAGAGTGGTAGCCCTCTTAATACCACAATGGGGAATCACAGGACACCCCAAGACAAGATCCAGGAGTAAGCCTGGCAAGCTTCTGCTTCACTTGACCTTAGGAAAATCCATGTGATTTGCCCATTCACACCCAAAGAACTCAGCACCAGAGCGGGTAGAGGAAGGCATTTTATTACACTCCTTGAGAGAGCAGGTACAGTGCTCACAAGACCACTCACACAGATACAGCTGCAGGAGCAGGGATAACCATTCCGTCCACTCCTGCTAGAGTCATGGTTAGTTTACAATCTTTGTTTTTTTACATAGTTTTCCTAGGTTATACAGTTTATATAAATAGGATAATAAGGATACAGAAGCAAAAGTGAAGTTAATTAGATTTTCCTTGTCTTAGTTTAGGATTAAACCATATTCTTTTACTTCCCCTACTTTCCCTCTTTAACATATGCAAATTACATAAATCAGTAGGCCTGGATTCTTGACCAAGACCAGACCCTAGATAAGCTTGAACAGGTTCAAATGGGTTTGGCCTCTCTAATTCCCTAGACTGCCTTCTCAAAAAGTATGCACATGAGTACAAGCCTCTGACCTCTCACCTGACTGACCTTGAGGCCTGTTCTCTGCTAAAGCTGGGGTGGGGAAGGGCAGGGAAGCACATCTTTAGTTCTGTGGAAACAAAACTCCTCCTCCCATTTCTTACATACCCTCATCAACTACACTGGGTAAACCACTACCCCCTGCTTTTTTTACTTCTTTCTCTGTGTTGTTCCCCTGTTAGATTGTAAGCTCTGTATGGGGTGGATAATTGTGAAGACTTCACAGGGTTATGTCTAATGGAGAGGTTTTGGGATTTGGCCTTGTACTTTTGGGAAGGCATGTCCTTCCCTCTCTCTCTCTCAGATGTTAGAAGATAATGAACTTCCTGTGAGCTATTTGTTCTCTGCTCTGGGAAGGGTCTCTCCTTCCCCCGGCCCATTTCTCCTCCTAGACTTTCAGATGCCACCTTGGCAGCTGAGTTCTGATAGGGAAAAACCTGGATGAACCGGATCAATCTTGGTCCTCTATGTTGTTTTCGCCCCTAGACTGTAAGCCCACCCACCCCAGCCAATGGTGAGAAGGGACAGAGGTGGGTGGGAATCTTCTTCATTAAGATTATAAATTAAGGAAGGTTCTCTTTTACCTCGCCTCCTCCCTTATGGAGGTGTACCCAAGTCTTGCAAGGTTTGTAGAATAAAGTTACTTTGTTTCTCTTAAAGATGTCTCTTCTATTATTTAAAAATTCTGTCCCATACAGATTTGAAGGTCCCACCAAGATTTGCACTCTCCATGTGGGCAGGCACCTGGCTCAGGGCTTAGCCAGCGCGTGCACCGGAGATTTCTTCGACTAGCTGAGCACCTGAGGGCAGGCCTGGTCTCACTGGGAAGTCACAAATTCAGCTGAAAGGAACTTGGAGAAGCAAAGTAAAAAGGGAAATTTGAGTGCACTATGAGCTGAGTGGAAATCAGCCGGCTGTGAAATTTTCAGTCCCGAACAGTCATACGCCGTGTGACCGAGGGTAAGTCCTCAATGTCCTCTGTCTTTGCGACCCAAGAGTGTTGACTGACAGATTTAAGGACTCTGAGAAGACACTCAGGGACTGAGCTAAGATCGCGAGGTCTTAGGAAAAACCAAACCACCTGGCCCTGGAGTGCCAGGGGATTGGAATTTGTGGGGTTTCTAACCTAGAGACTAGGGTGACCTGTCTCGTGTAAACTGGTTGCAAATCTCAGCGCTTGGACAGCCCTAATGTGCTGTACCAAAGTAGAAAGGAATGGCCATAGGAAGAGCTCTTAATTTGACTCAGGTGGGGAAAATGGGGTTCCCCTGGTAATGTTGGAAGTGGGTCTGAATTCGAATTCGAAATTGTTCATGTGAAATGTCTGTCTGACTAATGTTTTGTCTGTGTTTTTCTGTTCTATGTTCAGGTAAAAATGTTTAACTCTAGGAAACTGAAATGGGCTCCTTTGGTATGCTAAGGAATCAGAGCTGAAGCTGCCAGCCGGGAGGGCTGGGGGCTCTGAATTAAGGGTTGGTTAGATTCTAACGGAAAAATCTGTGTATTTTGTATTGGGTTAGCCTATCTAACATCAGGCAAGTGTTTAAACTGTAGAGGAGAGTAAAGGGATCTGTATGAAAAATTGGATGACCACTTTAAAGAGGTTCAGTGGTCTGCTTAGGATGTGATTAAAAACTGTTGATCATTTTAACCTTTAAGTTTTAAGGTGAAAAAGAAAGCAGCTCAGAAAAGGAAAGCTGGGTGAGTATGTAATTTATTATTTACTTGAAATTTTTGAGGCAAGATTAGGAAAGAAAGATTGAAATTGGAGATACAGAGGGTAAAAAGAAAAAAAAGTTAAGGTAAAAGTTGGGAAAGGAAAGGAATTTAGGTGGGGGGTTGTTGCTCTTAGTTGCCATGTGCTCCTGGCCATACCCTTCCCCCACCCTCCACATTGAAAGACTGTGGGGAGCTGGAGCTAAAAGAAACTTGTAACTTGATTGGGAAATAGGGAGTGATGAAAGGTTTTATTGAATCTCTGGGTATTTACTATAAGAAATTTTCTGATTTGTATAATCAATAAGCTTTGGCCACGTAAGGTATTACTGAATTTTGTTTTCACAAAGATTATATAAAATCATGGTTTGAAGCCATCTGCTAGTGGCTAGGAATAGGAAAATTAGCATGTCTAAAAGGCTGGCTCCTTTGCTCTCAAAGGGATGCCTGACCCAAAGTAATTTACCTGTGGCTGAGATCTTCAACTCACCTTTGTCAATCCTCCTCAGCAAGTGAAAGGGATTTTCCCCGTCTCTTGCTGAGGCAGACAAAGAGAGGGGAAACAGAAAATATTTTAGTTTGGTAGAAAGAATGAGTGAGGGAGTTGCAAGACCCATGTACTCTTTTTTTTTTTTTGGAAGAGAAGTGCCTGCACCCCTTCCCCCTCAAAATCCTTTTAGGCATTTTGTTGATTGCCAGTATGCGTAAGATGAAGCTTAGAGAAAGCAGGGTACCAAATTCAAACCTGGATGGTTCATGAAAGCAGATAATGATATGAAATAAAGCTTTTCTTTTTTAAGTTCATTCACAGCCAGGCAAATACTCCTACTGCTTGGCCAGAGGTACTGGGTATTAAAGAATATACAGCTAAATAAGTAAAGTGTATTTAAGAGATTAATGTATTAATATATGTTATGCATATATTTATATATTAATGTATTAATATAGAAATACCAGAAGTAATAGGATCAATAATTCCTATATGTGATAATCTGGAAATGCAATTGATGTCATCTGAAATTTATTGTTTCTGTATTTCTAAAATTCAATTTTAATCTGAGTTTGATATATGTGAATTGGGTGCTTTTAAAGGATGTGATGAAAATTTGGTAATTTTAAACTGTCATATTTGGTTTAGAAATGTATTTACCTAGACTGAAATGAGTAGTTCAAATTTTTCATACATAATAATGTTTAAGGCATTACATTTCTATAGTACAACTTTTGTTAAGAGTTGTATTAGTTTAAGAAGTTGGACTATTGCTGTAACCTAAGAAATTGTAAACTTCCAAGTTTTGTCTTTATTTAAAAGGAAGTTCAATTGAAATTGTTTTTGATATAAGTCAGTGTGAGAAACGTGGTTTTGGCAATCACTGGACTTCCTAGGCAGGGCCAAAGTCCTGAAGAAGAACCCTGTGATAATCCCTAGGGAAGGCTGTACAGACCACAGGACTCCCAGAGGAAGACCACGTGGTAGCCATCCCTTAATCTGTGGGGATCACAGGGCCTCCTAGGGGTCAGACCCTAAGGAAGACCCCAGTGATGGCCCCTTAGGATGACAGTAAGATCACAAGGCTCCCGAGACAGGGCCGGAAGTCCCATGTGATGTCCCCTTAAGAAGGCCGTGCAGACCACAGGGTTCCCCAAGGGAATCCAGAGTGGTAGCCCTCTTAACACCGCAGTGGGGATCACAGGACACCCCAAGACAAGATCCAGGAGTAAGCCTGGCGAGCTTCCGCTGCCTGTTGCTTCCCTTCACTTGACCTTAGGGAAATCCATGTGATTTGCCCATTCACACCCAAAAAATTCAGGACCAGAGTGGGCAGAGGAAGGCATTTTATTACGCTCCCCGGGAGAGCGGGTGTAGTGCTCGCGGGAACACTCACACCGCTACAGCTGCAGGAGCAGGGGTAACCATTCCCTCCACTCCTGCTCGAGTCATGGTTAGTTTACAATCTTTGTTTTTTTACATAGTTTTCCTAGGTTATATAGTTTATATAAATAGGATAATAAGGATACAGAAGCAAAAGTGAAGTTAATTAGATTTTCCTTGTCTTAGTTTAGGATTAAACTATATTCTTTTACTTCCCCTACTTTCCCTCTTTAACATATGCAAATGATGCAAATCAGTAGGCCTGGATTCTTGACCAAGACCAGACACTAGATAAGCTTGAACAGGTTCAAGTGGGTTTGGCCTCTCTAATTCCCCAGACTGCCTTCTCAAAAAGTATGCACATGCGTACAAGTCTCTGACCTCTCACCTGACCGACCTTGAGGCCTGGTCTCTGCTAAAGCTGGGATGGGGGAGGGCAGGGAAGCACACCTTTAGTTCTGTGGAAACAAAACTCCTTCTCCCATTTCTTACAATTTCCCCCTCTTCTTTTATTCAAATTTTTGTTTCCACATTTTTAATATTCCCTTACTCTCTTTCTCATCTGAATTTTTTCCTTAATCATCACCCCCTTAAATATGGGAAGGATTGATCGACGCATTGAAAAATCAAAGGGGGCAGTCCCCTTTGTAAATACAGATACAGAGACCCAAAAGAAAACAATAATGCAATTGTCCCTTTAAGATTCAAAAGTCTCTTCCCATAAGCTGTCTGGCAGGGAGCATCAGTGAAGTCTTCTGGTCCTTGGTATTTGTTCCAGCCATCTCCAGCATCTTCTTCTTGCCTTCTTGTAGGAACCAGCTTTCTTTGCATTCTCCTACAAAAGTTACCTTGGCACAATTTTAAGTTACCATTTCTAATCCTTATAACCCTAATCATTTTACAAATTCAAAATTGGAACCTTGACCAATTGTTCTGTTTAAGAAATTTTACATCAGAACCCAGTTCCTCATACTTTACATTAACTCCCTACATACTTTACTTAACATACTTTACATTAGCATTTCCTCACCAGGAGGATAATATTTCACTAAGGAATTAATAGCAGACTCCAGCACCTACCTAAATACATTAGATAACCAATTCTTAACACAGTACATATATAAAACTTTTAGTCATGCCATGTTTCTTTGATGGCATTTACAAAATAAACCACAAGCCATTCTTCTTTTAACATTACTAACTGTAACAAAGCTTTAGACAAGCATGATATTAACCAAATAACAAAATATTCTCACAAGCCCTTGACCTAATTGTCTCCATACCATTTCTAAGAAAAAAAAACCTAACTTAACACTAGTCCTAGTCCTAGAGTAATCTAAGATGTTCCATAATCAATTATTTTAATAGATTTACAAAATCTTCTGATTATAGAAATTTGCCACCAAGAGAGTAGGGACTAAGAGTAAGGGGACCATATTTTCCCCAGCTTCCTGTCAACTCCAGGCGGAGGCTGTGTCAAACTGCAAGCTGCATTGAGCCAGGCCTAGTCTGCCAGGTTTCAGTTGAGGCATCAGGTCAAGACGGTCCCACCTCAGCGCATGCTGAACAGTTGCCCCCTCAACTTTGCCAAGAAATCATACCTGCGGCTCATGCCTGCCCTCCCACAGGGCTGCTGCCATCTTGGGTCAGCCTTCCTTGGTACTCACACCTGGAGTTAGACTCAGAAAAACAGTTAGTTAACAGTCTCATTAAAGGCAAGTTTCAATGATCAGTGACTATAAAGTCACATTGCTTCAGGAACATCCTTAAAGCTAGCTCTAAATAGCTTGCATGCATTTCCTCCCTTGTTCATAAAATCTTCCCATTAAGATCATAAGTTACTTCTCTAACACATTTGCATCAGTTTCTCCTCTATTTCTCTATTCTTCTCTAATTATACCTGATCTGAAAGAATTGAACCATATAATTTTTATCTTTATGTTTTAGATGATGGAATGAATTCAAATCCACATTTAACTTTTTCCATCAATACATAACTATTCTACAACTTCTCTCCTAAAGAGACTTACTTTGAAATTCCTTTCCCTAAACTGAAAATGTCTCTGATTTAGGTCCAGGGATTAATTACACTATTGGTATCAATACCTAATTGCTCTTATATCACTTTAAAACATCTAAGGACCCTATCCTACAAAGATACAATATAACTTTATATCCCAGCCTTAGTCTATGGGATGATTCAATAATATTATCTCATAAAACTTCTTCCCCCCCCCTTTTCGGATTTTTGCTCCCACACTTCTTATTCACTCCTATTCTCAATTTGTTTTAACATTAATTCACATTCTTCATCATCTTTCCCATCATCTGTTTTTACAATCAACATTTTTATCCTCCCTCCTTCATTAAAATATACCACCCCCATACCCTGAATGGCAGTTTTGGTAACCAATTGTATAATACAGGGTATACATGGAGGTAACAAGAATAGGCCACATAATGCTAGCAGGAAGACTCCAATAATTTGTTTCCACCAGGAACCCTTGAACCAATCAAACCAAGAAGGATCGAATGGACTGGTCCATGTCTGAACTGGGACATGTGCTAGTTTCCTGATACTATTAGTAATTTCTTTTACAGCCCATCCATTATCATCTATTTTTATGCAATAACTAGAGAGGTTGGGTTTCCCACAAACACCTCCCTCTTCTGCTAGCAAATAATAAGACAGCCTCTCTGGTTTGGGTAGCCTGATCAGCCAGTAGGTCCAATGCCTTGGCAGTCTGGTTGTTGATAATCTCTACCACAGATGAGTTCGGTATCCCCAACTCCCATCCTGGGCCCATGTAGCAGGCCCATAGGTTTGAACAATTCTTTGTGGGGGCCACTCATCTCCCCACCCATTGGCATCCCTGGTGACTGTTAGGGAAGTATCTATCCCCCGCTTGAACCTCTCACTTGGGGGCGTTAGATCATCATATAGCTGTATTCCTAATTTGTTCCCTTCTTGTCCTGCTAAAAAGGAAGCATTCCAAAGAAAGGGATAATATTGCTTATCTTGGAACCCCAAGGGCCCTCCTTGGTAAGACCGGGTTCCATTCCTTCAATATTGGCACCTCCACAGCTACTCTGTCCTTCTCCACTCACACTTTTCTACCCGGGGGCTACTTGTTTTGTTACTTTTACTCCAAAAAGTATCAAAATGTCCAAAACAAAAACCATTATCCCATCCCCACTGTCTATAAGGATCCAGGAGTATTCCACTAGTTTTTCTTTCTGCTTGACACCTTGCTATAGCTACCGAGTGCCAGAAATTCTGACCTATATTACCCTTACTCATAAGCCTTATACCACAAGAGGTCATTAGGTCTGGTATGGAAGAGACTAATTACTAAGGATCCAGGCCGGACTCAGAGGTACAGGTACCCAGGGCCAATTTTCAAATTGTTGTAGACCCCCCACAGATCCAACAATTGGTTACATTAAAAGTTCTGGCAATGACTTCTTTCCCTTATGCCTCCCCCCTTATTCTAATGGAAGGAAAAAAAATGCCACTGTCCCTGTTATCCCCACTATTCCTAATTTTCAACTAGTGGAATAATCCCTCCATCCTTCATTGAAGCTGGTATATACTGAACGATTAACAAGATAATGGAAACAACATTAATACAAAGGTTATTAGTCCATTCTCTCCTGGTGTCCCTCTCCCTTCCGGTGTAGAATAATCTTCAAGGGGTCAGAATTGTCCTTAATAATCCATTCTTGGGATTCCCTCACAGGTCCTTTTACCTTGGTATAATGAGTCCACCCTTTCTCAGCAGTTCGTATAGCGGTCTCTGTAGTGAGAAGTACCTGGAACAGTCCCTCCCAGCTGGGCTGAAGCTTATTTTCTTTCCAGGATTTAATCAGCACCCAGTCTCCATAGGTTTGAACTGCAACCAATTAGCTTACAGGTAGAAATTCAGCAGGCCTTCTAAAATTATACAAAAAGATTTTACAGAACCTTTTTCAAAAGTATTTTACAGCTCTAAAATGAGATGTGCCTCCTTCTTAAAGCAAAATAACCTTTAAACATTGGGATTAATTCAAATTCCCAAAGTGCCATCACCAATTTGTCTATAAACCTCCAGATTAACATACATAAATATATCTTTAGATGATACAGGCTTGAAAATCACACCCGTGTTTTTCAAAGTATTATAACAACTCAATTCTTTGTTATTACACAATTTCCAGATATCACAAAATTCTTTAGTTAAAAAGGTGTTGTAATGGGGAGAACACTTAGTTTCTATACCCTTTGTCCATAGGAATCCCTCTACCCTGAAAACTTTACACAAGATTGAATATCTAGAAATCCTTGGTCCACTTAACAACATCAATTTCTTAACTAAGTGCAATTCTTAATCTAACCTCTAGATTACAAGGGAAATTATTTTAATCGCTAATGGTAACATTTTCATTTCTAAGGCCCAATACTCTTAGTATTGTAAGAAAGTTTATAAAACCACATTTCTAACCATTCACAATGTATCCTGAATTGACAGGCGGACCCAACAAGGCCTTTGTATAAATACTTGATTTATAGCAAAAACAATTTCAATTGAACTTCCAGACAAAACTTGGAAGTTATAATTTCTTAGGTTAATAGCAATTGTCCAACTTCTTAAACCTAATGCTGCTCTAACAAAATGTAATAATGCCCTAAACATTATTATGTATGTAAAATTTGAACTACCCATTTCAGTCTAGGTAAATACATTTCTAAACCAAATATGACAGTTTAGAATTATCAAATTTTCATCACATCCTTTAAAAGCACCCAATTCACATATATTAAACTCAGATTAAAATCATAATGGTCTCCTCAAACTTCACAATCTAAGAGAATTTTAGAAATACAGAAACAATACATTTCAGATGACATCAATTGTATTTCCAGGTCACTACCTATAGGAATTGTAGATCCTATTCCTTCTGATATATATAAAAATTGAGCAAAAACCTGTTGACCCTTCCAATAGATAGGGGTCCAGTCTAAGATCAGTACCTGGAAATCCTCACCCTTAACTCCCATAACCTTTAGGATTTTTCTCCCAATTTTTACCCCAATGGGTAGTGTACAAAGGGAAGATCTCTCTGTCCCTGTCTACCAAGAATATTATGTCTTCTTTATGATCCCCAAACTTTAGATTTACTAGGGGTTCTCAGCTGGGTCTAGAGAGAAAGAACCCCAGACCCCAATAGTCTTCTTCCTCAAAAGTGAGGAGGGGAGCTACCTGTTCTTCCTTTCTTAACTCAGGACACTCTCTCTTAAAATGTCCTTTATTACAATAGTAACAGACTGTCCTACCTGCCCATTTACCCACATCTCTCCTATATCCTGAAGCCCTGTGCCCTTTGAGATTCTCCCTTAAGGATTGTTTATGATCCCCTCTTCCTTCTTGCTTCCCCATAATTTCCCTCATAGTATTGGCCATGACCTGAGCTTTCTGTTTCTGTCTTTCATCCTCCCGCCTTACATATACTTTCTGAGCCTCTCAATAATTCGCCTATTGGTCTCTCACTCCATCTCTAATTTGTGCAATTTCTTATTTATATCTGGCCATACCCTAGTGACAAACTTTACTTTTAGCATCCCTTGGGCCACAGTGATGAGGGCACAGTCCCTGGGAACCCCCTTCAATCTGGAATACAGTCTCTGGAGCCCCCGTGAACTGTCCTTGAATCTTCCAACTAGATCTGGCCTTCCTCTAAGGCCACAAGCCTTACATTATCATTAGGCCCAAATCTCTACCTAGCCTTGCTCTTTATTGTCCAGCTACTTCCCACCCTTGATACTATCAATATCCATGCCTTCAGCTACTTCTAACCCTTAATTCCATTCTCCTGGTTGCTGGAGTCTGACCTCATCTTGTCCTCCTTAGACTCCTCCCCAAGACCTTTCCTAAAGCTCTCCTCTAGTCACCCCAGACCACCCCTCAATGCCTCCTACAATCTTTGTGTATATAATCTCCATCTTGCCTCCATGAAGGTGCTCAGATCCAATCCAGCTCAGCCCAGACTAAATCTGGCCCGCCTGACAGGCGTCACAAAGGGGTGGGACCTCCCAAGACAACCCGTCATGGTGAACCTCCAACAAACCCCATCCCCTCCCTTGGCCTAGAAGGCCCAAGCCGAATTCCTTCGGCGTGTGGGCCCTTGGGGTCTGGAGCACCCCCAGAAACCAATGGTTCACTAACAACCTTCATTTTGATTTAACCTCTTCAACAGGATCCTGAATATCTCCTAATTCTTTCTAGGAACTGAGAAGGAGATTCATTTTTTTTATTTTTCCTGATTTCAAAAGCCTTATATTCTGTGATTTTGGCACAGCTTCCCTTATCCCTTCTGTTACCAATTGTCTAAGATCCTGCATATTCCTATGATGTTCTTTAATATTGTTATCCCAGCTTGGATCTTCATTTGGGAATTTTCTATCCACAGCTACCACTTCTGGTCCTGGAGGTCTCCTTTCTCATCCCTCCATGGCTGCCCTTCTAATCATACCCTTTTCTTCTCCCATAAACAGGAGGTTGAGTATGGACATTAATTCTGCCTATTATTAGGAATATTTGCCTGGTCAAACTTATATAAAAAAAAGAAAACTTTATTTCATATCATTATTTGCTTTAAGAACCATCCAGTTTTGAATTTGGCACCCTGCTTTCTACAAAATTCATCTTATGCATACTGGCAATTAACAAAATGCCTAAGGATTCTAACGATTTTTGAGGGGGAAGAGGTGGGGCACTTCTCTTAAAAAAAAGATAAGAGGGAGTGGTCCTTAAATTAAGAGCACATGGCCTTGCAAGTCCCCCACTCATTCTTTATACCAAGCTAAAATATTTCTCAGTTTCCCCTTCAGCCTGCTGCTTCTGATAAAAGGGAAAAATCCCTTTCAGTTTTCTAAGGGCTCCTCCCTAGGTGGGGCCAGGCAGCCCCTTGAGGGCAAGGGAGCCTACCTTTCTAAGCACTAACTAATTCTAATTGACACACCCAGTCTTCTAGGATGGAGTGAGGGGGGAGGGAGTGGCCAAGAGGAGCACGTGGATTGAATACCAGGTGGTCTCAAGCCGCCATTCTACAACCCCCCCTTTTATCTCTACCTTCTATCTCTCTTATTTTCCCAAACTTTACTGAAACTTTACTCTCCATATTTCCAATTTCAATCTTTCTTTCCTTACTCTTGACCCAAATTTAAAATAAATAAATTACATACTCACCCAGCTTTCCTTTTTCCCAGCTGCTTTCTTTTTACCTTAAAACTTAAAAATGACCAACAATTTTTAATCACATTCTAAGCAGACCACTGAGCCTCTTTAAAGTGGTCATCCAGTTTTTCATACAGACCCCTTTACTTCTCCTCTACAGTTTAAACACTTGCCTGATGTTAGATAGGCTAACTCAATGCAAAATACACAGATTTTTCCTCTAGAATCTAACCAACCCTTAATTCAGAGCCCCCAGTCCTCCCGACTGGCAGTTTCAGCTCTGATTCCTTATCTAACTATTTTAATACCAAAAGTCTCCTAGAGTTAAACATTTTTACCTGAACATAGAACAAAAAGGCACAGACAAAACATTAGACAGACATTTCACTTGAACAATTTAGAATTTGAATTCAGACTCACTTCCAATATTAAACCAAATCACTTTCCTTGGGTCGACCCACGAGTGCTTTTCTTCCAAGCACTAGGAGAAATCCATTCTCCCCACTTAGGTGTACTTTCCCTGGGTCGACTTATTGTCTTCCCAGCTAGCCAACATTCTTCCTAACGGGAGGAGGAATGTTAGGAGGATCCTTTCCATCCTCCCCAGGTACCTTTTCTTAGAGCTCTTATTTCCCGTTCTAGGCAAACCTTACTTCTCAACCTAGAACCCCCAGACTTGACAAGGCAGTACTACTACCCGTTTGTTCCTACCTTGCTCAGGTGACCTGACTTGCACAGTCTCCGGCCGTTCCCTTTGCGTTCGTCTGCACACTCTTCTTATTCAAACAAGGTCTCGGGTCCTTCAGAGCCTCCAGGGGATTTTCAGCTTAAGACAGTGGGACCGCTCTAACAGTGAGCGGGAGCGCTCTTCCCTCTGCCCTATCTTACTCACCCTTCCTGGGGTCTTCAGAATCCCGGACGAGCCCCCAAATTGTGAGAAACGTGGTTTTGGCGATCACTGGACTTCCTAGGCAGGGCCAAAGTCCTGAAGAAGAACCCTGTGATAATCCCTAGGGAAGGCTGTACAGACCACAGGACTCCCAGAGGAAGACCACGTGGTAGCCATCCCTTAATCTGTGGGGATCACAGGGCCTCCTAGGGGTCAGACCCTAAGGAAGACCCCAGTGATGGCCCCTTAGGATGACAGTAAGATCACAAGGCTCCCGAGACAGGGCCGGAAGTCCCATGTGATGTCCCCTTAAGAAGGCCGTGCAGACCACAGGGTTCCCCAAGGGAATCCAGAGTGGTAGCCCTCTTAACACCGCAGTGGGGATCACAGGACACCCCAAGACAAGATCCAGGAGTAAGCCTGGCGAGCTTCCGCTGCCTGTTGCTTCCCTTCACTTGACCTTAGGGAAATCCATGTGATTTGCCCATTCACACCCAAAAATTCAGGACCAGAGTGGGCAGAGGAAGGCATTTTATTACGCTCCCCGGGAGAGCGGGTGTAGTGCTCGCGGGAACACTCACACCGCTACAGCTGCAGGAGCAGGGGTAACCATTCCCTCCACTCCTGCTAGAGTCATGGTTAGTTTACAATCTTTGTTTTTTTACATAGTTTTCCTAGGTTATATAGTTTATATAAATAGGATAATAAGGATACAGAAGCAAAAGTGAAGTTAATTAGATTTTCCTTGTCTTAGTTTAGGATTAAACTATATTCTTTTACTTCCCCTACTTTCCCTCTTTAACATATGCAAATGATGCAAATCAGTAGGCCTGGATTCTTGACCAAGACCAGACACTAGACAAGCTTGAACAGGTTCAAGTGGGTTTGGCCTCTCTAATTCCCCAGACTGCCTTCTCAAAAAGTATGCACATGCGTACAAGTCTCTGACCTCTCACCTGACCGACCTTGAGGCCTGGTCTCTGCTAAAGCTGGGATGGGGGAGGGCAGGGAAGCACACCTTTAGTTCTGTGGAAACAAAACTCCTTCTCCCATTTCTTACAGTCAGGAATTTGTGCAGAGGCCCTTTGGGGTTCTCATGTAATCTCTGTCAATTCAGGATACATTATGAAATGTTAAAATGCGGTTTTATGAGCAGTAATCTTTTCTTTTACAATGCTAAGAGTATTGGGCCTTAGAAATTATGTTAATGTTACCACTAGTGATTAAAGTTAAATGTTACCACTAGTGATTAAAATAATTGTTCTTATAATCTAGATGTTGTTAGATTAAGAATAGTAGTTAATTAAGAAATTGAGGTTATTAACTGAAACAAGAACTTTTGAAACCATCTAGTCATGAATTCTTATCAATCTTGTGTGGTTTTCTGTGTAGAGGAATTCTTATGGAAAAAGTTTTTAAAGTCCTGGTAAACCTTATTATTGTGACAAGGTAAATTTAATTGGGTATGTAATTTATAGAAACTAAGTGTCCTCCCATTATAACACTTTTTGACTAAGGAACTTTGTAATATCTAGGAATTCTGGGCAATATTTGAGAATGAGGACATTTGGCACCAACTTAGTTAATGATTTCCAGTGTTTAAGGGTTAATTTGCTTTAAGGAAAAAGAAGGAGATGTCTATCATTTTAAAACCTTCTAAATAATTGTCTTCAGAAAGTTTATCGAACATGCCTTTTACATCAGGATAAAAAACTTTTTAAACTGTTTTTAAGAAAGGAAAATAATTCTAGAAATTCTGTAATAACAAAGAATTCAATTGTTATAATACTTTGAAAATATAGGAGTGTGATTTTCAAAACTGTATCATCTAAAGATGTATTTATGTATGTTAATCTGGAGTTTAAAGAATGGAAAATGCTTTTGAAAAATGCTCTGTAAAATCTTTTTGTATGATCTTCAGAAGGCCTGCTGAATTTCCACCTGTAAGCTAATTGGTTGCAGTTCAAACTACTGTGAGGTTTCCAAGTTCTGGGTGAGAACCTTATACTTGGGGAATTAATGCTTATCTATAGAAGTCTTGGGAGGGTGGTTAAAGCATGTGTTTTATGTACCCCAAGAAAGGCCTATTCAATGTCTTATTCCACATTTTTGAGTAAGGAGGCAGTCTGCATTCCTTACTCATTGCCCCCGCCCCACCCTCTTAGTTTAAATAAGAAGAAAGAGTAATAGTTCTGCCCACCTGTCAGAAGGGAAGGAAGGGGGAGGGGCAACAATTACTGGGATTTGAGTTTTTACTGAAAGGAAGAACAGTAGGTGTCAGACAGCTCCAAACCTGGCTTTTTAAAGTCAGCAGAAGTGATGGGTTTTTAGAATAAGATTAGGTTTTGAGAATGTGGGTCTTAAGGATACAGTTTTTATTAGTGAAGCTTGCCATCTGATGGGAAAGAACCCTCCCTCAGGGGGAGATGTTGTGGCAGATCTCTTTAATCAGAAATAAGCAGGTAGTGACAAAAGGGAAGTTATCTGCCAGAATCTGTTACCATTGTGAAAGAAGTTGGTTTTATGGGGAATTATGGGAAAATTGGATAAATGCAAATATATATGTGAAATCTTGTTGTTTTTAATCAAATGACTAGTTATATTAGTACTCTTGTATAGCCAAATGAAAGATAATATGGTTTCTAAAGTATTAATGGGAATAATTTGAGGAAAAGAGAAATTTTATGAGATAATATTGGTTTACAAATGTAAGGTTGAATCATTATCCCATAGACTAAGGCTGGGATTTTAAAGTTATATTGTATCTATGTGAGAAAGAGGTCTTAGATGTTTTAAAGTGATAAAAGAGCAATTAGGTATTAATACAAATAGTGTAATTAATCACTGGAACTAAATCAGAGACATCTTCAGTTTAGGGAAAAGGATTTCAATGTAAGTCTCTTTAGGAGAGATAAGTTGTAGAACATTTCTGTATTGATGGGAAAAGTTAAATGTAGATTTGAATTCGTTCCATCGTCTAAAACATAAAGATAAAGTCATATGGTTCAATTCTTTTGGGTCAGGCATAATTAGAGAAGAATAGGAGAATAGAGGAGAAACTGATGCAAATGTGTTAGAGCAATAACTTATGATCTTAATAGGAAGACTTTATGAATAAGGGAGGAAATGCATAGAAGCTATTTAGAGCTAGTTTTAAGGATGTTCCTGAAGCAATGTGAGATTATATTCATTCAATCTTGCCACTCAAAGACTTTATGGGACTATTAACTGACTGTTTTTATGAGTCTAACTCCAGGTGTGAGTATCAAGGAAGGCTGACCCAAGATGCCAGCAGCCCTGTGAGAGGGCAAGCATGAGCTGCAGGTATGATTTCTTGGCAGAGTTGAGAGGGCAACTGTTCAGCTTGTGCTGAGGTGGGACCCTTTTGACTTGATTTTCTTAACTAAAGCCTGGCAGACTGGGCCTGGCTTAATGCAGCTTACAGTTTGACATAACCTCTGCCTGGAGTTGATAGGAATCTGGGGAAAATATGGTCCCCTTACTCTGAGTCCCTACTCTCTTGGTGGCAAATTTCTATAATCAGAAGGTTTTGTAAGTACAGTAAAAAAAAAATCTATTAAAATATTGATTATGGAACATCTTAGATTACTATAGGACTGGGAGTAGCATTTTTTGCATAGGTCCGTATATGAGTTAGATTTTCTCTCAGTAATGGTATAGAGACAATTAGGTCAAGGGCTTGTGAGAATATTATTTTGCTATTTGGTTAATATCAAGCTTGTCTAAAAGCTTTGTTACAATTAGTAATGTTAAAAGAAGAATGGCTTGTGGCTTATTCTGTAAATGCGATCAAAGAAACATGGCATGACAGATGTTTATGATATTGTATGTTCTGTGATAAAAACTGGTTATTTAATGTGTTTATGTATGTGTTGGAGTCCATTGCTAACTCCTTAAGGGAGATATCATCCTCCTGGTGAGGAAATTAATAATGAGTGAATGTAAAATATAAGAAACTGGGTTCTGATGTGAATTTCTTAAACAGAACAATTGGTCAAGGTTCCAATTTTGAATTTGTAAAATGATTAGGGTTATAAGGATTAGAAATGTTAACTTAAAATTGTGCTAAGGTGACTTTTGTAGGAGAATGGACAGAAAGCTGGTTCCTATAAGAAGACAAGAGGAAGGTGCTGGGATGCTGTGCTGAGAGCAAATGCCAAGGACCAGAAGCAGAAGACTTGATGCTCCCTGCTGGACAGCTACACAGGAAAAGACTTTTTGAATCTTAAAGGGACAATTGCATCATCGTTTTCCTTTGGGTTTCTGTATCTGTATTTACAAAGGGGACTGCCCCCTTTGATTTGTCAATGCGTCGGAGATTTTGAGGAATAGAAAACTTAGAAAAGGGTAATGGGGATGCAACTTATATCAGCAGTGATGTGTGAAGTCTTCAGATTAGTATAAAGAAGAGGGGGTACTGTATGGGGTGGATAATTGTGAAGACTTCACAGGGTTATGTCTAATGGAGAGGTTTTGGGATTTGGCCTTGTAATTTTGGGAAGACATGCCCTTCTCTCTCTCTCTCTCTCAGATGTTAGAAGATAATGAACTTCCTGTGAGCTATTTGTTCTCTGCTCTGGGAAGGGTCTCTCCTTTCCCCATCCCATTTCTCCTCCTAGACTTTCAGACGCCACCTTGGCAGTTGAGTTCTGATAGGGAAAAACCTGGACGAACCAGATCAATCTTGGTCCTCTGTGTAGTTTTTGCCCCTAGACTGTAAGCCCACCCCACCCCAGCCAATGGTAAGAAGGTGGGTGGGAATCTTCTTTATTAAGACTATAAATTAAGGAAGGTTCTCTTTTACCTCGCCTCCTCCCTTATGGAAGTGTGCCCAAGTCTTGCAAGGTTTGTAGAATAAAGTTACTTTGTTTCTCTTAAAGATGCCTCTCCTATTATTTAAAAATTCTGTCCCATACAGCTCCTTGAGGGGAGGGACTGTCATGCCTTTCTTTGTAAATTGTTTATTGAAAAAATTTAATTTAATTTTAAATTCTAAATTTAATTTAAAACATTAATTTTAAACCCTAAATCTGTCTGGAGGCTACTTAGTAGAGAAGGTTCGTGTTGTTGTTTTTTTTAACTTGAATCCTTATGTGCTTAGTCATTAAATCAACAAATACTTACTGAAAGCCTATTATACTTACTCTTACTAATTTAATGCTGTCAGAGCACAAGGATCTTTGACTAGGACTGGTCCTCTCAGCTTAGCACAGTGCCTGGCACATAGTAAGCCTTAATAAATGCTTATTGACTCTGACTCTGACTTTTTCTTGGATTTCCTCATCAGAATTTGGACTTGGGCATTTTCTGGATCTGTTTGAAGGAGTTTTGGAAGTGGAACTCTCTGTACTTATTCTCCGCTGTGTTCTCATATTTCAAATGACTCTTTCTTTTGTTCCTCTCCGTTGTGCTTATCGTGTCTTATTTAGTGATATAAATTTATATAACATACATATCTGTAATACTCTTAATAAGTGTTTGCCAAATTGAATCAATTTAAATTAGGAAGAGGAAATCAGGAAGAAAGATCAGATTAGACCAAGTACAAAGTAAAGAATTATCTGTGCTGGAGGGGATAGAATTGTAAAAAGCATTTGTCAAATTTATTTTAAACTGCCTTCTTCATGTCTCTCCCTGGTTTCCATGACCCCTTTTCCCCTATTGCTTTTTGGGGGGAAGGGATAAGTCAGCCAGCAGAGAGCAGATCTGTGAATACATTCCCTAAATGAGCCTCTGGTGAAGAATTTCCCAGATCCATGCAAAATGCGACTTTCTCTGCAATTAATAGTCTGAGAGAATAGCCCTGGGTCACACAGTCTCTGAGGTAGAACTTGAACCCAGGTCTTCACAATTTCTTTGTATCCCCAGTGCACATAAATAAATGCTTCTTGACTACTTCAGATTTCACCTTTCCTATGAATACTTCTCAAACAGCACAATTTAAGTCAGTTATGTACTGTAACATGTACAATGTCTTAGGTGACCCATGTACTAAAACAAGGTAGAACCATTTCTTCTATCCTCTCCCCGGCTTGACCTTCAGTCATTTCCAACCATGTCCGGTTTTCTATGACCTCATTTGGGGTTTTCTAGATAAAGATCCTGGAGTGGTTTGCCATTTCCTTCTGTAGCTCATTTTACAGATGATGAAACTGAGGCAATGGTCCCGAGTTAGACAGCAAGTGAGTATCTGAGGCTGGATTTTAACTCAGGTATTTGTAGAACTTGTGCTCAATCCCCACGGCACTTCAACCTTCAAGCCTCATAATCTTCAAGCCTTCAAAATCTCTCTGGCCCTCCCGACCTCTCCCTTCTCTCAATTCCTACATTGCGTTGAAATGCTAAATTGTCCATACCGCATAATTTGCATTTAAATATATGCTCTCAGTAGCTCAATTATCTAACTGATTACTGAATATTATTGCAGGACCTAGCAAGGTGGGAAATCCCCTTACAACTAAGCAATGTTAATGTTGTTGTTCAGTCATTCAGTCTTTCCAGTTTTCTTGGCTAAGATACTGGAATGGTTTGCCAGCTCATTTTACAGATGAGGAACTGAGGCAAACAGGGTTAAGTGACTTGGGTCATATAGCTAGTCAATGGCTGAGGCCAAATTTGAATTTAGGACCTGATTCCAGGCCCAGTGCTCCATGCACTAGGCCTCCTAGCTGCCCAGCAGCCAACCAGTACCAAATATTAAAAGAGGTGGATTTAGGTGAAAGCTAATGAGGCTAGTTTTATTAAATAAACATTAAGCATCTACTAACTGGAAGGCTTAATTTGAGTTGCTCTTAAGAAGTTAGGATTTCACGAAAGTCTCTTTATACTACTTCCTCTTGGACTCAGACTTCTTTGCCTTGTCTAAGATTGCAAAACATCTTCAGTGAAAGTTTACTTTCCCATTGAATTCTGGAGGTTTTGCATTGTACTATAAAAGGAAGGCTGAGCTTTCACATTTTGAAACCTAGAGGTTTACATACTCTTAGAGTTATTTGATACCATTCATATTCAGAATCTGTCTGGTTAGGTTTTATAGATATATAGACACACACATATAGATAGATACATATACATGCTATGTATGATATAGACAATGTGGGAATTATTTCTGTTTGACAATGCATATCTGTTATAAACATTTTGTTTTGTTTTTCTTTTTCTCCTCAATGGGAGGGAATGTAGGCAGGAGAGAAAATTGTTTATTGAAAAATTTTAATTTAATTAAAAATAATTTTAAATCCCACATCTGTCTGGGGGCTATTTAGTAGAGCAGTTTTGATGAGGGTTTGGGGTGAGAGGTGCTCGACACCCCAAAGTACCGACACGCCGGGTCCTGCCGAAAGAATTCGACTCAAGCTTTCTCAGCCAAGGGAAAAGATAAAGTTTATTAAGAGTTAGCCAAATAGGCCTGCCCCAAGACATCCCACCCCTTGCAATGCCTGTAAGGAAAGAGGGCCAGACCAATCTGAGCTAGATTGGTTCTGACCACCTTCATGGAGGCAAGATGGAGATTATATACACAAAGGTTGTGGGAGGGATTGAGGGGTGGTCTGGGGTGACCAGAGGAGGGGTCTAGGGAAGGACTTAAGGAGGAGTCTAAGGAGGAGCTTGAAGGGACTGGGATGAGGTCAGACTCCAGGGTGGGGGAAATAGCTGAAGGCTAGATGGAAATGACAGACCATAAAGGGCTGGGGTAGCCAGCTAGGGTATAGATATTTTGATCAGATTAAGGATGGGAAACTGGATTAAGGGTGGGAAACAGCTGGACAATAGAGGACTGGGCAAGGTAGGCATTTGGGCTTAATGGTTATAGCCTCAGGCCAAGGCCAGGTCGAGTGGGAAGATTCAAGGAGAGTTCAAGTGTTCAAGGGGTTCCCAGAGACTGTGCCCTCATCATTCCCCCCTCAAACAAATAGGACCCAAATTCTTTTGGGGTCAGGGATGAAGATCTCAGCTTCTGAAACTGCTTCCTGCTGACAAGGGGCGTAGTAGAGTTCGTCCCTGTGTGGATGGGCCCTGGTCTGAGCAGTCATCTGCAAGTTGATGGCTTGGGGCCTGGAGGAGATGAACTTGGCAAAGAGGTTATGCAAACAAGTAGCAAACAGGCAGTATAGGAGTATTGAGAAAAGACAATTTCCCCAGAGGGAATTAAAGATGACTATTTCATACCTAGCTCCCCTAACCACTTGTTCTGTGTACCATACTGCTTCGGGGTTCAGGAGTGTGTAGTACATCCAAATTAGGTCGGGGATATCTAAGAGCAAGGTTTGATGTTTGGTGAGCCTGTGGTTAGCCAGGCACTGGTGGCCCTCTGCTTCCAGGGTGCTCTGGCAAGTCAGAGCTTCTAGGCGCTGGTCTGTTAGAGGTTTAGAAGCTTCCTCAATTTGAATGGCTGTAGCAGCCAGAGAATCTAATTGTTTTGGAAAACAGGGGTCAGATCCTAAGGACTGGATTAGGATTCCCAAAGCCTGTCCTCTCCTTCCATCAGCAGAGTGAGTGAAAGGTTTTTCTAGATTAGGTAAAGCTAATGCTGGAGTGGTGGTCAGTTTAGTTTTCAAAGTCCCAAAAGCTTTTGGTGGGTAGGGGCCCCACTCTAGAGGGAGTGAGTCAGGGCCTTGAGTGCCAATTAATGGTTGCAGTCCCTCCCAAACCTTGGGCTTAATTGAATATTGACAGCAATTGGGGAACACATTAGACTCTCTGAGGCGACTAAGGACAGGGGTGGCCTGAGCAGCTTTGCCAGGAATTCTCTGATCCCAAATAATTGGCTTGACCATCTCCCACACTTCTGGAGGAATGTGGGAAGGTCTGCTAAGCAGGGGGAGAAGGGAGATGGGAGGTTTAACTAGAGAAAATTGGCTTCCCAATTTCACCATCAGGTCCCTTCCCAACAACAGGCCAGGAGTGTTCAGACAACAGATCCTTGATGCCCATGACCCGATGGGTCGAGGGGCATGTAGGGCCAGAGCAACTAGTTAAAACAGGAGAACATAGCCGTGATAAAGTGGGTAACCTTACCTTCAGCCTCAATTTCATCCAGGGCTCCTGGAGAGAGGTGGAGAAAGTCGAAGCACTGCCAAGCGCCAGGCTTTCCCCTCCTTCCGAGTCTTCAGAAAACTGGAGGACAGGGTACTGGGAGAAGGCTCTTGGTCCTGGAGGCGTGGATCCCAGGGGCTTCCTCCAGGGGGGCGCCCTAGAGGGGCACTCCTTGGACCAGTGACCCTCCTTGTGGCATCGAAAGCAGGTTTCCCCACTGCCCAAGCCAATGGGTTTCCAAGGGGGCTCCCTGGAGGGGCGCTCCTTGGGTCTTTTCCTGGCCATGGCACCAGCCAAGAATTGAGTGTGTTCTCTGTCTCTAGCTCTTTCCCTGCGTTTTCTTTCCTCTGCTGCAACCAGGTCTCTATTGTTGAAAACTCCAAAGGCCGTCTCTGGCAATTGGACCTGAGGTGTTTGGGGTCCCATTGCCAATTTCTGCAGTTTCCTCCTAATATCTGGGGCAGACTGATTAACGAAATACATGTTAACTATTGCCGCCCCTTCAATAGAATCAGGATCCAAATTTGTATACTTCTTAATAGCTTCTACTAGCTGGGCTTGGAAAAGGGCAAGGTTTTCTTTTTCTCCCTGAGTAATCTCCCTGATTTTTTGAAAATTTATTTGCTTTTGAAATGCAGTTCTTAGGCCTTCTAACAGGCAAAGTACCATATGGTCTCTCTTTTCTCTATCCTCACTCCTTTGATAATTCCATCTTGGGTCACTAGTTGGAACGGCAGCTGTTCCTGGGGGGTATTTTATGGGGTTATTGCTAGCCAAACTGTCCCCAAATTTTTGAGCGTGTTCCCATATTCTCCTCTTCTCCTCAGTGGTACAACAGGTAGAGAAGAGGCTATGCAAATCACACCAAGAAAGTTCAAATTGCAGGGACAGATCCCTAAAACCCTCAGTAAACTTAGTGGGATCTTCTGAGTATCTCCCCAGTTTTTCTTTAATTTGGATGAGATCTGAAATGGAGAATGGAACATGCAATCTCCTTGTCCCAGCAGGGGAGGCAGGCATTTCCCTCAGGGGAAAAAGCCTTGAAGGTGCTGTGGGACCTGAAGCTTGGGGCTGAGGTAGATTAGACTGCAAGGCCAGGGCATCTGCCTGGCAAGGGAGATCAGCTAGTACCTGAGGAGGGGTAGAGGTCAGAGGGGAAGATACCCCAGAGACCCAAGTGGGTGCTACCTCAGAGAGAGGGGCTAGGGGAGGAGATATTGCCGTGGGGGCAGGGCCCGAGGCTGGAACCTGAGTAGGGATTGCCTTAGGGGTAGGGCCCATGGTGATAGATGTTGCAGGGCCTGCAGTAGAGGCAGGGCATGGGGTCCCTTCGGCTGGAAATTCCTTCCTCCTTAGTAAAGGAGAAGTTAGGAGTAATTGTCGGGGGACAAAAAAAATAAAACAAGAAAACAAAATATACAGAAGGTACCTGAAACTTTCCCAAATTCCCAGCGCCAAAACAACTGAAAGGATCTGGCACATGCTTCCGGATGGGGCATCCGTCCATGTCCTTCATGCCTCAGAAGCCACTTAGGTTCATGGCCTCTGACATGACCACTGGACCGAGAACCACCTGATAGCATCAGGTTGACCACGACAGCCTGGCTGTCCAACCCACTGAGACCACTGGACCGAGAACCACCTGATAGCGTCAGGTTGACCACGACAGCCTGGCTGTCCAACCCACTGAGACCACTGGACCAAGCTGTCCGACCCACTGAGACCACTGGACCAAGCTGTCCGACCCACTGGGACCTGCTGAGGTCAGGCCCAAGAAGCACACCCAAAATGCTTGGAGAGCGAGGAGGGGGATTGGGAGAGGGGGAGGCTCACATACCTTCAGTCTTGGCTGGAGAAGAACTTGAGATTAGCAGTGCTTCCCGGTCAGGGAACCATAAATGATGAGGGTTTGGGGTGAGAGGTGCTCGACACCCCAAAGTACCAACATGCCGGGTCCTGCCGAAAGAATTCGACTCAAGCTTTCTCAGCCAAGGGAAAAGATAAAGTTTATTAAGAGTTAGCCAAATAGGCCTGCCCCAAGACATCCCACCCCTTTGCAATGCCTGTAAGGAAAGAGGGCCAGACCAATCTGAGCTAGATTGGTTCTGACCACCTTCATGGAGGCAAGATGGAGATTATATACACAAAGGTTGTGGGAGGGATTGAGGGGTGGTCTGGGGTGACCAGAGGAGGGGTCTAGGGAAGGACTTAAGGAGGAGTCTAAGGAGGAGCTTGAAGGGACTGGGATGAGGTCAGACTCCAGGGTGGGGGAAATAGCTGAAGGCTAGATGGAAATGACAGACCATAAAGGGCTAGGGTAACAGAGCTAGGGTATAGATATTTTGATCAGATTAAGGATGGGAAACAGGATTAAGGGTGGGAAACAGCTGGACAATAGAGGACTGGGCAAGGTAGGCATTTGGGCTTAATGGTTATAGCCTCAGGCCAAGGCCAGGTCGAGTGGGAAGATTCAAAGAGAGTTCAAGGGTTCAAGGGGTTCCCAGAGACTGTGCCCTCATCAGGTTCATTTGCTTGCTTTCCTGTGTGCTTAATCACTAAATCAACTAATACTTATTAAATGCCCCTTATATTTGCTCTACTACATGCTGCAGGAGCTCAAAGAATTAGGACCAGTATTGCTCCTTTCTTTGGGGACAACCCATGTGCAGGCAACTTAATATAGTGAAAAGCGCTTTGGCCTTGGAATCAGGGGACAAAGGAAAAAATCGGGCCTCTGATACTTACTGTGTGGCCTCTGGCAACTTATATCCCTTCTCTGAGCTTTAATTTCCTCATCTGTAAATTGCAATAATAATACTTCACTATCCACATCACAGGGTTGTGAGGGGAGACCTTTATAAAATTAAAATTATATATATAATGTGTTTATGCACATAATAATTAAATATACTTAATTTTGATTTATCAATCTGTAAATTCAACATGAGGCAGCTCAAAACACCCCAAAATATGGCATAAGAGTTTTAGAAGTTTCAGTCCATCCACATTCCTGTGGATTCAGCACCCTTTATTCTTTAACACTGAGCCTTTCTTTCGAATAAAATCCAGTAGCCAGGGTCAGGCGAAGGGATTGGGGGTAGGGCTTCAGCATCTGAATCTTGGCCCTTCTAGGAATAGGGCTCTCCTTCCATCTCCTCTCTCTGCCCCCCTCTTTTTTTTTTTAATTTGTCAGAGTTTTCTCTTTCTCTCTCCCACCCACCCTCCCATTTCTTTTCTCTTTCTCCCTCTCCCTCCTTTGTTTCTGTGGAGAAAGCACATTTACTCCTCTTTTCTTTGCTCTTTCCTTTATTTCTCTTCTTCCTATTTCTCCTTTGCCTCGCATCCAGTCTCTCCCTGCTTTCCCTATTGCCTAGTCTCCTTTTCTCTAATCTTTGTGTTCCTCTGTCCCTTTTTGTTCCTCTCCTCTTTCTCTCTCTTAATATGATGTGCCATCGCATCTAATTTTAAAGCTTTTGTGTTTCTGTATGAACTCTGTATGAAAATGAGTTCCTTTTTTTTTTAACATGTCGGGCTCCTCTTCCACTTGACATAAGGCCTCCGAACGCCTTTTGTGAGCTTCTCAGCAGCACTGAGCTTTTGGATACAAGTAGTCACTCAATAAATATTTGCTGATGGATTGATGGATCTGTTTCTTTTGTATCCCTCATAGCACTGTGCTGTGAGGCCTCCAATAAATGCTTATTGAGTTAATTCATGACACTGAACTACCCATTAAATATTTTGAGCCGCAGGCCATTTCCCCCCACAGGTCCAGAGTCACAGACTGCTATTTTTTATAACATACAATCATATTTTAACAGTATATGCAAACTAAAGAGGGAAAAACATGTTTTCTGTCTTGTGCAGACTACCAGGCTGATCAGCTTTCACTTGAGCCAGACTATAGAGGAAAAAAAACTTCCAAAATGTCTGACCTAAGCACTTCAGTTTGTTGTGAGCTGTCCCACTGAAGCTCCCAGCCACCTAACCACATTTTCTGGTGAATAATGGGGCTGATTAGAGGGGCTGATCTCCTTCACACTATCCACTAATTGGCTCCTTTCCATTGTACTGTAAGTGCCCAGCATAATCTTAATGAGCTCATCTAAAATGCAGCTTTTGAAAAATCATCCAGCCTTTGTGAGAGGCATACAACGTATCTGTGTTTCTTTGTGCAGTCATCCTTTGGGCTCACTCTCCCAGAGCAAGGCTGGTCACATCTCCCACTCAGGGTTCTAAGATACCCTAAGTAAAGTGTCAAAGAGTGTTCTAATGATTCAGCTTGAGCCCAGATTCCAGTGATGCCAGCGATAAGCACCGCAGTTCCATCTAACCAAATAATATTAATTAGGTTTTGCAAAAGAATATTTAACTGCAAAGATATAGCAAGAAGAGAAATGACAAACATTTCCCCCAACACCTGGGGTCACATTTTCCCTTAGACCATTTGGGTCCCTGGGGAAAGTGGATTCAGACTTAATGTAATTTCTACTTGGCATTTACCCCACTAAGTTCATTTCCAAATATGGTATGGCCACGAATAGATGAAGCTGCATATCTGCTCCTGCTGAGCTGGGTGAAGCAAATCACTAGGGACTTCTCTCTTCATCATCTGTCTTCTAAGCAAATGCCAGCATGGACTCTAGCTTCTGGTCCCTGGGGAGCCCACTCTCCTGATTTTTGGGACTTCTCAAGCCATGTCCAAAAACCACATAAAACCAGAGAGAACAAACACAAAGAGGCAAACAACAGAAGCCAATATTCATGTGGTAGCCCTCAGATGGGCAGGGCTCAAGGCCTTTCCCCATTCAGAGGTTTATACATATTTCTCTTTTAATGTTGCCGGGGATGAAAAAAACAAGAACTAGCCTTCACTTTAGCTGATTAGTCCCACCATTTCGATCTCCACAGCCATTCAAAAAGGTTCCAGAGCCAGTCGCACAGTGCATGCATGCTCCAAAGTCCATTTAGGAATTCCATCAACTGAACACTCTACACATGTTCATAAGGACCAGGCTCTCCCCTCCCCTGCCATTACAATTAAAAAGCAATATGTGAACAGGAAATCCAACCCAAACCTAATTGAGTTTTATTCTCTATGATATCCTTTTTCACAAATAGCATTCATATTTCCACAGTAAAATGGAATATCTTACTTTCATGGTATTCTTCTTAATGACCATAATGGGATAGCATACTGACTCATCTTTTTCATCCATTAAATGTACACATTCTCCAGGGTTCTGTCATCTGTTCTCTTCTCTTCACTCTATATATTCTCCCTCATCAATCTCTTCTACACAAGTTGCTTCAAGAATCACTAATTACATAACTTTTAAATCTATTATTCTAATCTCCCTCCTGAACTTTAGATCGACCTTTCCAATTGACTGCTGGACATTTCCGCTTAGATCCATCATTGGCACCTTAAACTCCACATAGCTCCCCCAAAACATCTCCTTACCCTAACTTCCCTATTTCTGTTGATGCCACCTCCATTCTCCCAGTCATCTAGGTTCAAAACCTAGCAATGGTCTTTGACTCCTTCCTCTCTCTATCTTGTCAGGATTATTGGCAACAATTGTTGGCATTCTGCTCAAAACAGGGATGCCTTATTTAAATATTTTAAGAAACAAGCCTGGCAGAAAGCACCAATGACCAACATGCTGATTCTTATTTTTAGAGAATGAACCATTCCACACTCTTTAGCGCTAAAATACTTCTGACCCATTCCTGACCTTGCAAACTGCCTGGTACATAGTGAACACTTAATAAATTAGTGGACTATTGCAACAGCCTTCTCCAGCCTTTCTACATTCTAATCTGTACATTGAGATCACATTCCTAATATAAGGGACAGGTTATGTTATTCTTCTGCTCTAAAACCTTCAATGGTTCCTCATTGCCTACCAAAGTAAGTCCAAAGTCCTCAATATAGCATTCAAGGTCATCAAATATCTGTCCCTAACCTATCTACAAATCCTTATTCAATAAAATGCAGGCTCTTCAAGAACAGGGGCTGTTTAGATTTTGTCTTTGTAGCCCCATGACCTGGGATTGTACTTGGCTCCTAATCAGTGCTTAAAAAAACAAGTGTCGAATTAAATTATCTTCTTCTACCATACTTCACACTTCTTTTGTACCGTTCAGGAAGAGAAGCTGGCCAAATATCCATGGAGCAAAAAGGCAGTACCTATTGAAAACAACCCAAAGAAGGGTACCAGTCTTTTTGCCCTATGAGGTTGCCTATAGTAAGCCTATAAAACCAGAGTTCCCAAGGTTACATAAGTTGTTTGCCAGAGTTATGTAAGCTGTTTATCAAAGTTACATAAGCTTGTCAAAACAACAGGTGTGTTTCATCTGAGTTACTTATACCTTAAATGAATTCCAGTTATAAAATGGAGTCATTTATATCAATTATGTCAAATATCACAGTGATCTTTTATATTTGGGTAAGGTATTCATTTGGAGCTTATTTGAGTATAAAATACGAGATGTTGGTCTAAACCTACTTTCTTCCATTCAATTGTTGTTCAGTCATGTCTGACTTGTTGTGTCCCCATTTGGGGTTTTCTTGACAGAGATACTGGAGTGGCCAGCTTGTGTTACAGATGAGGAACTGAGGCAAACAAGGGTAAGTGACTTGCCCAGGGCCACACAGCTAGTAAGTGTCTGAGGCCAAATTTGAACTCAGGAAGATGAGTCTTCCTGACTCCAGGCATGGTGTTCCATCTGCTGTGCCACCTTACTGCCCCAATTTCTTCGATATTGATGTGAAATGTCACGTATCAGTGCCACAAATAACTCAGGTCCAGCCCAATGTGATGCTCAACACATGATAACGTGTTTATTATAATAGCAGATGTAAATGCCTAAGATCAGATATACTGCTGGGCAACACTACTTGGAACTGTCTGCCCTTACAGGGGTATGGGAAGGTCCTGTCAAGCTGCCAGCAAGGCCAGGTCATTGCTCCCCTTAGATGGAGTTTGCTCCTGAGGAGAGAGAGCCACGGACTGTACAGCAAGGGTATGGGATCACCTTAATGTTACTGGCAAGGCCAGACTGTGGTTCCCCTTGGTCAGTCAGGTGGACTTCTTCATCCTACAAGAGAGGCATCCTCGGTGACCAAGCTGGCTGGTCTTCAGCCAAGGTCTGGTTGACCAGTGGACAAAGCTGTGGGTTTTTATATAATTTTAAGTGTAAGGTGAGGGTTGAGAGGCTTATCTGGAGTAAACACACACACACACACACACACACACACACACACACACACACACACACTGAGCTCAGCTGATGCCTTGGTCTTAGCTAAGCTTATTTACAATTGTCCCTTCCACTTAGGGGGTAGGTAACAGAAAAGAAGTAGGAATTATTATGATATTAAAAGATAAAATGTGTTGATATTATACAATACTATACACATATTTTATGCATTCCTGAGTTTCTAAACTTTTTCTTTGTCATCTGCTGACATTTGTGTGTTATTTACGGCTTCTGCAAAACTCTCCAAAAATTTCCATTTAATTTCTCATGCTGGCCTGTGATATATAAAAACTGCAGTGAGGAAAGTTGCAAAGCGGAAGGGATAACTGTATATGAAACTTATGCCGATGAGGGTGTAACTAGACTTTCAGGGTGTAACTATGCTAACCTTATATGCTTCTATATATTTAAAGTGGGTGTTATTTTGCTAAGCGGCTAGGTGCACACCTTGTGGTTTCACACACAGACAATATGGGGGCTTAGGAATATGGCTAAGTTGAGTCAGCTGAGGAAACACCTGACAGGGCAACGTCCTCTGCTACAACCAATTGCCCCACTATCTGCCTGCATCGTCCAGGTTTCATAATTATTGTTGTCCAGGTCTTCATAGAGGTGTTCTCCATCACACCTGGCTGTCGACTCATTTAGGGAAAGTGAGTACTACTTTTCATACTGAGGTCCAATTTTCCCATCAGTATTTATCAAATAGCAAGGTCTTTCTCCAGTGGCTGGTCTTTGTATTTATGGAACTCTAGGCTGCTAGTCAACTTTTATATGCTGTGTGCCTAATCTATCCCACCGAACAATTTCTATTTTTTAACTAGTACCAAATGACTTTCTAAAAATTTATTTTATTTTTAATTTATGGTAAAAAACAAGCATTTCTATAACAGTACAATAAAAAAGATGATTGCATGAAACTGCAAATGTACTATGCACAACTTGCTATTCCTTTCAAATATACAACAAAATTATCACATAAATTTCTTTTTTTTCTCCTTTTTTCTTCCCTTCCCCCTGCTCCCCTGCTACTAGACACAAATAGGTATGTGTGTGTGTATAAATAGGTATATAGGTATATATGTATATATACAAACACATACATATATATGTATATAATTATTCTATACATACTTCTGTTTACCAGTACCAAGTGATTTTGAGAATTATTGCTTTGTTGTATAGTGTGAGATCTGGTACAAGTAGGCCCCTTTCTTTACTACTTTTTTTCTTTATTCATCTTGAGATTATTGATCATTTATTCCTCCATATAAATTTTGTTCTTATTTTTCATTTAGTTGGGTATAGAAATCTATCTCACCCTACAGGAAAGTAAGAAGGGGAAGGAGATAAGAGAAGGGGGGGAGGGGAGAGCACGTTGCGGGAGGGGGTAATCAGAGGCAAAACACTTTTGAGGAGAGACAGGGTGAAAGGAAAGAGAATAGAATAGATGGGGAGAAATACATTTAGCAATATTAACTAAAAAAAATTTTTAAAGTAAATTTCTCTGATAAAGGCCTCATTTCTCAAACATATTATAGAACTGAGTCAAATTTATAAAAATAAGAGCCATTCCCCAATTCATAAATGATCAAAAGTTATGACCAGTCGTCAGATGAAGTAATCAAAGCTATCTGTAGCAATATGAGTAACTCATGTTCTAACTCACTATTGATTGGAGAAATCCAAATTAAAACAATTCTGAAGTACTACCTCATATCTATTAGATTGGCTAATAGGACCAAAAACGAAAATGACAAATGGTGAAGGGGATGGGAGAAAAATGAGACATTAATGCACTGTTGGAAGAGTTGTGAACTAGTGCAACCATTCTGTAGAAAATTTGGAACTATGCCCAAAGGGCTACAAAACCATGCATACCCTTTGACCTAGGAATATCACTACTAGGTCTATATCCCAAAAGCAATAAAAAAGACAAAAAGGAAAAGGGCCTATATGTACAGAAATATTTATAGCAGCTCTTTTCTGGGGGCAAAGAATTGGAGATTGAGGGGATGCTCATCAATTGGGGAATGGCTGAACAAATTGTGCTATGTGATTATGATAAAATACTAGTGTGCTATAAGGAATGATGAGCAATATGCTCTCAGAAAAACCTGGAAAGACTTACATGAGTTGATGCAAAGTGAAATGTACTGCATACAAAGTGAAAGCAATATTGTAAGAAGATCAGCTATGAATGACTTAGCTATTCTCAGCAATACAATGATCCAAGACACTCTGAAAGACTTATGGTGAAAAATGCTATCCATCCTCAGAGAAAGAACTGATGGTGTCTGAATACAGATTGAAGCATACTTTTTAAACTTTATTTTTCTTGAAGTTTTTTTTAATCTATGTTTTCATTCACAACATGACTATTACGGAAATGTTTTGCATGACTACACATGTACAACCTATGTTGAATCCCTGGCCTTCTCAATTGGGGTGGGGGGGGGGTGGTTAGGGGAAGGGAGGAAGGGAGAGAATTTTGAACTCAAAGTTTTAAAAATGAATGTGAAAAACTGTTTTTACATGTAACTAGGGGAAAATAAAATACTAAATATGAATTTTGTTATTATTTTTCTGGTTCTATAATCTTTTGGTGATAGATATGGTATTAAAGAATTAAGCAGATTTATTGTACTGTTGTCATGTTATTATATTGCCTTGGCCCATCTATGAAAAATTAATATTTCTCCAATTATTTAGGCATGTCTTTATTTCTACAAACAGCAGGTTGTAGTTGTCTTTACATATTTCTTCTGTATATCTTGGTAGGTAGATGCCTACCTATTTTATACGTTCTATAGGTAATTTAATTGGAATTTCTCTTTCAATGTCTACCTGCTGAGTTGTATTGGTATTATAGAGAAATACTGATGATTTGTGTAGCTTTATCTCCTATGACTTTGCTGAAGTTACTGTTTCAATTAATTTTTTTTAGTTGGCTCTCTAGAGTTCTTTAAGTACACCATCATATCATCTACAAAAATGGATGGTTTTGTTTCTCTTTTGTCTATGCTTATTCCTTCAATCTCTTTTGCTTATCTTGTTAAAGCTAGCATTTTTAATACTAAATCAAATAGGACTGGTGATGTTGACCATCCTTGTTTCAGTCCTGGCATTACTGGAAAGGATTTTATTTTATTCTCATTAAATATAATGCTGGCTCTTGGATTTAGATACGTATTATTTGTCATGTTAAGGAAAGTTCTATTTATTCCTTTGTTTTCGCTTTTGTTTTTAAATATAAATGGTTGTTGAATTTTGCCAAAAGGTTTTTCTCCATCTATTGACATAATCATATGATTTTTAATGTTTTGTTATACCTATAATTTTCCTAATATTAAACAAACCCAATTATTTCCATTATAAATCTAACCTGGTCACGTGTTATGTTTCATGATATGTTATTACAGTCTCTTTGCTAATACTGCATTAAAAATGTTTTGTTTCATTGTTCACTACTCTAGTTTTTTCTCTCTGGTTTAGGTATCAAGACCATATTTATGTCATTCAAGAAATTTGGGACATTGCTTCTTTTGCTCTTTTTGCCAATAGTTATTGTAATATTAGAAATGATTGTTTTTGGAATTTTTGATAGCATTCACTTGTGAATCTATCTTTTTTTTCTTTGGAAGCTCATTTATGGCTTGTTCAAAAAAATTTTTTTTGAGATTAAGCTATTTAAATTCTCTATTTCTTGGTCTGTTAATTCAGATATTTTATAGTTTTGTAAATATTCATTTATTTCATTTAAGTTGTCTATTATATTTGCACACAGTTGGGCAAAATAGTTTCTAATAATATTCTTTTTTCTTCATTGTGAATTCTTTTTTTTTCATTTTTGAAAATAGTCATTTGTTTGAGAAGGAGTACATTGAGGTTCCTCATTATTTCTCTTTGTAATTTATTTAACTTTTCCTTTAAGTATTTAGATGCTATAGCATTTGGAGTATATATATATATATGTATGTATATAAAGTATTATAATTAATTCATTGTCTATTGTGCCTTCTAGGGAAGCTAGGTGATGCAATGGATAGAGTGCTGGGCCTCTAAGAGTCAGGAAGACTCATCTTCCTAAATTCGAATCTGCTCTCAGACATTTACTAGCTGTGTGACCCTGGGCAAGTCACTTAGCCACATTTGTCTCCATTTCCTCATCTATAAAATGAGCTAGGGAAGGAAATGACAAACCACTTCAGCATCTTTGCCAAGAAAACCCCAAAATGTAGTCATGAAAAGCCAGACATGACTAAAACATGACTGAACAACAACAAAATTCTGCCTTTAAACAAAATATATATTTTCCCATCGATCTTTTTTAATTAATTCTATTTTTGTTGCTGCCTTGTCTAAAATTATAATATTTTATGTGTGTGTGTGTTCAGCCGAGGCATAACAGATTTTGCTCCAATGCCTTACTTTAACTGCATCTTTATGTTTCAAGTGTGTTTCTTATAAACAACATATTATTGGATTCTGCTTTCTAATCTGTTCTTCTTCCCTCTTGTCTTTTTTGGATAATTTCACCCATTCACATTCACAGTGATGATCATTAATTTGTGTATTTCCCTTCAACCTATTCTCTTCTACCTTTTCTTACTCCCCAGGCCCTCTTTATAGAAGGTTACTAGTTTTCTCTCTTTCTGTTTAAACCTCTCTTCACTCTCCCCTTTGCAAGTTTAGGATTTTGTTTTGCTTGTGACTAACGCTCCTCTTATGCCCCCCTTTCCCTCCTTCCTGTTCTTTCTTATATCCCTGTTGAGGTTAACATATTCCTATATCAAACTCTTTGTTTCTGTTCTGCTCCCTTTTGACCAGTTTAGATGAAAATGAAACTCAGTACCCTCTCCTTCCATTTCTGCATATACTTCCATTTGTATAAAATAAAGTCCACCATTCTTCCTCCCATATTTTCCCCTAGAGCATTTTCCACTACCACTCCCTCCATACAAATACACACGCTTTTTTTTTTGAGTATCACTGAAACACAACAAAACTACTTCTAGGTCTTCTGTCTCACTTGACAACCTGTATGACACCTCATGATCCCTTATTACTAAAACCCTGAAAAGGACCCTTTTATCATCCTCTCTTCTTTTGGAGGTAAATATTAATTCTTATAAAATCTCTTGTGATTGTTCAGTTGTATTTACCTTTTTATTTTTCTCTTGACTCTTATATTTCTAGCTCAAATTTCCTATTCAGCTCTGGTTTTTCATTAGAAATATTTAAAAGTTCTCTTTTTAGTTGAAGGTCCAAATTTTCTTTTGTAGAATTATGCTTAATTTTGTTGGGGAAATTTGACTGTGGTTCTTTGGTATTTGAATTCTTTGTTTCTGGCTGCTGGCAGAATTTTTTCTTTGACTTGGGAACTCTGGATTTTGTCAACGACATTCTTGGGAGTTTTCAAACCCCAATTTTGGGATTTATTTTAGGAGGTTATTGGTAGATTCATTCTATTTTCACATTGTTCTCTTGATTGGGAAGTTTTCTTTAATGATTTCTTAAAATGATAGATGGACTTTTCAAAGATTCTTCAGTTATCTCTCTTTGACCTGTTTTCGAGTGATCAAATAAGGGATAGACTTGATAATAGAAGAAAATTGATAATATGATTTTATAAGATTTAAAAGTTTTTGCACAAATAAATTGTGGAAATTTATCTAATTCAAATAAATCAAATTTAAGAAATATCCATTAAGTGCAAGGCAATAATCTGTGTTGGGAATACAAAGACAAAAGTCAAACAGTTTCCTGAGCTCAAAAAGATTACATCCTTCTGGGAAAATACAGTGTGCACACAAGTAAGAAATATGAAAAGTAATGCAAAGTAATTTTAAGAGTGAGAGATGGGCAGGTGGGTTGCTCAGTGGATAGAGCACTGGCCCTGGAGTCAGCCTCAGGCACTTGCTAGCTTGTGACCTTGGACAAATCACTTAACCCTGACTACCTCTTAAAAAATTAGTGAATGAGTGCTTACAGCTGGCTGCAGGAGAGGTGAGAGATCAGGAAAGACATGCTGTAGAAGATAGTACCTGAACTGTGATTTGAAGACAGCTAAGTATTCTATAGGATGGAGATGAGCAGGAAGTCTAGACTTGGGCAAGGAGTTGTTTTCTTTCTTAAGATTCTGGATCTCCTTTTTGAATTGGTTGACTGAGATTTTTCTTCAGATCTTCTCCAGTTGTCCTAGGAGGACCACTGCCCCAACTTGAGGATTTGGGGTTTCATCCTAGAGACAATAGAGAGCCATTAAAATTTTTGAGTACAACTTTACGTGGTAGGATACCTGGGTTTTAGGAATATTGATTTAACATCTTGGGAGGAAGGAAAGTACTTGAGGCAGGGAAAAGTTTTCTGGCTTTTGAAATAGTCCAGGTCAGAGGTGAGAAGGACCTAGACTAGGCTGGAGGTTATGTGAATAGAGAGAAGGAAATGGATGCAAGACTTGGCAAGCTCATTGAACATAGACTAGAGAAGAAAGGCTGTGTAAGGAAGAGGGAGACAACCAATGATTTACTCTGGGGTTGCAAACAGCAGTGATTAAAAGATAAAGGTGCCATCAACAGAAATGAGTGTTGTGATCGAAATGTGCAATGAAAACTGTCTGAGGCAAAAGAGTACCAAGTATGATCAATTTATTGACAAAGCTAGCAAATGCCAATAAATGGGATCCAAGGTTCCTCAGAAACCAAGGATGCCTCTGGGGTTTTATAGAGCTCTTTTATAGTCAATAAAGAAAAACATAAAAGGAATTGAAAGTTACAGAATCTTGAGTAACATGGGCATTATCGAATCTTGATCAGCTGGAGCATGATACAATAGTTTATAATTAGGATATTCTGGGTATGTGGAACTAAAAATGAGGAACCATTCAGGGAATAGGGAACCAAGTTGATCTGTAATAATAAGCTCCTGGGCATGTCAGGGAGGTGGCAGTATTAAGCAGTAAACACTCTTTCCTATTGGTTAGGGCAAGTGAGATGTTTGATGTCATGGAAATCTGTGTCATACAAAAGGGCTGGTTAGGACTAGTCAAAATGAGGAACTTGGAGAGGATTCTGGGAAGATGGTGGAGTAGGTCAGAAAATTCCAAGCTCTCCAGATTTCCTCCACAAAATAGCACCTCAGTGAACATAGAGCAGTAAAAATAAATACAAGTTGGGGCAGTGGTCCTCCTAGGACAACTGGAGAAGATCTGAAGAAAAATCTCAGTCAACCAATTCAAAAAGGAGATCCAGAATCTTAAGAAAGAAAACAACTCCTTGAAAATTAGAATTGGGTGAGGGAGAGCTAGTGAAGTTACAAAAGACTAAGAATTAACGAAACAAAATATAAAGAATGAAAAAATAGAAGAGAAAGTGAAACATCTCAACAGCTTATCTGGAGAAAACATCAAGAAGAGAAAACATAAGAATAATCAGACTACCTGAAAGCTATGATCAAAAAAAGAATTGATATAATAGTATAAGAAATAATTAAAGAAAATTGTACCAAAGTGTTAGAACAAGAGGGGAAAGTAGAAATAGAAAAAATCCATCAATCATCACTTAGAAGGAAAACCTATAGGAATATCATAGCTGGATTCAAAAACCACCAGCTGAAGGAGAAAATATTATGAGGGACAAGAAAAAAACAATTTGAATATTGCACAGTCACAATTAGAAGCACCCAAGACCTATTAGCAGCTACACTAAAAGATTGCAGTCTTGGAACACTATATATCAAAGATCAAAAGAACAGGAGTTGTAGCTGAAAAAAATAATAGCCAGCAAAGTTAAGTTTAATCTTGAGGCCCCCCCCCCAAAATGGACATTTAATGAATTGCTAGCCTTTCAGGGTTTTGTTGCTAAAAGACCTTAAATCAATAGAAAATTTGACATAGAAGACCCAAGAGAAATATAAGTTAAAGATCAAAGGCTAATTACAAGGGATTCAATAAGGAAAGACTTTACTTTTTATAAGAGGAAATGTAAATCGTATGTCTAAGATTGGGGGGTATAGCTGAGTATGATGCAATACTAAAAAGTAAACTGTCTAGGAAAAGGTAAAAAGAGCAATTATTTTATATAAATGAGGTGTGAGAGGAAGAACTGACACAGAAGAATTAAGTCAGGGAGGAGGGCTGGTAGTTCTCGAACCCTACTCACAGGAATGGGTTAAAGAGGGAACCATACACACACACACACACACACACACACGTGCGTGTGTGTAAGGGAGGGCTTTGGCGGGGGAGGTTAAGGATTAGAAGGGTAAGGTAGCAGGTAGAAGTAAAGTAGAGGAGTCAGGAGGGATAGGAAATAGGAGATACACACGAACATAAAATAAGGGTCAGGAGTAGAGTTTATTAGGGAAAAAAAGCAGGGGTAGTAATCATGATCTCAGACAAAGTTAGAGCTAAAATAGATTTAATCAAAAGAGAAAAATAGGGAAACTACAGTACATGTCAGCTGTATTAATCAATATTGTTTTAGACTATTTAAAATAACTAGACAGTATAAGTTTGGAATATTGCTGTGGTATAGGGAACAATGAGTTGGTGGACCTAGAAAAATATGAAAAGACTTGGACCTATAAAGGAAGATGTTATCCACCCTCAGAAAAACAGGGGACAAATAAGTACAGTACTTGTCTTACATAGATGCATATGAATGTAAATGTCTATATGTGAGTATGATTATAGATATCTAAGTGTATGTATGTGTGTATATGTCTGTGTGTGTGTGTGTATCCATGCTTAATTGTAGCCTTGTGGGGAGGGGTAGGGAGAAAGGGGGGAAAACAGAACAACGTAAAAAGTGCACAGCAAAGAACAAAAGAAAACTTACAAGAAAGCAAAGAAAAGATGGACAGCTTGGAATGTAACATGTAATATCTATTATATAGGCTTTTCTTGAAATAGAAATTTATTGCTGTGTATTTTGAATCCTCTTACATTCTGCTGTGCACAACAATGCTTTATTTCTTTTCTTCTTTTGTATTTAAGTTTATAATGTTTTTTTTCTTTTCTTGTGTATTTGAGTTTTAGTATTTAAAATATTTTTTAAAAAAAAGAGGAACTTAACCTTTAAGAAAAGGGAACTTGGCTAGCACGAGATTGACCGCAGAAATAGGGAACTTAAATTCTTATTCTAAAAGCTATAAATCCGACTTTGAAAGCTAGTTTAATCATGCCTTATGCACTAATCCACTTAAAGCTTTTATGATTTATAATGAGGCATACTAGATAATTGTCTGATTCTAAATTGATTCTTTCATGGGGAAGTTTGGAGGTGGGGGGAGGGAGAGAAATTTAATGGATTCCGTTTTATACATGCTGAGCTTGAGATACATACAAGACAAGATGCGGCATCACTCTCCCATCTCTGTGTCTTTACATTCACTATCACCCATGCCTGGAATGCACTAAATCCTCACAGCTACCTCATAAAACTCCTCATTTCCTTGAAGATTCGGCTCAAGCATCATCTTCTATGTAATGATCCCTCTAAAAGCTATTGTCCTCTGTCCCTAAATACTGCATATTTAACTACCTTGAATTTATTTCGTACTTATTTGGTACATTTTCTTTCTGTATATATTGATGTAAAGGTAGGACTTCATTGATTATCCCAACCTACTTAAAACTAATTACCTTTATTAGGTTAGAATTCTTCTTGATTGAATCAGTCAATTAAATTTTAGAGTCAAGAGGACCTGTATAGCTCCTTGAATCAATTAAAACCATTGCAGGAGAAACTTCTCATGAGCCCTGAGGAACAAGCATAAAAGACTCTGTTAGATTTTTACCAGGAATGCAGGACTGATTCAACATTAGGAAAACTATAAACATAATGGACCATATTAAAACAAAACAAAACAAAACCCCATGATCATATTAATAGATGAAAAAACTTATGATAAAATACAACATGCATTTATGTGTTTTTTTTTCCTAAAAAACCCACAACATTAGAAAATAAAGGAATATGGTAAATATTGTCTATCAAAATTCAAGAACTAGTATCATCTTCAGGAGAGAAATATAAGGGGACTTATTAATGAAATCAGAGCAAAAGCAATGACATCCATTGTCACTATTATTATTTAACTAAGGTCTAGGAATACTGTTTGTAGCAATAATACAAGAAAAAAAATTGAGGGAACAAAACAAAGAGGAAACAAAATTATTACTATTTGCAGATAATATAATTTCCTTGAAACACCCTAAAGATTCAACCCAAAATTAATTGAAACAATTAATAACTTGAAACCCAGAAAGATTATTAGCATTTCTCTATATTACTAATAAAACCCAGCTAATAAAGCCCATTTATAATAACTAAGAATATATAAAATATAAATCTACTCATCAGTACACACTGAAGACTTATTGAATACAACCATAATACATTCCTTATGGAAATAAATGCAAACAGTCAATAAATATTTATTAAGCACCTTCTATGTACCAGACATCATGCTAAGCACTGGGGGTACAAAGAAAGCCAAAAAACCATCCCTGTTCACAAGGAGATTGTGATGGGGAGTTTGCAATGGGAGAGACAAGATGCAAGCAATTAAGAGGATAAGTTGAAAATAATCAATACAGGCAAGGCATTAAAATTAAGGGGGTATACACATATATATGCATATATTATAAATATATGTTTATATGCTTTCCTATTCTAATATTGGTTTACTTAAAGTTTTCCTAAATAAAAAACATGTTGTACAGAGAGTATATTAAATGAGAGTTCATTGATACAATGCTTTGCAGAGAACTAATTTGTTGATTAACGGTCTCTAGTAAGACATGCTTTTAGGCAGGAGAAGGTTATAGCCTTGTCACTTTTGAGTACAAGTGAACCAAAGGCCTCCTACAGGAGATGGGATGTTAGGTGGAATTTGAAGTAAGCCAGGGAAGCCAACAGGTAGAGATGAGGTTAGGAATAGGCATGGGGGAACAGTTAATGGAAAATGCCTAGTGATGGAAGATGGAGTATCTTGTTTGAAGAACAACAAGGAAGCCAGTGTCACTGGATCAGAATTCATGGGGAGGTGGGGAGGAGGGAAGTAGTATAAGGTATAAGGAGACTGAAAAGGTGACCAAGAAGCTAGGTTATAAAGGGCTTTGCATGCCAGAGGATTTTATATTTGATCCTGGAGGTGATAAGGAGTCACTGGAGTTTATTAAGTAGGAAGGCGATACAGTCAGAACTGGGCTTTAGCAAGATCGCTTTGACAGTTAAGTGGAATATGGGCTGGAGTGGCGAGAGACATGGCAGGGAAACCACCAGCAGGTGGTTGAAATAGTCCTGATGTGAGGTGATGAGGGCATCTCTGCCTGAATATCCCACAGTTATCTTAAATGTAAAATATACAAAATAGAACCCATTATCTTTCCCCCTAAATCTACCTCCCTCTAAACTCTTCTGTTTCTGTTGAGAGTACTACTATCCTTCTAATCTCAAGGGTCACAACCCCAGAGTTATACTCTGGACTCTTTCCTTCCTCTCAGTCCCCAATCATAATCAATTGTCAAGTCTTATCAGTTCTGCCTTCACAACATCTCTCATATCAATCTTCTTCACTCCATTGCCATAGGCAACATCTCAGTTCACGCCCTCAACACTTCTATCCTGGACTATTGCAATAACCTCATATTGTTCTCTCTGCTTCCAATCTCTCCTTTCTATAATCCATCCTTCCAAATCTGCTAAATAAATAAACTTGAGACAGAAGCCTATATCATTCCCTGTATTGGGAAGGGTAGGGAACCACGCAGTTTAAGGATTTATTGAAGGCAAAAGAAATTATCAGACCTGCCTGTTCATTTGTTCGATCTTTTAGCAGCAAATGCTTTCTAAATGGGTGGTTTTTGTGGTAAGTAAATGTAACAACAATGCTGCTTGCCCCTGCCGTAGCTGTGTAAGACCAATAGCACCAACACACAGGAGGGCTGCCAGCACAGGTTCTTTGATCTGCTTTTCTAAGGAAAGCAACTTTAAGGGGTTAACAATCTCACTTTAATCAAACATACATATATCATTCACTTAGTTTCAGGAGGAAAAGCCAGCACCCTGAACTTCAGAGAAAACACAAATAGAAATTACAAGCAGAAATTATATAAACAGAGCAAACATACAGAGTTATGAACAGACAGGCCTCTAACTGTCTGACCAAAGAATTACATAGTTACCAGAGAGAGAGAAGCACCAACATCTGGGTTTTCAAAGCCAGGGGGCCCCAGCGGCTACCCAGAGTCTTGTCTGGTAAAATCACATGACACTCTTCCAGTAAGTGAGAACCCAAGCAAAGTGCTAACCTCTGAGTTTATATACCCTGTTCAGAGTCAAAGGGCATCACAACCATGGGACTCAAACCTATGTGAACTAGGCTTTCTTGTTTCTTAAGCAGGTCATCAAAGACTCCCAATTTAATCAAAGAAACAAAGGCCAGACTCATCAAAGGCACTTGATGACCTCAGTGCTCCAAAAGAGAAAACAGTAAAAACAAAAGTCCCACCCTAATTACCATCACAGTCAACAGTAATACCCAAAGAATTAAAGATAGCCCATACACAAAGCTTGCCTAGCCTGAGTCAAATTTATTGAAAGGATATATTGGAGAAATAGTCAGCTGTTTCTAAATCTAACAGTACAGCAACATAGCTGCTGAGGAGGCACCCAAATATTTCCAAGCACAGATGTGTTCTCCCAAGCTTATCTCAGGATTGTTCATCCCACTAATTTAAGCAATCACAGCTTAAGTGAAGGTCTAAGAAAGCAGCAGTCCCCACATGGAAACCCTTGGCTCTCCTTTATATATCTGAGAAATATCATGTCCTAAAATAGGCTATGACAATCCTAAAAGTTTTTTCCACTTCTTGATCTTGCTTTGGACTTACCAGCATTTTAATTAGTGGGGAGAAAAGTTATCTATGGCCTTACCAAATCTGTTCTTTGAAGAAATTCTCTATCTGCCCCATGGCCTTAAAGCAATAAGGAGGATCCTAAAGTTAGCTACCATTATCTATGGACTCATAACTCTTGTGGTCAGAGAGAGCCTCCCTTAGTTTTTAGGAATGCTAGGCATGATAATAAGACTAATGGACATTTTCAAACAAAATCAGTGTATTAAAAATGTATATAAACATAACTATATATGTATACATATATATGCATATATATGTTTATATGCTTTCCTCTTCTAATATTGATTTACTTAAAGTGTCCTAAGTAAAAAACATGTTGTACAGCGAGTATGTTAAGCAAGAGTTCATTGATACAATGTTTTTCAAAGAACTAATTTGTTGACTTAACAGTCTCTAGTAAGACATGCTTTTAGCCTTGTCTCTTTTTGTACTATGAACCAAAGTGATGCAGCAGAAGTACAGAGGCATTTCTGTGGAGGAAGGGAGAGCATAAAATGGAGCAAGTACTGAGACTTTTGTACACATATACCTACACATGCACTTTAAATCAAGGAGGATCTGAGAATGGGAAGTTTACATTTGCTTTGCTTCGTAGAAGTACTGGGAAAAACAACTCTTAACCAAAGCAATATACACATTTACTAACATACCATACCATTATCAGTTAAGAAAAGTCAGAATGACAGATATTTCTACCCATTAAGAAGGAGCCCTCTTTCATTCTTAGTAATGGAAAACAACATTTGAACCTCTAAATAATACAATAATCTCTTATCTCTGCAGAAATTACATTTTCTCTTGCTGGTCAGTTTTTTTCAAAGTGAATGCTCAGAGAAGAAGAGGCTAAAAAGAAAAGGTGGAAGTTTCATAAGCTAAAGAAAATGATCTGGAATGTGCCTTCAATTACCCTTATGTTTCAATATTTAAGATAATGGGTGAACACAGGGCACGAGGACTATATCAGTTTTAAAAAATGTCCTTTTTGCTAATTCCCCTAAGAAAAAGGATGAGTATGATTTGGATAGGCTTTTCTCTTATTTACAAATATTTGTGAAAAATTTTTCCAGGGAAAAGTTATTGAAAGAGACCTCATAGTTTAGGTATTTAGCCAATCTGATACTTTTTAAAGTTACCCGGGCACATTTCAGTCCCTGTAAAAGTCACCCAAAGCATGGAGTTGAAGCTGGTTGGATCTGTAATACAAGGCTGAAGGATTATTTTAGGATTTTTACATCTTAAATATAAATTAGCAGGGAAGAGCAGAAGGAGTTTTCCTTACCATGGTCACTACAAAGCATCTCTGTTTCTAGTTTTTGTCACTCTAGAAATTTGCTTCCTCAGGTCCGACCTCTTCCCTGCTAAAATCTGGACTTTAAACCATATAAGAAAATGAATTAACTAGATATGGTGTTATTCCATACTTGAAGAGGTGCTTCCAGTTCTGAGGATCTTACCACTCTGAAGTGGATCATCAGGCCAACAGAGGAGTTAGAGCACTACTTAAGCTTCCTAGCTCAAAAATCTTCAGAGACTCTATCACCTCTACAAACATTTCAGCATGTCATTTAAAGTCCTCAATAATCTAGCTCTCTCTTCCCTTTCCTGACATTTCATATTATTCCTTTGCCCAACCTCATAGGACCATAAATTTAGATACAGAAGAAATCTCAGAGACTATGTCCTCCAACTCTTCATTTTTCACATAACAAAATTCTGTGGAGCATTTATCCCGACTCACTCCCTCATACTCAGGCAGCCAAAGCATAACTACAGAGTTCTAGGATTATCCATGAAAGGTAGGGAATGTATTTTCTAGCGCTATACAGCTCACAAGGCCCCATTGGAGTACTTTATTAGTTGAGAATCAATTTAGTCAGCTTTTAGAAAAGGGTATTTACTAAGGTGGTATTGTAAGAACAGTTGGTACAACACATCCCCTCCCCGCCACACACAAAAAGTGACACACTCTCTCAGCATTACATATAGAGTCCAGGAAAAATGTTCGAACTTAGAGAGCATATGTAACAAAGGGCTCTTGGTTGCTGGAAGACTTTTTCCAGAGAACTTAAGAAGTTCCTCTAAGACATGGTATAGCTTCTTTGCTGGGCTCTTTGTAGACCTATGAATCTTTACCCAGGTGTCCTTGGCTCCTGATGTAGACACTGCCATCAGCAAATGAAGATTTGGGGAAGTGCCTAGGATACTGAAGGGAAAAAAGAAATCCTCATCCCCTTCTCCCCAAAGGTCTTCCTTTAGCCATGGAAGGCAGAGAATAGGAAAAGGGGAACAAGACAGAAGTCAATGCTCACTCCTTCCACAAACAACTTCTACTCATGTGGGTTTATTCTCCCTTCATTCACTGCTCACTGGACTCCAAATCTTCACCAGATGCCCAATTACTTTGTCTCTGCATTGATTTTCTATTTTATAGATAACCCAAATTTTCCTCAGCCAATCCAAACACTTTTCCGGTCAATGTCATACCAGTTCACCCAAGGACATTTCAAACCTAAAATGTTTGATTAATTGACTAGTTGATTAAGACATGCTCACCTCATTAAGTTATCGAGGGTATCTTATCATTGCTTTAAATGAGATGGAGTATCTTTATTGATTTATTCAATCAACTCCATCTTTATATACATAGGAGGAAACTGAATCCCAGAGAGGTAAAGTCACTTCCCCCAGCTCACAAAGATACTAAGGAACAGAGCTAGGATTCAAACCCAATTCTTCTAATGCCAAATCAAGTACTCTTTCCACTATGCCATGTCACCTGCCAGGTGCTACATTCAAGCCAAACCTACCAACTGTTTTCTAGATTCAACATTTTTTCTCCTGTTTCCATAATTTACAGACTATCCCCAAAAAGTACTCATCTCATCTCTGCCTCTTAGATTTACATCATTGAATGATCTCCATCATTTTCATCTCTACATCTTAGAATACTACCTAGCTTCTTTCAAGCTAAGACACCACCTATTCCATGAAGATTTTCCTGATGCCCCTGTTTATTAGTGCTCCCTCCTGCCTCAAATTATCTGGTATTAATTTATCTGTATAATTTTGTGAAGCTCCCAGCAGAAAGTGAGGGCCTTGAGGGCAGTAACTGTTTTAATTTTGCTGAGACTTTCTAGCAAGACTGAATGGAATACTGGCTAGAGTACTGGCCTTAGTGTAAGAAGTACTGGACTCCGAGTCTCATCTCTAATGTATATTGATTGTATTATGCTGGGCAAGTGAGTTAAAACTCCCTGTGTCTGTGCATTGCAAAAGCGAGTTCCCTATACCAAAGAAAAATCACAGGCCCAGACCAAGAGTAAAAAAAAAAATAATCCCCAGTACAATGCCTTGCATAAACTTGCCCTTCCTTCTTGGCTCACTCTCCCAATCTGCTCCACCTCTACACAGGCTGCCTTGCCCTCCTGAGGATGACTTCACCCTGAGGCCTACTCAATGATTGGTGAGTCCTTGCTCCAAACTTCCATATCCAGAAGTCCTGGCCAAGACGCTTCCTTCCTTCCTAGCTCACTCTCCAGTCTGCTACCCTGGACCCACCTGCAAATTGTTTTGTATCCTCACTGTGCCTGGTACATAGCAAATATTCTATCTATCTATTTACTTAGTCATTTTTTTTTAAATTAATTCTATCGTAACCTTTTAAGAAGAGTGGTCTACACTTGCTACCTCCTTTTCCTTATTCTCCTTAAGTGCCTGCAATCTGTTTTCTAGATCTTTTCCACTAATGAGGTTGCTCTCTTCCAAGTGATCAATGACCTTCTAATTGACACATCCATTGGCCTTTTCTCAATGTATTTTTCTCATGTATGAAGTGAAGAGTCTAATAGTAGGGAATGCATATTTTCATTTGCTAGGGAAGAACTAAACTTATTCAGTAGAATAATGTGGAATTTAAATAATAGTCCGAAATATAAGAGATTTCTGGAACAATCTATCCAAGTATGAAGCAAGACTTCATATTGCACATTTATTATATTGCCAAATCTTATATGGAGAGTGATTCAATTTAAATATTTATGAGCAATGAATAATGAATTGAGTGTAATAACCAGTTATCATTTCCCTTAATAATTGATACTCCTATAAGACAAAGGAACTGTTCTCAGGGGGTAAGATGATATTGACCTTCATAATCTTGACATGGTCTTCATTTTGTTTTTGTGGAATCTCAAACTGGGGCTAAGATGATAGATTGGAAAAAAATTTATTTTATCTTCTCTCTTTATTGGGTGAATGGAAACTGAAATGCTAGAATGCATTGAATCATGAGCAAGGACCAAGATTTAGGTTCCAGCTTTATCTTTTAACTACTTATATGACCTTGGTCAGGCCATTTCACTTGTGAAGGGCCTTTCATTTCCTTGTGTGTAAGATGAGTGGGTTGGGTTAAATTATTTGTAAGGTTACTTCCATTTCAAAAATCTTATAGCTCTATGATCCTCTCAGGAAAGATTTCTAAAGATAGAAAAGGATGAACCAGAGTGTAACAACTGTGGGGGATTCCATTATCTAAGAAAAGAATTCCATTATAGAGGATGACAAGTGAGAACATTGTTCCAAAATTATGACATTTGTCATAGGGCAATGGGGATACTGCTGACATAAGGCTTTGGGTAATATAAGGGGGAAAGAAACATCTGTAATAAGAGAGAATCCAATGAGATTACAGTAAAGATAAAATGAATTCCAGGGGACAAATCCTGAGCAAACAGCCTATCTAGTTTGCCTCTGACTTGATTCTAGACCTGCGCTGGGCACATATGATTGGATCAGAGAAACCCAGGGAAGTCCAAAGTAGCCTTGGGAGACCTACTGTGTTTTTGGGTCATCCCTAGTCTTTAGGGACAGCCTAGAGGGGTAACAATATATGTGTTCCCAGGGAGCACTTGTGAAGGAAAGGGAGCAGAGTCTGGCTGTCTTGGATGGATGTTGATATAAATGTCATTGTAATAAGTTTACAAAATAAACATTTAGATGTGACCTGGCATAGTGAAAACCACTGAATTAGGAGTTAGAAGACCTGGATTCAGCTAATGCTGTGCTCATTTACTAGCTGTGTGGCCCTTCAGTTTCCTTCTCTGTAAAATATGAAAAATAACATGTTTCATATAGTGCAACACAAGGTTTCTGTGCATTTTAAAAGAGAAAAGGGTTTGGTTTTCCCCCCAAAACTACAAAGTGCTATATAAGTCTTAGCTACTAATATCATACAGCTAGGCACATAGTTCTTTATTTGCCAAGCCATTCTCACATACCACATACTCTGTTTCTTCTATTCTTCCTACTATCTCCTGTATACATGAGACCAACCTATCCTTGCCCTCACTTCCTTTCTCTTACCCACACCAAAAATCATGTTTCTAAAGGGGATGGCCTAAATCTACCTGCTACTCCTGCCCTACCCCCCAAAAAAAGAATAGAAATAAGAAGAAACATTTCTCCAAATCAATTGAACAAACATTTATCAAATACTTGTCATGTACACATTGCTGGGCGAGGCCCTTTAAAAAGCTGTTGATATCTATACCATATTTTATGCAGTTACAAAAGATTTTACATATATTATCTCATTTCAACCTAAAAATAACTGTGAGATAAGTAGGGCAAGCATTTTTTGTTGTGCTTTAAAGTTTGTAAAGCACTCTAATTTTTAAAATTTAATCCTAGTTTTGTTTTTGGTTTTTTTTTCTCAGCGAACAAAAATTTTTTTTTCTGCTTTCTATCTTTTTCCAGAAAAATAGAAAAAGAAAGGGGGAAAAAACCCTTATAACAAATAAGCAGTCAAGCAAAGCAAATTCCTGCATTGGCTATGTCTAAAAAATATGTTTCATTCTGTAGTGCAAGTATTTTTATGTACGTTGTATAGCAAAGGAAATTGAGACTTGAAATTAAGGTCACATAGACAGAAAGGAGTTCTAGTGCTCTGACTCAGAATCCAGTTCACTCTCCATTGTACCAGACCGTCATGTGATTTGCCCCAAAGGACCTTAATTTAACCTCTTATCAGCCAGTAGGGAGTCCTACTATAGCTGTATAGATGAGATAACAATAAGTACCTCCACAACAAAGATCTTTTTCTAATGAAAAGGTATCTCTAAGTCCCAGTCAGTTGTCCATACAATTCAAATAATATTTGATAAAATAAAATAATATCATCTATAAATAAACTGCAGCATATTAATAAGGATGAATTACATAGGAGTAAAAAGTGGTATAAAATATATTATTAAAGAGATGTATGACCATGAAAAGAAGAGGCTTTGTCTTGTACCAGGGGTTAGGGATAGCAGTGGATTAATCTGTGTCTTGTACTGGTATCCAAGTAATGGCCTAAAGAAGGGTGGATCTTCTATTGAAGACACCACCTTTATGACATGGGGCAGACCCTGTGGAAGACACTACCTGTGGCTAAGTTATTTAATCTCCTCAGGACTCAGTTTTCTCATCTGTCAAATGAGGGAGTTGGACAAGATTACCTCAGAGGTCCTTTTCCCCTATAAATCTATGACTCTATCATCTTATTCTCAGAACACAGACAAAAAATTACACAAGATAAGAAGGCATGAATGAATTGTGATCTGTGCCTGGAATTCCAGGAAAGCTGGACAAAAAATTCTCACATATCAACCTTTTTAAGATCATTTCAGTTGAGGATGAGTAAAAACTAAGGATGTGATGCTGGAAGGAGGCATAAGGTAAGATGAGAGAGAGGAGCACTTTACAAATGCTATCGTATTTGATCCTCACAACAACACTGTATATCAGTAATGCAAGATTCATGACCTCGAGGATGACCACGAACATGCATGCATGGTTCGGAATTGTGAAGTATAAGAAATTCTCTAGGTAGAAGGCAGAGGAAGTATAACATTTATTTAGAAACGAGAGAATCCAGTCCCAGGACCAGTAATTCCATGCAGTAGCAAAAATATTTCAAAGCCAGTAAGCCCACCTCAATTTAGCAACACCGAAATTGCAATACAATATTATAGCAAGGAGCTAAATCATCCTGTAACCTTCCCCCCTACTAGGGCCTTCCTGTAAACAATCATTCACAAACCTGAATCCTAACTCTCCATTAAGCACTCTTTTCTGCAGCTCTGTAGCCTTGAGTTCCTGCTCCTTCTCCTTGAGCTGAATTCCAATTCCTGTAGCTCTTGCTGCCTCAATGCCATCTCGATGTCTGCTTCTGAATCCTGACGCTCTCAGATCCCCTGCTCTCAGTTCTGGGTTCTCTGTTTATACAGTTCTAGCCAGCATCTGATTGACTGGAACTCAGTGCACATACCACTGGTTCTGGTTTTAGCAACTCCTCTTAGGGACCTGAGGGCTTCATGCCCTCATCAGCTTAATTAGCAAAAGGGTATAGACCTGGGGCCTCACATCTTGCTATTGAAAGGGTGTGGGCCTACCTCTAATCAGGTCTCCCTTTGTTGGCCCCACCTGAGGCCTATTCAATGGGCTGGAAAGATCTTTCACTTATTAATTGGCCTTACACCCTGGGAGGTAGGTGCTATTATTATCCATTGAGACAGAAAAAGGTTGAGTTACTTGCCTAGGATCATATGACTATTATCTAAGGTCACATCTGAACTCAGGACTTCCCTAACTCCAAGTCTAGTTCTCTATCTACCTCACTACTTGCCTGTCTCTGAAGGAGGAGAGGGCACCAGAAAAATCAGGACCACACTATGGATGATAATGACAATTATACCTCCACACATTCAGTTATTCTTCATAGATCACAGTTATCTGTAGCTAAGAGGTCGTGCTTGCAGCCCCTTCCAGTGTCAGTGTCAAGACTCACCATTACCACCACCTCTCAGAGTTCAGCCCACCAGTGATGACATCTTCCTCCTTGAAAGCCCTTTTGAGGTGTTAATACCAAATTTCTGCTCCTTTAGAGACCTCTGCAGAGGAGTTGAGTTAAGATAGAGTGAACACTCCTTCTCTCATAGGGGTTCAGTAACGATTCTCCCTCTCCTTCATCTAAGAGTTCATGCTTACGGCCAAGTCAGCTATGAAATACCCTTTCTTCCAGGTCAAATACACATTCACCAGTTATGTAGTGACAGTTTTATCTCTGACATGCTATTAGACAGCAAGGCACCTCCCCACAATACTGCACCTAGGTGCTTCAAATATTTCTGGGGAGGAATTGTCTGAATTGTCTCAGAGGAAAGGACACCCACCAATGGAAGAGGACTCACCCTATTTTTCCTGGTGTATAGGAGTCAGGGACCTCGACATCTAGGAAATCTCGTGCCAGGGAAGCCATAAGGAAAGGCTGAAGGAGGTCAGATATAATTAAATCCAAATGCAGACTATCCTTATTGGGTAAGTTCCTGGAGGCTGAATCAGAAAAACTGCTAGACCAAATAGCCTTCCCTCTTCTTCAAGGGTCATCAATTCATCAGGGACATGACTTCCAGGAGAAGAATATGGCAGACAGGGGCATGAGGATGATGAAACTTTTGATTAGAAGGGGCAAGCCTCTTCCCTGGAGATGGGGTAAGAGGGGTAATTTGCCAGTTAGGGAAAGGATGGAGTGCCAGTTGAGAGCCATATGCATTGAGTGGGCATTCTGGCTTAAGGAGCCTGGTTGAGTAGTAATAGCTGTCTCGTTTCTAGTTAGGGGGACAATATGATCCAGGATCAGGCAAAACAAGACATCGTAGCCCCCATGTCCAGATGGGCAACAGACCTATTCCTCAATCTCTGACATTTGTGTAAGAGCTCTAACCTAGCCCTTTAGTTCAGCAGAAGGCACATGATATTTCTGAGGGGGGCTGATATGCCCCACAATCAGATATATACATACATATATGTTTGTATGTGTATGTATACATACACACACACATATATACATATATGTAAAATTAGCAAAATTCATCCATTGATGCTTTTCTTAAAGGGAAGAGCCTTTGATTATTCAAGCCTATTCTCTTAAAGGCCCAGATTAGGCAAGCAGTGAAGCAACAGGAATTTATGAAACATTTACTCAGTGCCAGGCACTGTGCTAAGCACTGAGGATACCTATACAAGCAAAAGGAAAGACAATCCTTGCCCTCAAGGAACTTTCAGCCTAATGAGGGAAAACAACATATGAAAGGGAAGGGAGAGAGGGAAAATAAGGGACCTCCTGGCCAGACACATGGCTACCACCCAGGAATCAGGCCCTGGGCCTGAGTTAGCTGATCCATCACATTGATGAGGTCAGGAGTGGCAGCAGGGAAGGGTATAGTGACTCTTTTCAGTTTCCTTTTGTCTGCTGTAAGCTATTGGGTTCTATCCACTTTCTTCATAGGCCATCCAGGATTGTTGTAAGAGGAGTTGACATAGTAAAATACTTGGACCATCTTCATTTCTATCACTCAGGAAGAAAGTCTTTTCCTCCCTGGGAACTTGATGTGGTTTGATGTTAATTACATGGGATCATGTAATAGCAATTTAGATTTGAAGATCAATGTTATTGCCTTACTGATACAGATCGCCATCCCATGGAGACTGCTGAAAATGTCTAAGTGACCATAAGTGATGTCCCTTCCCTCTATAACCTCAGTGGGTCCATTGGGGGTTCTCTGGTATGACAGTCATCTGGCTACCAGTGTCCTGTAGCTCATCATATCAAAATGGAGCTGGAGTGAGGTTTGGAGTTTGGAGTTTGGAGATACCTTGGACTTGGGTGGGACTGAAGGGACTCTACTATCCTGATGCTGGCTTTCACAGTATAGTTTTACCAGTACTTCCATAGGCTAGGTTGCTTTCTCATCATCCACCATATTTTCCAAATTTTGACGGGATGGGTTTATTTCTGGATTTTCTTAGGGTCGATATCCTATCCCTTGTCTCTTACCACCTAATTTTCAGCCACTTAACTACTGTGGCCTCCTCCATCCCCATTTACATTATGTCATCAATATAGTAGTGCATATCTGTGTCCTCTGGAAGGAAAGCTGCTTTCAGGTCATTGGCAACCAGAATGTGGAAGTATGAGAAAGAGGGATGGTGAAGGTATGTTATGTTATTTTCCAGGTAAACTACTCCTGATGGAATGTGGGATGGAAAGTGTCTCATAGATCCAATCCATCAAATACATGCCCTTTATGAACTTCACCTCCTCTCTTGCAGACCCCTATTGGGAGCTAGCTATAAAAGGAATTCTTTGTTATGGGGCCAGGTAAACAAAAATGTCCACCCCCTTAGCCACCTAAAAAGGGACCGAGTACTCTCTCCCTACACTGGGCATTGGTTTTACCAGACCACGCATGCCCTTATTGCCCTAGTATATCATCAGGTTACTCATTAAAGTTCTCTTGCAACCACCCTAGTTTTTTGGTGCAGAAAGCCAACCTACCCTTTTCTTCCCCTGTGAAGGAAATCACATTCCAGAGGGCAGTAAATGGGAAAAACTTGTGACTTTCTTAGCACCATTTCCTAAGTCTCATCCTCACTTCCACCTTCATGCTCCTGTTTTATTATACAGATCTCAGTTCAATGCTGGGAAAACTTTGGTTCTTACCTGAAGCCTGTCAGTTCTCATCCCTATCAGCACTGCCCCTTTGACCTGTGCTGTCACCCTTCTGTATCCACCTCAGCCCTCTCTCTGTTTCATTAAAAGGGCTCTCCACATACCACTAGGAGGGCCTCTCCCACAGGGTGCCACACTGCTGTATCTGACAATCTGATCACATCACCTATATCCAGGCTACTGATTTCTAACCAAACTTCTGTATTCTTCAAAAAATACCTCTGGACTGGTAGCCTTAAGTATTTCTCATGTAGTAATTTCTAACGCCTTGTAATGTCAACCCACTACAGAGCATAGAGAGCTGAGAGTCTAGGGAAATATCTAGAAATCTGTGGCAAAGTTGAAGAAGTGGGTAGATTCTATTAGATAATTTAGACTTGCTTGTATCCTTGTCCCTAGTGTTTTTGTGTGTTCTATGCCATTACCTGACTAAAAACAATTAAGCCTTTCCTACTGATCTACCCAAACCCTCATCCCAGAGAGGACCAGGGCCTAGAGGCCTGGGAACTGCCTGCTCAGCAGTCCTACTACCTCTCTTATCAACTCACTGTCTCACTTTCCACAGTGTCACTCTTTTTTTTTTTGGCAAGGCAATCGGGGTTAAGTGACTTGCCCAGGGTCACACAGTTAGTAAGTTTTAAATATCTGAACTCAGGTCCTCCTGATTCCAGGTGTGAGAAACATGGTTTTGGGGATCACTGGACTTCCTAGGCAGGACCAAAGTCCTGAGGAAGAACCCTGTGATAATCCCTAGGGAAGGCTATACAGACCACAGGACTCCCAGAGGAAGACCAAGTGGTAGCCATCCCTTAATCTGTGGGGATCACAGGGCCTCCCAGGGGTCAGATCCTAAGGAGAACCCAAGTGATGGCCCCTTAGGATGGCAGTAAGACCACAAGGCTCCTGAGACAGGGCTGGAAGTCCCATGTGATGCCCCCTTAAGAAGGCCATGCAGACCACAGAGGTCCCCAAGGGAATCCAGAGTGGTACCCCTCTTAACACCACAGTGGGGATCACAGGACACCCCAAAATAAGATCCAGGAGTAAGCCTGGCAAGTTTCCACTGCCTGTTGCAGAGGAAGGCATTTTATTATGCTCCCCGAGAGAGCGGGTACAATGCTCATAGGAACACTCAACACCGATACAGCTGCAGGAGCAGGGGTAACATTCCCTCCACTCCTGCTAGAGTCATGGTTAGTTTACAATCTTTGTTTTTTACATAGTTTTCCTAGGTTATACAGTTTATATAAATAGGATAATAAGGATACAGAAGCAAAAGTGAAGTTAATTAGATTTTCCTTGTCTTAGTTTAGGATTAAACTATATTCTTTTACTTCCCCTACTTTCCCTCTTTAACATATGCAAATTACACAAATCAGTAGGCCTGGATTCTTGACCAAGACCAGACCCTAGATAAGCTTGAACAGGTTCAAATGGGTTTGGCCTCTCTAATTCCCTAGACTGCCTTCTCAAAGAGTATGCACATGAGTACAAGCCTCTGACCTCTCACCTGACTAACCTTGAGGCCTGGTCTCTGCTAAAGCTGGGATGGGGGAGGGCAGGGAAGCACACCTTTAGTTCTGTGGAAACAAAACTCCTCCTCCCATTTCTTACACAGGGCTGGTACTCTATCTACTGTGCCACCTAGCTGCCCCCACATCATCTTTTAAACCTTTTCATCCTTCCTCAAACCTCCCATGGCTCTCACTCCCCCCACTTTCTCAGCTGAGAAGTTTGCCTCATATTTTATAGAAAAATTTGAGTCCTTTCACCAGAAACTCCCTCTTCTTGGCTCCTATCACACAGTTGCCTTCTGCCATTCTCTCCTCTTTCACCCTTGTCTCACATGATGAAGTGGCCTTATTCCTTACCGAGGCTAACCCATTCCATCCCATCTTCTCCAGCAGGTGGCCCCTTCTGTTATCCCTACTTTCTTTTTACTTATTTTCCGTCTCTCCCTCTCTACTGTCTCACTTCCTCCTGCATACAAGCATATCCATGATTTCTCTATTTTGGGAAACAAAAAAAACCTCTTCACTTGATTCTTCCTTCCCTGATAACTATCCAAGTACAGTCCTAAATCTCTTCTCCCCTTTGTAGCTAAACTCCTTGGAAAGGCTATCTATAATAGGCTTCTCCACCTTCTCTCTTCTCACTCTCTTCAGACGGGCTTAAGAAGAGAGTGAGAAGAGAGAAAGTGGAGAAGCCTGGCCCCAGAGGACTGTGCTGAAAGGGCCAATGTCCTGAGATCATATTGTACATGGAGTTTTGAAACAGGAGCAAAAGGGTCTTGCTCCATTGATAGAATAAAGTTGGGAGCTAAGGTATGGGTAGAACGGAAGCCAGATGAAGTCATACTCTGAGGGAAGGTGGCCTCATGTGATTAACAGAGGAAAGCTTGTACATCTGGGGAAAGGCTGGGAGGACAATCCTAGTCTCCATCTAGGGTGGGATCCTCTTGGCTTCCTCAGCGTGTTCCTTTTGAAAAGAAACATTTCCCACCTGAGTTTGGCTTCTGATATTGGATCTTTGCATAACTGAAATCTCAACCAAACTGGAGATGATTATATTTAAAGGATAATAGCCCATACTTGCCTACTCTTTTTGTTCTTTGTTTTGGTTAATTTTGTTGCTGGTTCTGTCTCCTTTAGGCTTAAGTACCCTGCATTTTCCGGTGACTGCCTAAACACATAGGGTTCTTGGAATTCCTGCCAGCTCGCTGAAAGAACTGACCTCTGGAATGGGACTCTTTGGGGCAGGCACAGCTCTACGTCCAACTTCAGCATGAAGAAGCTATGGAAAATGAGACCTTCACCCCTTACCCCAAGATTTTGAGCCACAATTGTTTGGTGGGGGGAAGGATGATAGTGTTCTGAGTACTTATTTTGTGTTGTCCTTGCTATATTGTTTTATTGTTATGATATTATTGATCCTATGTAATGGATACAAAGATCTAGAGGTGGACATTTGAATTATTAATAATTATTTTGGGGATGATTGATTGAAGAGATTATCTTGCTGGGATCTAGTGGTGGATTGCATTTGAATCGTAAACCAATGTTTGGGAATGTCACTGAATGATATGTTTTGCTTTATTGTGAATGATATGTTTTAGTGTCCTGCGTAATTGGATCACAGTGTTCTAGGATATATAATTTAATTTAAATTATGATTGGATTGTGCTTCCTAGAACATTGTGAGGGGTGGAGTGTAACCAGAATGGCCTTTGTTTTCTTTGACTCAGCCTACCTCATTGAGCCTCTGGACGCTGTGGCTTGCTCTTCCAGGGCAGGAAGCCCAGAGAGCATGCCAGGAAGCAGACAACTTCCTGTGTGATGAGTCATGGGGCTTGCTGAGGGGAGGTGTTAACGTCTACGCTAGGGGGAGGGGCCAACTCAAGAACCAATCGGCCCTGGTCATTCAGGCGGCACTTGATGATGTCAAAAACTCTATAAGAGGGGAGAGGACAGCTTGAAGAGCTCTCTTTCCTCTTCCGGTTGGTGTGGAAAGCAGCGGCAAGCAAGCGTAACTCTGGGCCAGCCCTCGCTCTCGGGCCGAGCCCAGATGTTGGTAACTATGAATTGTATTGGGTCTATCTGTTGATATTTGTAATTTGTTTGTATTTTGGTTTTGAGGTTCGGGGTGCTGGTTTGTTTTTCCCCCGAACTAAATGAATGTTTTGAACCTCAGGGTGCTGGTTTTTTCCCCTGAAGTAAGTCAATGAATCTGTATTTGGTCTGTCTCTTGATGCTTGTCTGTATGCTCCCCTGAACTAACTGAATGCTAACTGAATGCTGGCATTTTCCCCTGAACTAAATGAATGTTGTCTGTATGCTAAGTGAATGCTGGATTAAAGTAAGCTGGTCAACCCCTTCACCGTGCTTTCCTTGTTTAAGCAGATAAAAAGAACCTGTGCTTTTCCGGCGTTCTGGCAGCGTCCTGGGTCCCGGCAGCCTTGGAGGGATCTTATGCCCCCATCGAAGCTGCTAGCTGGGTTGTTAAAACACCATCTTATCATTCCACCAAAACTGCTCTCTCCAAGGTTACTAATGATCTCTTGGTTGCCAAATCCAGTGGCTTTTTCTTAATCCTCATTCTCCTTGACCTCTTTTCAGCCTTTGACTCTGTTGATCACTCATTCTCTCCTCCATGATACACTCTTCTCTCTTGGTTTTTGGGACTCCACTGTCTCCTGGTTTTCCTCCCACCTATCTGACCAGTCTTCCCTCTCCTTTGTTGATCATGTCCTTGAGGTTCTGTCCTAGGCCCTCTTCTTTTCTCCCTCTAAACTACTTCCCCTTGTGATCTCATCAGTTCCCATGTATTTAGTCACTACCTCTATGCTGATGATTCCCAACTCTACTTTTTATGTCCTAATCTCTCTGCTGACCCTCAATCTCACATCTCCAACTTTCTTTCAGATGTCTCAAACTGGATGTCCAGTAGACATCTAAAACTCATCATCCAAAATGGAATTCATTATTCTCCCCCTAAACCCTACCCTACTGCTATCTCCCCTATTACTGTGAAGGGCAACACCATCCTCCCAGACCCTCTGTTTCACAACCTAGGAGTCATCTTCTACCCCTCACTATCTCTCACCTCCCATATCTAAGCTGTTGCCAAAATCTGTTGATTTCACCTTTACAACATGTCTCAAATACTCTCCTTCTCTCCTCTGACACTACCACCATTCTAGTCAAGGTTTTCATCACCTCACACCTTGATTACTGCAATGCCTGTTGGTCAATCTGCCTGCCTCAAGCCTCTTCCCACTACAATCCATTCTCCATTTAGTCACTAAAGTGATTTTCCTAAAATGCACATCTGATCATGTCACCTCCCTACTCAATAAACTCTAGTAGCTTCCTATTATTGCCTCCAGAAACATATGGGAAAAAAGCAGCAAAGAATTCTTATCTATATCACCATGTTGAAGGAGAGAATAGGAAGAAGAAACATAAGAAACACAGATAAATATCTGGAGCTATTTGATTACTCTTTGTATAGACCATAGAAGAACTCTGAAAGAAAAACCTTATACTCAAATGAGAAGTGATCTAATAATGTTCACTGGAAGAAGGGATGCGTAGTGTGGTCATTGTTGGTCACTAAGGAAAAATGAGGCAGTAGACTTGACATGCACAATTAAAGTCTGCTGTCTCTCTGGGGCCTATTAAACCTACTGACCACTACCAACTGCTGGTGATTCATGTGGGGACAAATGATACAACCAGAAGGAACCTGGCAGGCATTGCTAAGGTCTACAAAGAAAACCTCAGAGATACAAGAACCTTTTAACAATACTGCTCAGTAAAGGTTACAAAAATCTCAGAATTGGAAGTGACCTCAGAGATCATCTGGTCTAAACCAAATCTGAACAAAAACCCCCTCTACAACATTCTGGGGGAAAGTGGTCATCTATCCTTTTGATGATTTCATGTGAGAGGGTATTCATTACCTTTGAAGATAATCCACTCTACTTATGGATAGTTCTAAATGTTAGGAAGTTGGTCCTTATTTCAAGCTGAAATTGGTCTTTTTCTAACTTCTACCCATTGCTCCTAATTTTGTCCTCTGGGGCAGGTTTAATATCTCTTCATATACCTCTATTTAGATATTTAAAGACAGTTATCATGGCCCTTGCAAGTTTTTTCTTCTCCAGGAGAAATTTCAGTTTCTCCAAATAATTTGTCATGAGTTCAAGGTCCTTCACCATTTTGGCCACCTTTCTACCGCATAAAAGCTATTTGTAAAATATGGTGCCTAGAGCTGTCAGTTGAAAAGAAACCTAAACCTGAAAAAATTTTAGAAAGTTTATTAAGTCAACAGCAGAGGGAAGAGCCAAAAAAGAGTATAACCTGCTCCCCCAAGCAGCTGTCAATTTTATGTTATATAGAGTTCAAACAAAGGCACAAGGAAATAGCAGCCACATGTAGGTGATTTCCGCACAAGGCACATAGGTTGCTTGAGATATATATCAGCTAGTAATTCCAAACATTTCAATGAGCTTTGAGTGAATTCCAAGAATTCCAACAAACGTTATCATAATGAAAGGTTATTACAATATAAAGTTATAAAAGGTCATTACAATGACATTTTCCCCACAATTTCCCTTTGGGGGGCTTCTAAAGCCCAAGATCCTTATACTAGCAGAAACATAATTATAGAAGCAGAGAGCTAGGTTAAGGTTTAAAAGGAAGTTCATTAAAATAACCTGAATTAGTGGAGGCACCCTCCTCACTACCTATCTTATCTAGAGCTTGACAGAATTTCTTTAAGGAGAGATAGGGGCCAGGTTGGTAGCAAACTTCTCCTGTCTCCTAGTCAGGGGAACCAAACTGTTCATCAGGGCTACAGGGCTTAGACTTATACTGGGAAACAGGGAAACAAATGCACTACACAGTACAAGGAGATTTCCAAGGCAATGAAAGTAACAGCAAAGAAGAGAAGGATGCTTATGGCTACGAGTACTGAAAAAAAAACTATATTAAGAACAGATTTATAACCCCATGCTTCCTTCAATATCACAAAAGTTAAATAAACTTAGTTAAGTAGAATCATAATCTCATACATCTCCTAAGGAAATAAACCTAGTTAAACAGACTCTATAGGTAATCTAAATCAGGTTACAGATTAAACTGTACATAGAAGGTGCAAAATTGTCTGGTTGAGAGGGAAAATTTATATAACACCAAAATAATAGAGGACACTCAGTCACAGAAATCTTCCCTTACATGGTTAGCTAAGGGAACTAATAAATAATATTAACAGAAGACAGACTTCTGGTTATCCAAAAGTTGCAGGAGGAATGGTTCTGTGTCCCTCAAAAGTAAAATTAATAAAAGGAACTCAAAGATGAAAAGTAATATTCTATGCCTATATATTTAATCACACATTTATAAATTAGTGTGTCTACATTAGAATTTGGGCATATATCTGCAGAAAAGCATAAACACCAGAAAACACTAAAATAAGAGTAATATAATAATGATCATCAATATTAAATAACATAAAATCTCCTTTTTCCTGATGACTCACTCCAAATGTCCATTTAATCAGTATATTTCATCTTGAGTCTTAGCTGTCCCATTTAGGCATCTGATTCTTGGAAACATTTTCCCTTTGAAATTCTGTAATGGGGCAGAGCCAAGATGGCAGCTGGAAAGCAGGGACTTGCCTAGGGCTCTCCTCCAATAAACCAATAAAAAATGGCTCTGAACAAATTTTAGAACTGCAGAACCCATGAAATAGCAGAGGGAAGCAGGACTCTAGCCCAGGACAACCTGGATGGTCTCTGGGTAAGATCTATGGTGCACGCAGCTGGGAGCAGAGTGGAGCAGAGTGGAACAGAGCTCAGCGTGGGCTGCGCCTGGACCAACCAGACCAGGAGCCAGGTGGAACAGGCCCTAGCACCCTGAATCAGTGAGCTGTGGCAGTTACCAGACTTCTCAACCTACAAGCACCAAAGACAATAGAGAAGGTTACTGGGAAAAGCTTTGGGAGACAGAGTGAAAGGAGTTCACAGTTGGCCACCACCCCAGGGGCAGCAGGGGTGGTGCAGCTACAGAACTACAGATGCAGTTGTTTCCTGCTCCAGGCCCACCTGGTGGGAGGAATTAAGTGGCAGATCAGAGCAGGACTGCAGAGCCTGCTTAAGATCTGAGTCGGGTCCAGGTTGGTGGTTCTTGGGGGAGAAGGAGTGATGGTGTTGCAGAGCTTACCTTATAGAAACAGCTCTGAAAACAATAGCACATCCCCTCAAGCTTGGAACAAAGTACTGTCTACTCTACAAGCAGTCATACCCTGACGAAAAACTCAAGGGTCAAGTAGTTGGCTGAGAACATGAACAGGCAGCAAAAATGGACTCAGATTCAGACTCAGACTTTGGAATCTTTCTTTGGTCACAAAGAAGACCAAAACATACAGCCAGAAGAAGTCAACAAAGTCAAAGAGCCTAGATCAAAAGCCTCCAAGAAAAACAAGAACTGGTTTCAGGCCATGGAAGAGCTCAAAAAGGATTTGGAAAAGCAAGTTAGAGAAGCGGAGGAAAAATTGGGAAGAGAAATGAGAAGGATGTGAGAAAACCATGAAAAACAAGTCAATGACTTGCTAAAGGAGACCCAAAAAATACTGAAGAACATAACACCTTAAAAAATAGATTAACTCAAATGTCAAAAGAGCTCCAAAAAGCCAATGAGGAGAAGAATGCCTTGAAAGGCAGAATTAGCCAAGTAGAAAAGGAGGTCCAAAGGACCACTGAAGAAAATACCACCTTAAAAATGAGACTGGAGCAAGTGGAAGCTAGTGACCTTATGAGAAATCAAGATATTATAAAACAGAACCAAAAGAATGAAAAAGTAGAAGACAATGTGAAATATCTCATTGGAAAAACCACTGACCTGGAAAATAGATCCAGGAGAGATAATTTAAAAATTATTGGACTACCTGAAAGCCATGATCAAGAAAAGAGCCTAGATATCATCTTTCAAGAAATTATCAAGGAGAACTGCTCTGATATTCTAGGGCCAGAAGGTAAAATAGAAATTGAAAGAATCCACCAATCTCCTCCTGAAAAAGATCCCAAAAAGAAAACTCCGAGGAATATTGTTGCCAAATTCCAGAGCTCCCAGATCAAGGAGAAAATTGTGCAAGCAGCCAGAAAGAAACAATTTGAGTATTGTGGAAACACAATCAGAATAATACAAGATCTAGCAGCTTCTACATTAAGGGATTGAAGGCCTTGGAATATGATATTCCAGAGGTCAATGGAGCTAGGATTAAAACCAAGAATCACCTACCCAGCAAAACTGAGTATCATGCTCCAAGGCAAAATATGGATTTTCAATAAAATAGAGGACTTTCAAGCTTTCTCAGTGAAAAGACCAGAGCTGAATAGAAAATTTGACTTTCAAACACAAGAATCAAGAGAAGCATGAAAAGGTAAGCAAGAAAGAGAAATCACAAGGGACTTACTAAAGTTGAACTGTTTTGTTTACATTCCTACATGGAAAGATGATGTGTATAATTCATGAGACCTCAGTAAAAATGAAATTGAGGGATGAGAGAGGAATATATTGAGAGAGGGAGAAAGGGAGAGATAGAATGGGGTAAATTATCTCTCATAAAAGTGGCAAGAAAAAGCAGTTCTGTTGGAAGGGAAGAGGGAGCAGGTGAGGGGGAATGAGTGAATGTTGCTCTCATCAGATTTGACCTGAGGAGGGAATACCATACACACTCAATTGGGCAACTTACCCCACAGGAAAGAAGGAGGGAGGAGATAAAAAAGGGGGGACAATAGAAGGGAGGGAAGATAGGGGGAGGAGGTAATCAAAAACAAACACTTTTGAAAAGGGACAGGGTCAAGGGAGAAAACTGGATAAAAGGGGACAGGATAGGAAAGAGCAAAATATAGTGAGTCTTTCCAACATGAGTATTGTGGAAGGGTTTTACATAATTATACATGTGTGACCTAGGTTGAATTGCTTGACTTCTTAGGTAGGGTGGGTGGGGAGGGAAGAGGAGAGAGAATTTGGAATTCAAAGTTTTAAAAGCAGATGTTCAAAAAAAAAAGTTGTTTTTGCATGCAACTGGAAATAAGAAATACAGGCAATGGGGCGTAGAAATTTATCTTGCCTACAAGAAAGGAAGAGAAAAGGGGATGGGAGGGGGTGGGGTGACAGAAGGGAGGGCTGACTGGGGAACAGGGCAATCAGAATATATGCCATCTTGGAATGGGAGTGAGGGTAGAAATGGGGAGAAAATTTGTATTTCAAACTCTTGTGAAAATTAATGCTGAAAACTAAAACTATTAAACAAATAAATAATGATTTAAAATATCACTCAAAAACAAAAAAAGGAAATTCTGGAATAGGCCTCATTCCCAGGATACTTCTGAAGGGGTCCTCCTCCTAGTAGATCCACTTTTCCTGGTTCCAAATTACTTGAAGAGATTCTTTGTATAATGCCACTAAATCTGCCATTGAAAAGACTTAATATAATTTAGTAAGGCCTGACACAATCTCTTAAATTTGGTCTTCCAGTAAAGTTCATATGGTAAAAACCAGTTTAAATGTTATGAAGCTAATCCTATTAACAACAGAACTATAAGAAGAATATCAAATTAGGAATCCATAATTCCCCAGAAAGTTCAGAGAATTTCAGTTTTTACATACCATTTGCTCTTTCTATCTTTACATGAACTCTATGTGTGTGTGTAGATATAGATGTAGTCATAGCATCTAAAGAAGAAATGGCGCTATGCAGGCCTGATACTAAACATAAATACATAATTATTAACAAGGGGATGGATGGCAAGCCTAAAATTTAATTTACCTAGTTGCTTAGGATAGGAAGTTGACTACAAATTCAGAATATGAAAGTATAATTGGAATTCAGAATTAAAAACAACAAGGGCTTTGATATTTGCATTCCATTATAGTAACTCTGAGATATTTGAGTATTACAACAAAAAGGCTCATCATATAGTTTAAAAAAAAAAAGCCCTTTTACAATTCATCTACCCTGATTATAGAAATTTGCTGTGAAAGGAAGAAGGAAGGACATAGTTATAACAATATTAAGATTGCCCATTCAAGGGCATAGACTAAATCGACATAAGCATAATAGGGGAAAACTCCTTAGCTCTGTTTAATTCCAATTAAAAGTCATAGCAACCTTTATTTTGGAGCAGCCAATCATATGGCAAAGTTCCACATTATTCACAGAGTATCATAGCCAGGCTCAAAATTAACCAGATGGGAAAATTTCCTGTTCAGAAAGGAAATGGCCTAATGGGAAAACTGGGTCAAGAGGATCCTGCCATCTCCTATGCAATAGCATCCCCTCAACCTTCTTAGGCACCTATAACAGTTCTCACATCACACTTCCTTTGAACAGCACTTAGCATTCCAATTGAATGGTAGATTATTGGCTTAACACTTCAGACAATCAAAACTCAGAAAAATATAAATTACAAGAGATTTTAACCTCAAATAGCAAGTTTCGCTAATCACAGATTAGGGCTAAATACAGTTATTGTTATTTTCCTCATTTTGTTGCAATAAGAGTGACCAACAAGCATATATAAGCCCTTATCTTATTTATTATTTCTAGTATAAATCAATCCTAGAGCAGAAATAAATCATTAAGAATTAAAAATTCTTGATTTAACAATTTAATCTTAATTTAATTCATTAAAAATTAAGATAATTATCACCTTCTGTGATTACACACATATGTGAATATATGATAGTTCACTCAAAACCCAGAAAAAACCACTGGTTACTTACCATAAGCCTCCAGACTAATGGAAATCCGTACCTGAAAGTATTGCATATTAATTCCTAAGGTAAAAATAAAATCTTTAGATCTATGGTCCGTCAATACTGAGTTGAGTCAAAGGTATTTAACTTTAACACATAGTATTCCAATTATACTTTCATAATTTTCATAAGCAATAATCAAACAATCTATCAGATAAACATATTCATTATAAAAATAAACTTGTAAGTCCCCCCACTTTGGCTGTGAGTGTTTGTGATGGAGAAGGGGATCTCAATTTCTCAATAAACCATTATTTCACAACTTTACAACATTCATTCAGTATCTTCTCTCCTATGAATCTGCCCAAACAGAAGGCCCGCAAAGAACTTTACAGATAAGGAGAATTTACAAAGTCCATGGTACTTTTCCCAAACACTAAGTAATTATTATTCATTTTAAAGCAAAATATGCTCAATTAAATACTTGACAGTCTTTTTAAGCCCTACAACAATAATCTCTAGTAAGTGATAGCTTGATTCATAATTTCACAGCATTCTGACCAAAAGGGGAATTATTTTTCTAATGCTACAATTGTATCACCTTGTAGGTGTCATTTTTCAAGTTAACAGCATTTCTTACATTATCATTTCTCAAAAATCAAAATACAAGAAAAATTAGAAGCCTAACAACAACGTATGCAACATTATTTTTAAAACATAAGACAAAACTTATTGCCACTCAGATAATATCGAGTTGAATGTATTTCCAAATCATCTTACATAGAAAATCATATCATCCATCTATCAATTTGACATTCTATACTATTTGCATTAAAAAAACAATATAGGGTAATTTTGGAGCAATTACACTTTTAATTTTTGTTCATGCAGTCTCTAAGCATATCAACTTAATGTTGATATCAAGCATATTTTTAATTAAGTTCTGGTCTACCTACAAAGGGTCAAATATCACAAGTATCCTAAGAGGAGAATACGTCACACTTTAAACGAGACTACATTACAATTTCGTTTTAGGACAAACTCAGTCAATCCAAATTTATATTTACATTCACAAATAGTATAATTCAAAATTCCAATTTTTCTCAAGGGCCATTAGCTGTCAGCACCTCCAATTATAGGGCTCACTGCTTTCAATTAGCTTACTTTCAAAGATTTATGGTGACAGTCGCACATTCTCATCTCCCTCTTTTTGGGCCCATGAGTCTCTAAAGATTGAAACATATCCTTCTAACGATCCTTCAAAGGCATAATTTTAGTAAGCTATACTCAAATAATTGCATGCTGAAAATTTATTTCTATTGTTTCCATTCTATAAACAGTGTAACTTGATAGAATGTTGTCTACCTTAAATTGCTAACAGGCATTTCTCCAACTGGTGTTCACAAATTTATAGGCATAGAAAGTTTCTCATATCTTTCTTCTCTTAATGAGATTAAAAAATAAAACACCTTCTCAAGCCTCTCTTTCCAAAACTCCAAATACTTACTTCTAAAACCTCCATTCACACAGTGAAAATAGATTCCACCTTTCTTTAACCTTCTAGTCATTCTCCTCTCATCTCTACTTAATTAAACTTTTTTTCCTTGCTTTCATTTTTTTTACTCTTGTGGACTTTGATTAAATCCCTACAAACTTCAGTCCATCTCATCTTTATTTAACAATCATATTCCAGTCTAAAACCCCACTGAATCTCTTCTGTACAAATTTCCTTACTGAATTAATTAATTTCAAAGCTTTTACTTCTCTAGTTGCATAGTCTATTTCAATTTCTTTACATGACTTTGCTTCTAATTTACCTAAATAATTAAGTTTTCTTGAGTCATTCTCAGAAGAAAACATAGTGGTAAGATAAATCATCCTCTTAAGAGTAAATTTTCACCTGATAAGTCCTAAAAACTACCCCGACCCCTGCCCCTTTCTTTGCTTAGTATTCTCCAGGAGGCGAAATCACCTTCTACTAAAATAATGAATCTTTTTCCTGGGGAAAAGGTAATAAGGAAAAAAGGTTTTTAACATAATTTCAGTCCTAGGGAGCTGCAAACCTCCCAAAAAATCCACTAAAATATTTCAGCATTTACAAAAGAATGCAAACCATAATTTAGAATTTACAGTAAAGATATTACATTTCAGTTACAAATTTACTCTCTACATAGTTTGTAATGCCACAAATTTCTACAATTCAGGAAAAAGATTTCCTTTCTTTCTTGTCTGATTTTATTTCTGCAATCTCTACTAGGCCAGAGTTGAGAGGACAGAGATAGTATCTCACATTTTCTCCTCTCTGTTCTATAAACTTATCTCCCACTGAAAGTCTGATCAAAAGGTAAGTGGAAGTAAGTTTCTACTTATTGATAAGGAGAGTATAGCATGAGAATTGTAGTCTTTATCACCATTCTAAGCTCCCTGACTACAGTTTGGTTTTTTTTACATCAGTCTTTATGGCTTGACTGTTCTTTTCCCTTTAAAATCTCCAAGGTAAATATAACCTTGTGCTTGCAGAACATCTGAAATGGAAGCTCCACTTTTTCCTATCATAATACCTTATTCTTATCTTTTATAATAATTGAGAGGAGAAATACAAGAAAGAAAAGGAAAGAAAAAGAGAAAAAGAACTGCCAAAGGACTAGCTGAATTCTAGCCAATTATAGCACTTCCCCCAGAGCTTCCAGGTGATTGGTCCAGATCAAGGTGGCTAGACTAGTTCTAAACCTTCTGAATCATTCCCTGGGCTAAGGTCAAATATAGCCACCTAGCTTTCTGGACACCTAGAGTCTTCAGTCCTAAGATCTAATTCAGGGCTTTGACTATCTTTGAATTGAACTCTGGGCTACTCAACAGGTTCTAGCCTTGCCCAATCTGATCTCAAATAAGTTGGTCCTGCCCAAGTTCAATCCTGAGGTCATGGGGACTTACTCAGCATCTGAAGTCCAGGAGAACCTTCAGGTCTACTTGGGCTATTAGGGATCCCACTTGTGACACCAAATTGTTAGTAGAAAACATGCTCAAACCTGAAAAAGTTTTAGAAAAAAGTCATTTGGCAAAGGGGAAAGCAGGAAAAAGTGTGGCCCACTCCCCCAAGTCTCTATGAGGTTTATATTATATAGAGTTTAAACAAGGGTACAGAAACATAATTGCTGCATTGTAGGCATTTTCCACGGTGCAGGGATATAACCACTGCATGTAGGCAGTTTCCAGATAAGGCATGTGGGTTATTTGAGATATATAACAGTGGATGACTCCAACATTTCAATGAGCTTTGGGTGAGATCCAATCATTCCAATGAAGAATATCACAACAAAAGATGATTATAATATAAAGCTATAAAAAGTTATCACAATGAAATTTTTCTCACAGAACTAAATACAATATTCCAGACATGGTCTGACTTGGGCAGCATACGGGGGACAATCACCTCCTTAATCCTGGATGCTATCTCTCTTATTGACCTAAACTGTTTTGTCTGCTATATCCCACTGTTTACTTATACTGAGCTTGTAGTCCATTGAAATAAGTAGATATACTACGACTATCTAGCCATGGTTCTACATCTTGCTCTTGTAAGTTTGATTTTTTTTAATCTAAGTGTAAATATTTTACATATTTCTCTTTCAAATTTCATCTGGAACCAGTATTACAACCTGTTTGAAATCCACTGTGTTAGCTATCCTTCCTATTTTGTGCAATCAGATTATTTGATTAATGTGCTTTTTCTTTATCCAAGTCAGTTGGGTGAGGAATCAAGGATTATCTAAGTCAGAGCTGTCAGACACATAAAATAGAGAGCCAGAATAAAATGTAATTGGGAAATATTTAACACAATAAATAAAAGTACTGTGGAACATAAATAATGTTAACACGTGGTTTTCTAAGCCAATATGGAACCTGCAGCAAGGCTCTTTATGTAAAGTTCAGTGACTTCCCTATTTGATTTCTATTTTATTTTTACACCACTGATCTAAGTCATCAATAAAAATGTTAAGCAGCATAGGGTCAAGAAGAGACCCCTTGGGCATTCCACTGGAGTCTTCCATACAACTTGAGATTGAAAATTAACTACTCTTTGGATCTAGCCATTCAACCTGTCTCAAGTCTACCTAATTTATTTTCACTTACCTTACTTACATTTCTCCTTCTTTTGCCTAAGAATAGCATGAGAGATTTCATCAAATACTTTGGTAAAATCTAGACAAACTATATCTACAGCATAGCCCTTATCTGCTAGTTTAGTAACCCTGTCAAAAAGGAATTGAAGTTAATCTGGTATGAGCTGTTCTTAATAAAATTTCCTTTTCAAATGCCCACTAAACATCTGCATAATAATATATCCTAGAGGTTTTCCCCCCAGAAATTGGAGTCAGTCTTACTGGACTCTTCCTTTTTTTTTTTTTTAAATCAGGACAATGTTTTCCCTTCTCCTGTATTCCTCTTCTATTCTCCATACTCTATTAAAGATTACTGACAGTGGTTTAGAAATCACATCTGCTTGGTAATCACATTCAGGACCCTGGAATGTGGTTCATCTAGGCCTGGTGATTTGAATTTATCAAGGGCAGACAGGCATTCTTTCACTATCTCCCTACTTAACTGGAGTTTCAACACCCTATAAACCATTTTGCACTTTATCCCTTGTAGTCCAAAGACCAATCTCCTTAAGCAAAAAAGAAAAAAAAAAACTCCATGCAAAAACCAGAAGCAAAATAAGAGATAAAAGCATTCCCATCTTCTCTCCCTTATCTATTGTCATTGTTCCATCCTTCTCTTTTTTGAGCCTCTTCTTTTCCTCAATGTAGCGTTTTGAAAAATACCTTTTCGTCATCCTTAGCTTTCACCAGATTCAGGTCATTTTGAGCTTTAGTATCCTGGGCTACTCTTACAGGATCATGTGGCATTGGCATTGATCTTCTGCAGCCTGCCTTTAAGTCCAACTTTAATGAATGTATATTTTAAAATCAATTTTATTTTTACTTCTGTTGATAAGCACAAGCATTCAGACAGATGAAAAAGAACATTTGCTTGGGGATAAAAAGAGCTCCATATCTGTGATTTCATCAAGTGTACGGAATTCCTGATATGGAAACCCTCTCCACCAATGAAGATAGGTGACTTTTCTATGAGTTAGACTGGCCCAGGGCCCTTGTCAAAGGCAGGACTTCCTGACTTCAAGACTTATCTTCTGTCCACTAAGCCATGCTGCCTCTTTAGGAAAAGATAAAAAAAGAGCATTCAAGTTAAAATCAAATGCAAGAGTTTGTGATCATTCATGCGTGGGTCATTTACATTGTTTGTTATTGTTGTTTAGTCATTTGAGTTGTCTGACTCTTCATGACCCTGTTTGGGATTTCCTTGGCAAAGATACTGGAGTGATTTGCCATTCCCTTCTCCAGCTCATTTTACAGATGAGGAAACTGAGGAAAACAAGGTTGAGTGACTTGTCCAGGGTCACATAGCTAGTAAATATCTAAGGCCAGATTTGAACTCAGAAAGATGAGTCTTGCTGACTTTAGATCCAGAACTCTATCCACTCTACCACCTAGCTGCCCTTTATATTATTTATCAACTGTTAATCCCCATCCTAAATAATATTTGTATTTAATGTAGTAATGTTTACAATTTCTCTGTTTTCCTAATTCTTCTCTGACCTTCTTTATATTGTGTACAAGTTTTTTCATTATTGTTGCCTTTACTTCCATCATTATAGTCAAGGTGAATATTGGTTTTTTTTGGCTCAGTATTATTTTATAACGCTTTCCCATATTTCTTTGAATTCTTCATAATCATTATATCTTATGGCACAATATTATTTCACCAGATACCTATACCATAATTTCATAGGTTCATAGACTTATTCTAGAAGTCATCCAATCCAATCTTCTTATGATACAGATGAGGAAACTGAAGCCCATGAAATTTAAATGACTTGGCCAAGAGTCAAAGACTGGATTTAATGGAAAGATAGCCAATCAGAAGTTCATGAAAGGCTTAGCTCCTCAGCCCTGCCTCCCATCACACCATGTACAGAAACCTCCCCTACAAAAAAAATACTCCAGTGGATCTGGGCTCCTATTAATATGAGTCCTCCCTCCACAATGCAGATCAATATGCCAGCCCATCCTGTATGACTCTGTCTATATCTTTCTATAAATTCATGTAGGAGGCCCAAACAACATGCTGTAAAGTCTTCCTCTTTGACTCTTATCATTACATATGTTGAAGAATTAACCCACAACTGTAATTTCTGCTTAATCAAAAAACCAGACATGCACTAACTGGGCACCACAGCCAAACCCCTTTGACTGGGCTGAGCATATGGAAACAATTAATAACCTTCTGAAAATACAGAAAAATAAAATGAAGATGATACAATTGACATGAGAGAAGGAGGTACAATGCAGAGAGTTTGATAATGTGTGGGGTGAGACCACCCGACAGCAATTAACTCAAAAAGTCAGAGGTCTCAAATTTAGAAACAGAAAACTTCTTTATTACCATCTTGAGAGAAAGGGCAGTCTCCAAACCAATAGACCATCAGTAGGGAGAGGTGGGGTACAGTTCCATCCTCCTCCCACCACTGACTTTCACCCTCATTGGTGGAGTTCAGGCTCACAATCTCCCGAGAAATCTAACCCAGGAACAAGGAAGTGAAAAACATCTTTTTCCTTATTTGGTGAGGCTCATGCTGAGGTGGTAGCGGGGAGGAAGTGGGTCCAGTTACTCTAAGCTTCCTACGGGTCAGGTGATTCGAAACTTAGGCCTAGCTGACAATCAGAAGCCCTGAGCCACGCTGAAAAATCCCCACCCCCATTCATCCCGTTCAACTCACAGAAAGACCAAGATCCAAATTCCATGAGAGGGCTTTACCATCCCACTCAATAAGGTTTCACAATGCTAGAAGAGCCATTAAGGCTTAGTGACCATATGGGAGGGCTTGGGGAATATTATGAGAAAGGTAAAATATTAATGGTAATTAATAATAGCTAGTTAAACAGATGCTTTCCATTGTTCTGCTTAGAGCCAGGAAAGTTTTCCTTGGGAAGGAAATGTTCTTATTGTCTTTTGCTAGTAGCAATGTCTACCTAGTCCGTAGTCCTTTGCATAAATTTAAACTTTGTAGAAGCACAACAAAAGACAACAGACCTAGATTCCTGTTTCCACACATGGATACCTGTCCCAGTATCTCTTGCAATGGAACACACAAATGGTTTTCTTACTCAAAACGCATTCTAAAACTCCCACGCATTTCCAAAATAGGTTAAAAAAAAAAAACATCTGGAAGATAAAAAGTGACCAAAGCCACTGTTAAGAAGGTTAAAAGCAGTCATCAAGGAGGTTTTCTGCAGTCTCAAAGCTCTTTGCCAAAGTCCTAAAAATTGCTTTTATGTTCTTTTTGTCCAAAGGGCCTCACATTTAGGTCACTGATCTGTCTACTTTGGGGCAAAGTAAACTCAAATTGTACTCCAAGTAAACTCAAACAGATCTGTACCACAACTTCCTTGCTTAAAATAGTCCCAGGTGTTGTGTGAATAGGGAAGATTAACTCATGCCTCCCCAGTGTCATCACTATATGGACCCACCACAATAGTAAAGGAATATGAGGATTGTCCTTTGGTTATCTTTAACATTTAGTATGTGATCTTCCACTACAACTGCTGCTACTACTACTACTACTAGCTGACCTTTATAGAGCCTTACTATGTACCAGGTACAGTGTTAAGAAATTTATAATTATTATCTCCTCTTCTCATCTTTTTTGTGGTCCTATATTTCTCTAACATCCTTTACACTTTTTTGGTAGCATAATTCTTCTTCTGTAATTCATTGGAGCCTACTCACTTCCCACTAAGTGACTCTCAGTTGCCCTTTGGATGCACTCAACTCAATTCTACATTAAAGAATAGGTAAACATATAAATGAATAAAGAATGAAAATGAAAGAAAAGAAACAGTATGACCTAAGGGCCTTGTTTATGAATAGTCTTTAACCACCAGGAAATCAATGATAAAAGAAAGGCTCCCTATACAACAAAACATGAAGTATTGTTTATAGTAGCAAAGAACTGGAAACAGAGGTTCCCATCCATGGAGGAAGGGCTAAACAAGTTGTGGTTCGCTAATGTAATGGAACATTACTACATTGTAAGTTTCAAAGAAACATGGGGAGACTTTTCTGACTAATTCAAAGTTGAAGTAAACCAAACCAGGAAAATAATAGACATAATGACAACAGCATGTATAAATAGAAAAAGCAACAAAAAACAATTGAAACTGAATGCTGTAAAATTATAATGGCCAAATGTGGTCTAAAAGAACAGTAATGATAACTTTATGTAGCACTTTAAAGTTTGCAAAGCACTTTACATACCATCAGATGTGACCTCACAACAATCCTGTGGGAGTACATGCTAGTATTATTCTCACTATACAGATGCGGAACCCTAATGCTAGTTTAAGAAAGGGTAAGTCACTTGCCTAGTCCTAGACCTATTTTCTCAGGCAGAATCTGAAGTCAGGTCTTCCAAACTCTGAGTCTCAGGCTGTGAGAAAGTTTCCTGTTCACTTCTTTACAGAGGTGGGAAAATTTTGGTATAGAACGACGTGTAAGTCAGATTTTTTTTCAAGTAAATTGGATCGTTTTGCGGAAACTTTTTATTTTTCCTCTTTTTGATTGTTACAATGGTTGGCTTTCTTGGGAGAGTCATTTATAGGGATACAATGGAAAATGTAGGTGATGTGAAAACAAAAGATCAATAAAATTTTATTTAAAAAGGAAAAAAAACAGCTTTTTGGATCAGAAAAGGGAAATTGATGAGGATTAGATAGGAGTGGGATGGGTGAAGCCCTCCCATGGAATCTGGATCTCGGCCTTTCTGTGAGTTAAGTGGGATGAATGGAGGTGGGGACCTTTCCTCGTGGCTCATGGCTTCTGATTGACAGCTAGGCTTAAGTTTCCACTTACTAAAATCACCTGAACTGTGTCCTCGCCAAATAAGGATAAAAGTGTTCTGAAGAATTGTGATTGGCTCAATTAGCCTTTCCTTGTCCCTTGTACCTGAGTTGGATTTCTTGAGAGATTGGGAGCCTGGACTCCACCAATGAAAGTAAAAGGTCAGTGGTAGTGGTAGTGGTGGTGGTGGTGGGGTGGTGGGGTGGTTGTTTTCTTTAGGGTATAAAGCTAAATTCTGCCCTCTGGGCCCCGCCTCTCCCTACCTATTGGTTGGGAGACCGCCCTTTCTCCTGAGATCCTAATAAAGAAGTTTTCTGTTTCTAAATTTGAGAGATCTCTGACTCTTTTAATTAATTGCTGGCAGGTGGTCTCACCCCACACAGATACACCTGTGATTTCACTGGTACAAGGAACTCCAAGTGAGGAAATTCCATCAGCTACTGCAGGTTTGCTGCCTTCTTTGCAACTTAGTCTTAAGAGTTCCCTGGAGCAGTAATGCCAAACCCAAATAGAAATAGATCCCTCCAGGCCCATATTGACTTAGAAAATCACAGATTAACATTATCTATGTTGTGTTCTATTTTTATTTATTTTGTTGAACGTTTCCCAACTGCATTTTTTTTCACAGAGACTAGCACACTTTTAATTGGCTGATGTCATGAGAGCAGATAAAGCCTCACAGCAGGGTCTTCCCACAATCCTATGCTACAGCACCAAGATACTTTCTTTTTTAAAAATTGCATTTTAATATAGTTCCCACTATACGGCTGGCTAGTTGACCTGAGTTTGACATCTTGGACCTAGAGCACTAAGAGGTTAAGTGGTTTCCCAGTCATTTCTACTAACCAGTGTGTCAGGAATAGGATTGAATGAAGGTCTTCAAGGTCGGCTGTCTATCCACTACTGCCTCAAGAAAAAAAATGACAAGAAAATGAGCTAGCATCAGGAAAAAAGTGAACATTCTCTGCCACATCTTGCCCCCGGCATAGAGCAGACCTCCCAATCAATTGTAAAGGTCTGATTGACAGATAATTGCCTCCGTACTCCTGAGCTGGGAGTTACCAACCACTACTACTAGTTTCTTCCTTTTGTCTTCACTTCATCATTTCTCAGAGGACAAGAAGCTACTTCCTCTAAAAGGTTTTAATTCCCTCCTCTTCATGAAGGACCTCATATCTCTTGCTTCTGAGTGGGTCTTCTTTTCCTCTTCCTCCTCTATGTCACTTCCCACCCTCCCACCTCATGATTGAAGTTGGAATTCTTCCCTTTCTCTTCAGGTCCTTTTTTCTTTCTTTGCTTTCACATCAAAATGCTTTTAAAACATGATGGGGTCTGGTACATGTGCAGACCCCATAAGTTTGGTCAGCTCATACAACCTCACAGCAAAGAAGACACAAGGGAGCTTGCTTCTGGTAGACATGTGGTCTTGGTATTTTTGAGGTTTTAGTGGTTTAGCAGTGCTCGGGACCCCAAAATACCGACCCGCAGCACCAGGTCCTGCTTGAATGAATTTGACCCCAGTCTTCTTTCAGCCAAAGTAAGACAAAGTTTGGTCATATTGGGTAGACTCTTAAAAAATCTCACCATTTTGTGACACTTGTATTGACAAGCCGGCCAGAACAATCTTAGCCAGGTTGAGTCTGAAGAAGATTGAATCTGAGCACCTTCATGGAGGCAAGATGGATCTTATATACAGAAAGATTGTGGGAGGGATCTAAGGGTGGTCAAGTAGTTTGGGGTGATGGAAGGAAAAGTTTAAGGAGGATCTTGAAGGGACTGGGGTGGCTGAGAGACTGGGGTGAGGTTAGACTCCAAGGAATGGGATTAAGGGTGTGAAATAGCTGAAGGCTACCTGGAGATGACAGACAAGGGAGGTCTAGGGCAATAGATTTGGGTACAGATATTTTGATAGGATTGAAGTGGGAAGTGGCTGGGGGAAATCTGGGACAGACAATGGGAGGTAACAGACTTGGATATGAAAAACTTAAGGCCTCAAATGAAAGCCAGATCAAGTAGGAAGATTCAAGGTGGGGTTCAAGGGAGTTCCCAGATTCTATACCCCATCAGTATGGGAAGAGACTGTGGAGCATGTGTAGACTATTCTGTAAAGCTTCTAATTAGCTAACCATAAGGTGAAGAAGATGTAGCTTTTTGGTAGTCAGAAAGGAAGAACAAGTAGCTGAAGTCTGTTAGTTTCAGGACTTCCTCTTTACCTCATTTGGTGAGTCTTTGGTTCCTGGAAAAACCATGGTAAGATTAAATTCCTTAGGGCCTTTTCCCCTCTGAGATCATTTGGCTCTAAGAAACAGGCTCTGATCCTTGGTCTTTTCAAATTTTTTTTTCACTGTTATAAGCTGAAAGGTCTGGAGAGCAAACCAAAGAATCTAGGAGTTGGAATCCAGGCCCAGCATTGCAGCCAGCCCAACACTGATGCCCTGAGGAGCATGGAGTAACCTCAAGAGAGGTTATATCCTTTGAGACATCAGACCTGTGGCAACAAAGCAACCAGTCCTCTAGAAATGATGCAACATTTAGACTTGACCTAGGTGGGATTGATGTAAGTAGGAACTAAGCTAAGTGGAACTTACTCTTCCCCAGGAACCAAAGTAGTATGGGGGAGAGTATGTCTTTAGGTATTAGAGGAAATATTTATATATTTGTTGTTGTTTTTTTTAAAGTAAATTGACCTTGTAAAAACTAATTGATGTTAAGCATTTAAATAGAACCAGGATGGGCCCTTTAACAGTGAAAGGAATGTAGCCAGTGTAGGCTCAAGCCAATGACAGTAGGCAAAGAGAAAATCCGAACCTTTCAGGAATACCTTTTGGAACCTTAAGGGGAGATATACTCATCACAAAAGGATATCAATTCTCAGATAACCTGAGAAGTGGAGACATTTTCCCAACCCTTTACCATTTTTTTTTGGAAGTAATTCTGTTTGTATCTTGAGCATAGAAAACAATTACTTATCTGAGGCAGAAAAACATCATACACATGATGCAGAACACTGCAAAATTCTACCACTTCTCCATTTTTTTTTCCAATCAAGAGCCCAAGTCTTATATTTCTTACTAATAACTGCTTTGGCTAACCCTCCAAGAGAACTACTTTAGCAACTCTGGAATAACTAGGTATAGCCAAGTACATTTTAGGAAGTGCATAGATAAACTAAAGTATATCCAAAAAAAATTACCAAGATAGTGAGATGAGTGGTGACCATGACAAATGAGATTTACTTAAAGAGCTAGAGATCATTAACCTAGAGAAGGGAAGACTTAGGGGGGACATGTTAATAGTTTTCATGTATTTGAAGGGCTATCAAATGAAAAAGTTAATTATATTTGCTCTGCTCATCCCCGGAGGACAGAATTAGGAACAATGCCTAGAAGTTTCAGAGGGTTTAGGTTTGATGTAAATCTCACATAAAGAATACTCTTAGGTGAGCCAATAGGGGCTGGGGCATTTACCCCATCCTGACCTATACTAATCACTGTGGTATGTGAACATATTTCAGTGCTAGAGAGCCTGGCTGTTAATGAAAGTGGTTCCTTTTCTTCATATTAATTAGATCATTAACAACCCAGCCCCCACTCCCAATATCCCAGGTACCCATGCTAATTATAGTAAATGATAACACCACCAACACCACCACCAAAGGGCACTCAGTGTATGATATGAATCAAGTATGGGACAGATAGTTTATTCCTACTCACAAAAAGGAATGATAAACATAAAGTAATCAGCTCAAATTAAGAGAATGATTAGAATAGAAATCAGTAACAATTTATAACTCCAGTTACAATTTGTTAAGAGGCTAATTAAACTTCATCAGAGCATAGAAAAGTTTTGGAAGAATGCTAATCGGGAATTTTATGTTTCAACTTGGCATTGCACTGTCTAACTACTCCCAACACCAATGTGCTTTTAACATGGGCCATACTTGGGCCAATTCTATTGTCAGCAACCATTTGCTCTCAATCTCCCTGTTATTAGCCACCACTAAGTTTCAGGGACCTCTATCATGCCACTATTAGGTTCTAACAATGATGTGAACTCTGAATCTTTTGAACTCACAAAATCCTCAGGACATACTATGCTTGAAGTATCCAGTAACCTAAGGTCAGGAAAGAACAAAGACAGAATGGACAAAGGCAACCAGAAGCCAGCCTAGCTGAGTTTATATTCCATGCAGCCCTTCCTTCCTAGAGAGCCAAAGCACAAATCACAGTACTAGCCACATGGAAGAGTCAGAAGTCAGAGGGTTGAGCCAGAAATGGCTTTTTTTTTTTTTTTTGCAGACACAGCACCCTGCTGCCTTTCCCTGATGTTGTCACAAGATAGGTAAAGGTCTAATGGATAACTCAGGGTTTTCCACATAATTCTAAATGGCTATGTGTTTTTAATGTACCATATGACTGGAAGCATGCAGGAACTCTGTCTTTCCTAAAAGTCCAAGCAATGAGTCACCATGTCCTTAGAGTCTCCGGAAGTTTCCAGTGGATTTCTGGGTGACTATTCCTCTATAATGTCCCCTATAGGCTCATTCAGCCCTAATGCAAAAAAAAAAAAAAAGACTAACAGTAAGAGGTATCCAAGGTAGAATAGGCTACCTTGAGAGGTAATGATTTTCCCTTACTTGAGATCTTTAAGCAGAGTAAATGGCTACTCATATGGGATGGTGTAGAAGGGATTCATGAAAACACAGGATGTGAGCTTACAGCCAGGAATAACTTACCCAGGAAAACTGAGTACAATGCTTCAGGGGGAAAAATGGATTTTTAATGAAATAGAGGACTTTCAAGCATTCCTAATGAAAAGACCAGAGTTGCAGAGAAACTTTGAAGTTCAAACATAGGAGTTCAGAGAAACATAAAAAAGTAAATGTGAATGAATAATGATAAAAGACTAGACAATGATAAACTGTTTACATTCAAATATGAGGAGATGATATATGTGTCCCTTCTGAACTTAAAAATAAATAGAGTTCATAGAGGTAGTCCAATTAGATAAGGCCTGGAAGTGGTTCTGTTATGTCTTGATGTTCTTAAAGAAAGAATGGAAAAAGAGGGGAAGAAAATACACTGAGTGGAGGGAGGAGGGAAGGAAGATTAGGAAAAATTGATTCACATAATCGAGGTACATGAATAAACATTTATACAAACAAGGTAGAAGGGAGCAGCTTATAACTTGAACCTCACTCTCATCTGGTCAAAAAAGGGAAGAATACACACGTACACAACTGGGTACAGAGATACATTTCACTCAACAGGGAAATAGGAGGGAAAGGGAAGAAAGGAGGAGGGAAAATTTGAGGTAGTCTAGATTAAGAGAGGGATTCATCCTAAGTAAAACAAACTTTAAAGATGTACAAAAAATATTAATAGCTCTTTTTGAGGTGGCAAAGAATTAGAATCTGAGGGGACTTCTTTAAGTTGGGGAATAAATGAATGAGTTATGGTATTTAAATGTTATGGAACATTATTGTGTTAAACTATCAGCATAATGACTAACAAGGATTCCAGAGGACTAATAACAAAATATGCTACCGTAATAACAAGCAGGGTGGGACTTTTTTCGTTGTGTTTTGTTTTGGAGTGCTTCTCAGCACTAAGGCAATTAAGTGCCTTTGATGAGTCTTGCCTTTATTTGAATCAAGAGTCATTGATTGGAACAATATATATGATGTGGTGCTAACGATCAAAGATCTTTCCCACACCCTTTTACTAAGTAGAATGCTAAGCCTTAGGCCTATACCCTTTTGCTAAGAAGGCACTAAGCCCTAGGGCCCTAAACAGGGTATATATCTGTTTCTATATCTACATATCTATATATCTATATATATATAGATATATCTATATCTATCTATATATATCTATATCTATATATCTATATATATGCTCTGAGGCTGGCATTTTGCTTTGGGGGCACACTCATTGGAAGAGTGTTAGGTAGCCATTAAAGAACACTCCGCTGATTTTGAAAATCCAGATGTTGGTGCTTCTCTCTCTGGTAACTGTGTATGTATTGTTATAGTCAGACCTCCTGCCTGTTGATTGGTATTTATTTGCTCTGTTTATATAATTTCTGCTTGTAATTTCTGTTTGTGTTTTCTCTAAAGTTCAGGGTGCTGGCTTTCCCCCCTGAACTAAATGAATGATATATGTATGTTTAATTCAAGTGAGATTGTTAACCCCTTAAAGTTGCTTTCCTTAGAAAAGCAGATCAAAGATCCTGTGCTAGCAGCCCTCTTATATGCTGATGTTATTGGCCATACACAGCCACAGTAGTTGCAAGTAACATTGTTGTTACAGCTACCCAACTCCAGTGTCCTGTGGCTCAAAGAGAGGGAAGAGTAAATACATCTCTAGCATCTCCTCCTACTTTTCTCCAACTGAGATTTTAATTCCTGCCAAGAGGAGAACGAGTAAGTTGAATAGAAGCTGGCCACTCTGCTTTCCTCAGAGAGAGGGTATACTGGGATAGAATTATATTTATCTGCTTCATTAAATATTATTAGTCTAGAGAATGCAGTTTTCAGATTCAAGCTAAACTCCTGATGGCTGTTTCTTAATAGAGGAGTAAACCAAGCTCTATATATCCAGGACTTGACTTCCTTCCCAACAAATACCAATTCCATCATGAACACACACAACAAAAAGCAAAAAAATTCATTTATACAAGTCACCTGCAAAACAAAAATCAAAGAAAATATATGTATGAGAATAGAGAGGTAAAGGACTCAGAATAAAGAATGAGACAAATTTTGGGGGCACATGACCAATGTGGAAATTTGTTTTGATTGACTATACCTGTTTGTAAGAGGTTTTGTTTTTCTGTGTTCTCATTTGAAGAGTAGGGTTAGTGTAGGAGGGTAAGAAAGGAGAACTTGGCTAATTAAAACAAATTAAGTACTTTACAAAAAAGAAGAAAGGATTCATGATAAAATCTACAAGTTAGACACATGACCTCTGAGTCCCAACCTCTGGACTCTGAGGGTTTTCCAACTCAAATCCTGTGGAAATTGAGTTCCAAAATATACAGATAGTAACTGATCACCAGCTACCATTAAAGAATATGTCCTCTTCCCAACTTCTTCATTTTTATGGATGCTACCACAATCCTAACATTCATCCCAGATCAAAACCGGATTCATCTTTGGCTCTTTCCTCTTCCTTACTCCTCATAGCTGATCAATTGACTATTCACACTGCTGTCCTCCTATTACAGGCTCTCACCACCTCTTGCCCATTCTAATAGCCTTAGAAGTCAGCTTCAAATTCATATTCCTGATATCAACTGCAAAGAATGGAAGGAGAGTATGGAAGGTCATTTTGGATTGATTTAATCTAGTTAAAAGTAGAATACTAAAGTTTTTTAAAAAGGAATTAGAATACTATTATACCAAGTCTATCCTAATTACTCGCTATTTAGCACATAATCCCTTTAAATCTTATATGCAATATGGTTTAATGGACAGAGAACTAGCCTTAAACCAGGGAGACCTGAAATCAAATTCCACATCCAACACCTACTGGCTATGTGACCCTGAGCAAGTTATTTAATGCTTCAGTATTCTGAAGAACTCTAAATTGAAAAGAAAGTACATGCCTGCAATGGTAGAAGGAGTTTCTTAATCCAGGGAACTCTCTAAGCCAAGGAAATTACAGGCCCAGTCCCTGCCTCTATCCTTATCTCTATATATAGCATATTCATAACCCCCTAACCTTACCTCTCAAGTACCCTTTAACTTGAGACATCTAGCTTTGGAGTACCCTCCTTATTATGTTCCAAGAAGCAGACTGGGAAATCTATATTAAAAACTGATATTCTTAGGGCTTTATTTCTTTATAATCCTAATCAAATAACCACTTCATTCCCATGGGCAAGTGGTTACCTGTGAGACTGGGATAATCAGATATACCCATGCTTACTGGGTACATTACAAATTAGTGTTATCCAATTTCAACTGGGCTTTCACTGAAATAATGCAATCCTTTTATTCCTTTTAATTGTTCCTCTACCTCAATACCCACAAAAGTTTTTCTAAACCTTTTTTATCCTCAACCTCTCCTCCCACACCAGCCCCCTTCCTCCTCACCCCCCTTAGCCAAGGACCTAGCCACTTACCTTATTGAGAAAGTTGATATCATTCCCCATGAGCTTTTTCTTTGCCCCTTCTCTTTATCTTGAAACACCTTGAAATTATCCCCCACTCTCTCCCCCTTGCCTCTAGTCTCTAAAAATTGAATAACCTTTCTCCTTTCAAAGGTTCTACATATACCATTGCTCCTATTCCCTCTCATCTTTTCTAACAGATGGAAACCTCAATGAGGACCTCTCTCTAATCGTCAATGCTTCCCTGCCTACTTGTTCCTTTCCTACTTCCTTAAAAGATGTCCAAGTCTTCTCCATCCTTTAAAAAAAAAAAACCTTCAATAAACCCTACAATCCTCTTAAGCGATTGTCTTACATCTTATCCCATTCCTAGAAAAAGCTGGCTATATTCAGTGCCTTCACCACTTGTCCTTTTACTCATCTCTCTACTCTTTGCAATTCTCAACCCTCTGGCTTCAGACCTCATCACTCAATGAACTCTCCAAAGTTAACAAAAATCTTTTTAATTGCCAAATCTGATGGCATTTCTTCAAGTTATCAAACTTCTCAACCTATCAGCTGTATTTGACCCTGCTAACTACTCACTCCTGGATACTTCTTCCTTACCAAGTTTTTGTGACCATATCTCCTCCTAACTGCTTCTTGTCCATATCTTTTTCTGACTCATCATTCATATCCATTCCCCTAACTCTCTCTATACTCTATCCTGGTGATCTCATCAGTTTCCATGAGTCTAATCAGCATCTCTATGCATATGACTCACAGATCTATATATCAAGTTCAAGTCTCTCCCCTGAACATCAGTCTTGAAAGACCAGTTGCGTTTTGGACATTTTGATCTAGATATACCAGAAACACCTCAAACTCAGCATATCCAAAACAAAATCCATTATCTCCACATTCCCATTTACCCCTTCTTCCAAATCCTTATTTCTTTTTAAAAATATTTTTATTCTTAATGTAATGAATGACTCCCCCAGATCCACATTTCCACATACAAAGTGGAACAGAAAAGAGGGATTATATGTGAGGTCACACATTTATATATGTACAGCTTGCTTTAAACAAAATAAGTTGTCCTGTTTGTTTCCTTCTGAATTTCCTTCTGTTCTCTTCAATGCATCTTTAAAATGTTTCATTGACTCTTTTTTTTTCTTATTTTTTGGCAGCACAATTGCTAACTCCTCTCTCCTTCCCAAGTCCAACCCTCAAATTTTAAAACAAGCCACAAACCTTGTTAAAAAAATATGCATAGTCAAGCAAAACAAATCTACACATTTGCCATGTGTTTTTTTAAAATGTATGTATCACAGCACACCTTGAGGTTAATCTCCCTTTTTCAGGAGGTGAGTATTTTACTACAATACTAATCCTTTGGAGTCCTGGTTGGTCACTGAATTAACCAGAAGCCTGATTAAGTCTTTTTTTCACTTTTGTTTCTTTTTTAAAAAATTTAATTACATGTAAAAACAATTTTTAACATTCACTTTTAAAAATTTTGTGTTCCGAGTTTCCTCCCTCCTTTCCTCCCCCCACCCCAGACAACAAGCAATTTGATATAGGTTATACATGTGCAGTCATGCCAAACATATTTCCATATTAGGCATGTTGTGAAAGAAAACACAGACCAAAAAAACAAACAAACCCAAGAAAAATAAAGTCAAAAAATATGTCTTGTTATGCATTCAGACTTCATGATTTCTTTCTCTGGAAGTAGGTAGCATTTTTCATCATAAGTCCTTCAGAATTGCCTTGAATCTTTGTATTGCTGAGAATAACTAAATGATTCATGGTTGAGCATTTGTTCAATATTGTTTTTATTGTTTTCTTGGTTTTGTTCACTTCTCTTTGCATCAGTTCATGTAAGGTTTTTCTGGAAGCATCAACAATGCTTTAGTGTCCCAATTTTCCCATATCCCCTCCGACATGTGTTATTTTCCTTTTCTGTCAGATTAGCCAATCTGATAGGTATGAAATGGTACCTCCGAGTTGTTTTAATTTGCATTTCACTAATCAATAGTGATTTTGAGCATTTTTCAACATGACTATAGATAGCTTTGATTTCTTCATCTGCAAACTGTCTTTTCAAATCCTTTGATCATTTATCAATTGGGGGATGACTTGAATTCTCACAAATTTGACTCATTTCTCTATATATTTGAGAAACGAAGCCCTTATCAGAGAAACTTGCTGTAAAATTTTTTCATGGTTATGATTACTGTGTATTTTCCTCTATCCTATTTTTTCCTGTTTACCTTTCTCTCCCTCTCTCTCCTTTTACCCTGTTCCTTCTCAAAAGTATTGTACTTCTGACTACCACCTCCCCTAATCTGTCCTCCCTTCTCTCATTCCCCCTACCCTTCACTTTTCCCCTTCCCCTCCTATATTACTGTAGGGTGATAGATTTCTATACCCATGTGAGTGAATATGTTATGCCTTCTTTGAACCAATTCTGAAAAGAGTAATGTTAAAGTGTTGTACACACTGCCCCCCCACCCCCACCATCTTCCCCTCTACTATAAAAGCTCTTTTGAGCCTCTTTTATGTAAGATAGTTTACCCCATTCTACCTCTCCCTTCCCCCTTCTCCCAGTGCATCCCTCTTTCTCACCCCTTAATTTTATTTTTTTAGATATCATCCCATCCTAGTCAACTCACACCTGTGCCCTCTATGTACATTCCTTCTAACTGCTCCAATAATGATAAAGTTCTTAGGAATTATAAACATCATCTTCCTGTGTAGGAATGTAAACAGTTTAACCTCACTGAATCCCTTATGATTTCTCTTTCCTGTTTATCTTTTCATGCTTCTCTTGAGTCTTGTATTTGAAAGTTAAATTTCCCACTCAGCTCTGGTCTTTTCATCAGTAATGCTTGAAAGTCCTCTATTTCATTAAATATCCATTCCTCTCTGTCCCACCTCCCCCTCCGCCAGAGGATTATATTCAGTTTAACTGGGTAGGTGGTTCTTGATTGTAATCTTGGCTCTTTTGACCGTCAGAATGTCATATTCTAAGCTCTTTGATCCTTTAACATAAAAGCTGCTAATTCTTGTGTTATCCTGACTGTGGCTCCATAATATTTGACTTATTTCTTTATTGCAGCTTGCGATATTTTCTCCTTGACCTGGGAGCTCTGGAATTTGGTTATAATATTCCTGGGAGTTTTCATTTTGGGATCTTTTTCAGGAGGTGATTGGTGAATTCTTTCAATTTCTGTTTTACTCTCTGGTTCTAGGATCTCAGGGAAGTTTTCCTTGATAATTTCTTGAAATATGATGTCTAGGCTATTTTTTTGATCAGGACTCTCATTTAGTCTAATAATTCTTAAATCACCTCTACTTACTCTATTTTCCAGGTCAATTGTTTTTGCAATGAAATATTTCACATTTTCTTCTACTTTTTCTTTTTTTAAAATTTTGTTTGCTTCTTGATGTCTCATGGAGTCATTAGCCTACAGTTGCTCCACTCTGATTTTTAAGGAATTATTTTCTCCAGTCAGTTTTTGTACCTTCTTTTCCATTTGGCCAATTCTACTTTTCAAAGGAGTTCTTTTCTTCAGTGATTTCATGCATACTTTTGCATTTGGCCAATTCTGCTTTTTAAGGAGTTCTTTTCTCCAGTGAATTTTTGTGCCACTTTTAGCATTTGGACTTTTCTATTTTTTAATGTGTTATTTTCCTCAGTATTTTTTGGTGTCTCCTTTACCAAGCTATTGACCCTTTTTTCACTATTTCTTTGAATTACTCATTTCTTTTCCCATTTTTCCTCTTCCCCTCTTATGTGATTTCTAAAATCCAAGAGATCTTCCAGGAATTCTTTCTTTTGGGCCTGAGGTCAATTTACATTTTTCTTTGAGGCTATGGATATAGCTATTTTGACTTTGTGGTCTTCTTCTGAATTTGTATTTTTATCTTTGTCACCATAGTAATTTTCTATGGTCAGGTTCCTTTGTTGTTGTTTGCTCATTTTTCCAGACTCTTTCTTGATTTTTAACTTTATATTAACATTGGGTTCTGCTCCAGGTTGGAGGGGGGCCTATCCCATACTTCAGGTTTTATTTTCAGAGCTCTTTCTCGGGGGTCTGTAAGTTTTGAGTTCTTCAGATCCCCTCTACTCACACAGCCACTACCTTTGACCCTCCTGACCTCTTTCCCAAATGATTTCATTATTTCAGAGAATGTACTCTCTTTTCATCTCCTACTCACAGAATCCCTTCCTTCAAGATGTCCCTCAAGCACCACTTTCTACATAAAATCTTTTTTGGAACCCTTACTAGTGCTCTTCCCACCAAACTATCTTTTATTTAACTACTTTGTATTTATTTGCATTTATTCTCTTTGTATTTTTTCAATATGTACGTACATATGTTGAGTTGTCTGTAAGAATTTAAGGTCCTCTGAGACTGGCAACCCTAATGGAGTAGAAGGAAGCAGGTCTCTTCTGCTACCATTCCAACAGAGTTTTATGATATGCATCAGATAGAGCAGTGATTAGGAAATCCAAGGAGAAACCATAGCAAGTCATCTTTTTTCAGCCCAGGTCAGCATAGGAAGACAGCAAGAGATCTGTGGGCATTGGGGAAAGGATCCAAACAGGAAGGTCCCAGAAGAGCCTTTGAGCATGGGGACTGGGGATCTGTAGCTGTGTCACTCCGACCTTGGAGCTAGCTCACTGATATTGTACGCACTGAGGTGAGGGAATTATGGCAAGGAGAGGGGTGGTTGGTTGGGATCTAGTTCATACCTGGCCTAAGGCTGTTTACTGGGCAAGGAGCAAGAACAGAAACAAACAGTAGGTAACCTAAGGTTGTATACTGGAAAAAGAGCAAGAGCAGAAAGGAACAGTAAGTATGCTAACCTGGGAGCAGGGTCATGGATCCAACCCACAGACTTGGCCCTTTAACTGAGTAACTGGGACAAAGAGCTGAGACCAAAGCAGGAAAGGAGTGAATAAATGAGAAAGGGAAGGGGCCTGCATATGGTCAATCTGCACCTATAGAACCTTCCAGCTAGCTCACAGGAGCTGCTGCCAATAGCAGTCTTTTGTTGATCTTCAGTCATGTCTGACTCCTCATGACCCCATTTGGAGTTTTCTTGGCAAAGATACTGGAGTGGTTTGCCATTTCCTTCTCCAGCTCATTTTACAGAAAAAGAAACTGAGGCAAAGAGGGTTGAGTAACTTGGCCAGAGTCACTCAGCTAGTAAGTATCTGAGGCCAGGTTTGAACTCAGGAAGATCAGTTTTCACCTAGCTGCCCCAATAGCAGTCTACAGGAGCTCTGACTAGAGATTCTCTGCAGTTATGTTACTCAGACCCAAAACCAAAACAGGGCCAAGAACATGTAAAACTGGACCACAATCAGACTTTACCCTAGATGAGACCACTTAGGGAGCACTGAAAATTTGCATATTCCCAGTCTGAGCCACTCCTGAGATCCTTGAAGAACAGAGCACTCACCAGTTAGAGAGAGAAGCAGCAGGACCCCAGGAATACAAATCAGGATCAAACAATGCCTTGACATTCTCCCTAAAAATGAACAGATCTTGGACCTAACACAAAGTCCTAATTTGAGGAGATCAAAGTTTGGAAGAATGAATAATTTTTAAAAGGGTTCCATGATCAAGAATTACAATAGTACCAGGGATGCCCAGGACATAAACCCAGAGGAGAATAAATCCAAGCCATCTATAAACAAAGACTTACAGTGATACACAGCTTAGGACAACTGGAATTCTTGGAAGAAAAGATATATGAGGGTTTTTTTTGAGAGTTTAGAATTATATTATAAACTAAATGAGAGCATCAGAGAAAAGAATTAGACAAGAAATTAAAGCTTTGGAGAAAAGACTTAGGAGAATTAACATCTTAGTACAAGAGATATAAAACCTCTCCCAAGTAACAGACTCCACGAAAATTAGAATGGACTGAACAAGTTAATGACTGTGAGGCATCATGAAATGTTAAAAACCAAATGAAAAGACTAAAAAAAATAGAAGAAAACATATGATATCTCATATAAGAAACTGACTTGGAAATTAGATTGAGGAGAAATAATTTTAAAATTATTGGACTATCTGAAAGCCATTACAAGAAAGAGAGGGAGAGAGATAGAGATAGAGATACAGGGACAGAGAGACAGAGAGAGGAAAGACAGAGAGAGAGAGAGAGAGAGAGAGAGTCAGACTAGATATCATATTTTAAGAAATCATGAAAGCATTTTAGACCTTTCAGCTCAGACTTGTCTCTCAGTTTGCCTCTCCCTCAGCTTGCCCAGCCTGCTCCTCTCATACCTACTCTTGCCTCACATACCTGAGGCATTCTTGCTCTGCTCACAAACCCGGCTCTCCAAGTCATCTACCTGCAACAGCTTTGCCTTTCATCCTTAATAGGGATCAGCTTCACAGACAAAGAAAGCTCCATCCTCTTCCCTGAATCCCACTGGAGTCAGGACCAGTAAGACAGTGCAAATAATTTTAGGGGCTCTCAGAGCTGGTAAAACGCAAAGCAGTGAATGGACCAGGCCTCACCACTTTGAAAGTGGAGGCTTGCTGAAGGAGAATCCCAAGTACTTTGTCATCTTCCTCATTCAGTACCACCATATCTGATAAATTTAAAAGAAAACACAGGTCTCCTTCTAGACAGCTGGGGTGGGGATTTGTATAAGAATATTCAGGACAGGGAAGCTCTGAAGCTTGAGGGGAAATATTTTATTGAGGGGGAAATATATTCATATACCTTTCACGTATTGGCTTTCTTTGCAGCATGTGATGGCAGAGTAAATGCAAACTTGGCACAGCAGTGAGCCAACAAATACAGATAACCTAAGCCTGCTGTTTCTATGGCTTTCAAATTACTACGGAAAACACATTCTGAAATGTAGTCTCCTCATTGACACTTATATTAAAGACTCAAAAGAAATGGAATTTCTCTTCAATGGCACTGAAACACTACCTTACATTTAAAAGAAACCGGGACTGTGCTGGACTGGGGACAAAGAAGCAACATATGGTGAATGTGTGGTAGCCTTTGCAGCTGTTGAAGGAATCTTTTCTGATACTTTTGCATCGATATTCTGGCTCAAGAAAGGTTTAATGGTAGGATTAGCTTTTTCCAATGAACTTCTTAGTAAAGATGAGACTTTATTACGCTGTGGCTTCACCCGCTCAATGTTCAAACAACTAGTAAGCAAACCTTCAGAAGAAAAAGCAAAATGAATAATCATCGATGTTGCTAAAATAGAACAGGAGTTTCTAATTGTGACTTTGACTGTGAAGTTGATCAGAATGAATTGCACTTTAATGAAGCAGCCCACTAATTTGTAGCAGACAGAGATGTTGGAACTGGGCTTTTGCAAGCTTTTTAAAAATAGATTTTATCGATATTGTTTGTTTTTCTATTTCCAAAATTTCTCACAGTATCCCTCTCCCTTTGCCTCCCAGAGAGTCATTCCATATAATGACATTTTTTAAAGAAAAAATAAAGAGGAGGGAAGAAGAGGAAAAAAAAAACAGAAAAACCGACACATTGAAAAGTCTGAAAATATATGCAATGTTCCACACTTGTGACTCTCCTTCCATGGCAAAGGAGTCAGGCTTGTATCTTTCTATAAATCTTCATTGAGGTCACGCTTATTCTCTATAATTTTGCAAGATTAATTTTATTTTGTAATTGTTTCTGTTTACATTGTTGTAGTAATTGTGTATATTTTTTCTTAGTTCTGCTTATTTTGTGCTTTATCAGTTCATGTAAGTTTTTCCATGCTTCTTTGTATCCATCATGTTTGTAATTTTTTACAGCACAAGAATATTCTATTATATTCATGTTCCACAATTTGTTTAGCACTTTCCCAGTTGATGACATCTTTGTCTCTAGTTCCCTGTTTAGCAAAATTTTTAAAGTAGAAAATCCATTTGGCTATATGGAGAAGATTTCATTAGAAGGGAGAATGAACTTCTTTGGGAAGAAAGTAAGAGAATATTAGAGGATAAGAGTGATGTCAAGTCCAGCTAAGGATTCTTTTGCTTCAGATATAGACTTCTAGATGAACTGAAGGCATGTTATTATTTAGTTGGGTTTTTTTCCCTTCACCAGAAAAAAAAATGCTTGTGTTAACTTTCTTGGGTTTTTTTTAAGCATGAAAATTTTTTAAAACATTAATTATTTATTTAATTTTAACATTTTGAGTTCCAAATTTTCTCCTTCTCCCTAGCCACTCTCCTACCCACCGAGAAGGTGTAACTTGCAGCTGCTGTGGGGGTATAAGATCAATAATACCAGCACACAGGAGGGCTGATAGCACAGGTTCTTTGATCTGCTTTCCTAAAGGAAAGCAACTTTAAAGGGGTCAACAATCTTACTTTAATTAAACATATATATATTTCACTTAGTTCAGTAGTTCAGGAGAAAAGTCAGCACCCTGAACTTCAGAGAAAATAAAAACAGAAATTACAAGCAGAAATTACTTAAACAGAGCAAATACAAACAGCAAAGACCAACCAACAAGGCTTCTAACAGTCTGACCAAAAGCAATACATACATACATAGTTACCAGAAAGAGACATCTGGGTTTTTTTTAAATTTATTTATTTAATTTATTTAATATTTAGTTTTCAGCATTGATTTTCACAAGAGTTTGAATTACGAATTTTCTCCCTATTTCTACCCTCTCACCCACTCCAAGATGGCATATATTCTGGTTGCCCCATTCCCCAGTTAGCCCTCCCTTCTGTCACCTCACTCCCCTCCCATCCCCTTTTCCCTTCCTTTCTTCTAGGGCAAGATAAATTTCTACACCCCATTGCCTGTGTATCTTATTTCCTAGTTGCATGCAAAAACTTTTTTTTTGGTGTTTTTGAACACCTGTTTTTAAAACTTTGAGTTCCAAATTCTCTCCCCTCTTCCCTCCCCACCCACCCTCCCTAAGAAGGCAAGCAATTCAACATAGGCCAAATGAGTATCATTATGTAAAACCCTTCCACAATACTCATGTTGTGAAAGACTAACTATATTTTGCTCCTTCCCAACCCATCCCCCTTTATTGAATTTTCTCCCTTGACCCTGTCCCTTTTCAAAAGTGTTTGTTTTTGATTACCTCCTCCCCCTATTTGCCTTCCCTTCTATCGTCCCCCCTTTTTTATTTTCTTCCTCCTTCTTTCCTGTGGGTAAGATACCGAATTGACTGTGTATGGTATTCCCTCCTCAGGTCAATTCTAATGAGAGCAAGATTCACTCATTCCCCCTCACCTGCCCCCTCTTCCCTTCCTACAGAACTACTTTTTCTTGCCACTTTTATGTGAGATATTTTACCCCATTCTATCTCTCCCTTTCTCCCTCTCTCAATATATTCCTCTCTCATCCCTTAATTTTATTTTTTTTAGATATAATCCCTTCATATTCAACTCACCCTGTGCCCCCTGCCTATATATATACACATACATATATACATACACACACAATATATACATATATATTATATATATTTATATATATAAAATATATATATATATATATATATATATATATATATATATATGCATATTCCCTTCAGCTACCCTAATACTGAGGTCTCATGAATCATACACATCATCTTTCCATGTAGGAATGTAAACAAAACAGTTCAACTTTAGCAAGTCCCTTGTGATTTCTCTTTCTTGTTTACCTTTTCATGCTTCTCTTGATTCTTGTGTTTGAAAGTCAAATTTTCTATTCAGCTCTGGTCTTTTCACTGAGAGAGCTTGAAAGTCCTCTATTTTATTGAAAATCCGTATTTTGCCTTGGAGCATGATACTCAGTTTTGCTGGGTAGGTGATTCTTGGTTTTAATCCTAGCTCCATTGACCTCTGGAATATCATATTCCAAGCCCTTAAATCCCTTAATGTAGAAGCTGCTAGATCTTGTGTTATCCTGATTCTGTTTCCACAATATTCAAATTGTTTCTTTCTGGCTGCTTGCAGCATTTTCTCCTTGACCTGGGAGCTCTGGAATTTGGCAACAATATTCCTAGGCATTTTCTTTTGGATCTTTTTGAGGAGGCAATCTGTGGATTCTTTCAATTTCTATTTTACCCTCTGGCTCTAGAATATCAGGGCAATTCTCTTTGATTTCTTGAAAGATGATATCTAGGCTCTTTTTTTGATCATGGCTTTCAGGTAGTCCAATAATTTTTAAATTATCTCTCCTGGATCTATTTTCCAGGTCAGTGGATTTTTCCAATGAGATATTTCACATTGTCTTCTACTTTTTCATTCCTTTGGTTCTATTTTATAATATCTCGACTTCTCATACAGCTTCCATTTGCTCCTATCTAATTTTTAAGGTAGTATTTTCTTCAGTGGTCTTTTGGACCTCCTTTTCCATTTGGCTAATTCTGCCTTCCAAGGCCTTCTTCTCCTCATTGACTTTGTGGAGCTCTTTTGCCATTTGAGTTAGTCTATTTTTTAAGGTGGTGTTTTCTTCAGTATATTTTTGGGTCTCCTTTAGCAAGTCATTGACTTGTTTTTCATGGTTTTCTCACATCCTTCTCATTTCTCTTCCCAATTTTTACTCTACTTCTCTAACTTGCCTTTCCAAATCCTTTTTGAGCTCTTCCATGGCCTGAGACCAGTTCATATTTTTCTTGGAGGCTTTCAATCTAGGCTCTTTGACTTTGTTGACTTCTTCTGGCTGTATGTTTTGGTCTTCTTTGTGACCAAAGAAAGACTCCAAAGTCTGAGACTGAATCTGAATCCATTTTCCCTGCATGGCCATGTTCCCAGCCAACTTACTTGAGCATTGAGTTTTTTGTCAGGGTATGACTGCTTGTAGAGTAAAGAGTACTTTGTTCCAAGCTTGAGGGGATGCGCCATTGATTTCAGAGCTGCTTCTATACAGCCAGCTTTGCCACACCAGCACTCCTCCTCCCCCAAGAACCACCAACCTGGACCTGAGTCAGATCTTAAGCAGGCTCTGCAGTCCTGCTCTGATCTGCCACTTAATTCCTCCCACCAGGTGGGTCTGGGGCCAGAAGCAACTGCAGCTGTAGTTCTGTAGCTGTACCACCCCTGCTGCCCCTGGGGTGGTGGCTGAACATCAAACTCCTTTCACTCTATCCCCTGCAGCCTTTCCCACTAACCTTCTCAGTTGTCTTTGGTGTCTACAGGTTGAGAAGTCTGGTAACTGCCACAGCTCACTGATTCAGTGTGCTAGGGCCTGTTCTGTCCAGCTCCTGGTCTGGTTGGTCCGGACGCAGCCCACACTGGGCTCTGCTCCCCTCTGCTCCCAACTCCATGCGCAATAGACCTCACCCAGTGACCATCCAGGCTGTCCTGGGCTGGAGCCCTGCTTCCCTCTGCTATTTTGTGGGTTCTGCAGTTCTAGAATTTGTTCAGAGCCATTTTTTATAGGTTTTTGGAGGGATGTGGTGGGGAACTTAGCAAGTCCCTGCTTTCCAGCTGCCATCTTGGCTCCACCCCTGACATCTGGGGTTTTCAAAGCCAAGGGGCTCCTTAACAGCTACTCAGAGTCTCATCTGGCTACATCACATGCGTACTCTTCCCATGCATGAGCCCCAAAGCGAAATGCTAACCTCAGAGTATATATACACTTTTTCAGGACCTGAGGAGAAATGGACTTTTAATGAAATAGTGGACTTCCAAGAACTCCTAACGAAAAGTTAAAAAAAAGAAAAAACCAGAGTTGAAGAGGAACTTTGATATACTAACATTGGAGCAAAGAGAAACATAAGATAAAATATAAATAAGTAATTGTAAGGGATTTTAAAAGGATGAAGTATTTATAGTCTAATGGGGGAAATGATATAAAGGTATACTCAGTAAAAGGACAATTTAAAATTTTTGAGGATAGGAATTGTTTTATTCTTTTATTATAGTTGTATCTCCAGTGCCTAGTATGATGCCAGGCACACGATAGGTATCTGATTAATGTTTGTTGATTGATTGATGAAAATGAAAATAATTAAGTCCACCAAAGCAAAATAAAGGCATAGTCTGAAAAGCAAAACGAACCTGAGGATATTAGACGGAATAACACTAGGGTAGGGAATTAACAAACTGATGATCTTAATTATCACTTTATGAAACAGATATATTCCTGAAAAAATTGTGTACATAAATAGAATGTTCTAAATTCCATTCAACTTAGCTAATTTATTAAGGACCTTTTATACCTTATGCTAAGCATTGGAGAAACTAAAGCAAATATTTCCTGCTCTCGATTCAGTTCAATTTAATAATCATTTATTCACCACATATTATATCCATTCGAGGTATTATAGAACTACAAAACTATCTAACTCTAGTGTCACCCTGTTTTCACAAGCTCCCTCCCTGAATATCTCTGCTATGGTGATGAGAGACTCAGAATCCCAGAGTTTAACAGTTTTTGGAGACTGGATTTCTGGGACCATCTAGGACCGAGGCTTCCAGGAGAAAGGAGGACTAGCACAACTGCCATCTTTGTTTTCCACTAAGCAGGAAGAAGCACAGGCAGGGTGGAGTGGGTGATCTCTGGATGCTGGATCCCTTACCCTTACGTGTTTACCTTACATGGTCCAGTTGTAGACAATGGGAAATGGAAGCTGAGGAAAAGCTTTCTCTCCTCTCTCTAACCCCCAGACAAGAACTAATGATGAGATTGTAGAGTGACCAGGGGGATCATGAATTTCCCTTCACTTGCCTGTTAAAGGATTACCTCCAAGCTGGTGTTTCCATTAAGTCAGAAAATTTCTTCTTCTTTTGGGAGAGTGCTCAGCCCAAGAGAAGAACTTACTCACCTGGCATGGCATCCAGCGGAGCAAGCTGCCAAGTTATTCCCAAACTGTCTTCCCTGTTGCTCACTCTCCCTTCTTGTTCTCATTTTTATCCCTCCATCCTTTTATGTTTGTGAAAATGTGGCTGCTGCTACATCTTTGTCTGATGTGAGTAGAGATTTGGGGAGAAGTTTGGATCTTTGGAGAAGGACAGGAGATACAACCCTGCTTTGGTGAGACTGAGGCATGATGAAAAGAAGAGCAGGCACTGACTCTATGTGGAAATCCTAAACACAAATGGATTCATACTGAAATGACACCTCCCCCTAGATAAGTGCAAATTTCTATAAACAGAAGAGCCTAATAGCACAGAAAGAATAATAACATGTTCATATATACTCCTAGACTTAATAGAGCTAAACCGTTGAGGCAAAATCAAGCCAAGCCTGGAAAAGGAGGAATTGGGCTACTGATGGCCTACCCACCTGCTAAACCTCCTGGTACAAGGAAAACATTGTTTAAATACTGTACTTCCCTTAGAGGTGGGTGGTGTTAAAAAGGGTGAGGCCTTCACCTAGATTAGGAGCTCTGTCATCCTACCTTGCCCCTGCCTACCAGCCCTCTAGTCCAGATTACTGGTGGGACACTCATCAAAGGGAATCACATCTCCATAACAAAGTAACATTGTGAAATCCTTTAAAATCCTGCATGAAAAATAATCCCTTCCCTCAATCAGCTCTCATTCTCCTAAGACTGGAATTACAACATTGACAGAGAGATGGAATATTATGCAAACATAGAAGTGCTAAAGACTTTCTGCTGGAGATTGCACCTGAGAAAATGGCCTTGAAGGATTTGAAGAGTCGGATATGAGAAATGAGTGATTTCTAGGTAGGAAGGTTAAGCTATGTAAAGACTCAGAGGTGGAAGATGAAAAGGACGATTTTAGGGAAGATTAAATAGGTCAGCTTGCCTGGAACATAGAGTATACAAAAGGGAAATACTGAGAAATGCAATTGTCTGGAAAGGTAGGCTGGATCCCTTCTATAAAGGGTTTTATATGCCAAGAAGAGGATTTTTATCAGTGATAGATGAGCATTTATTAATTTCTTAAATGTTTAATATGTGGTAATACTGTGCTAAGTGTTGGAAACAGAAAAATAAGTAAACAAGATAGTACCTGCCCTCAAGGAACTTGAATTCTAACAGAGGAAGACAATATAAAAAGGGAAGCAGGAAAGATAGGGTTGAAGGGTACATTTCCATGTGGAGAAGCCTGAGCAGTGCTATAAATAACACATTTGGGAAAAGATGAGATGAAACTTTGCTTATCAGAGCCTGGCTTCCCAGGGGATAGAGTTTAGGGTTCCAGTTGGAGAGAGGTGAGGATAATGGCCATAGAATAGGTGGTGAATTATGGAGACAGCAACTGATGTGGAGGTTTGTTCTGGGGAAGAGAAAGTGAAAGCTAAACTGTCAGAGACTGGATCCAGTGAAGCTTCTTGAACAGGGGAGTCATATCCTCAGATCAGTACTTTAGGAAGTTTATTTTGACAGCTATATGAAGGATGGATTAGAGAGATAGAGTAGAGAGTGAAAACAGGGAAACCAATTTGTAGGCTATTGCAGTAGTCCAGGTAAGAGGTTATTGTAGGTGGGGCTCTAAAGTTAGAACACTCTTAGTTCATTTGTTTGGGATAAAAGGAAAGACTTGTGAGTCATTGAACAAAGGAGGTTTACGTGTTTGTGTTCAAACACAGCAAGAATATGTATCAAAGATACTGTGGTACTTAGCCTTTCTAGGCAGCACTCCTTTCCCCTATCTCCACCTGGAAAAGCATTAGGTCAGTACATCATCAGGATAGAGTGACTCTTGTGGTCTTAGGCAACCACCAAGTCTGGTGGTCTAGACCTTTCATGTCCTTGGGACAGGAAGCTTTCTCAAGGAAGCTGGAGTCAATCAGATTTCATGGAAGCCGAAAATCAAGATAATCAAAAGAAATCTGAGAAATCAAGGATGCTGAATCAAAAATAAAACCAAAAAAAACCCAAAATTATTCCTATCACCTATCATCCCTTACTGGCAAGGCCCTCATAATTTTCTTTTTTTTTTCAAATTATTTTATAAAAGACTTTCCATCATATAAATGACTGGACAGTCCTCCTAATGTGGGTAGTACTAAGGGACAGCAAAGAAAAAAAAGACTAAACCAAAATCAAAATGTACAGGAGGACAAAAGCCAGAAATACTGTTTTTCCCCATTCAGAAAGACCAGGTCTCAAAGTCTCACAGTTGCTGTATCTCTGCAAATCACAGTGGGTATCCTAATGCAAAATGATGGTGATAAGTCAGAGCAGCACCAAAAACATAGTACAGATGATGACACCTTCAGTGTAGCTGATTTCTTTTCCTAATGTGAGGTGGTGATGAGCAGGACCAGCTTCAGGAACATTAGGTCCTTTGCATGGACACTTATGACACAGTCAATAATTCTTCCTGGGTTAGGATTATCATCTGTAGTAAAATGGCAGATTAATGGCTGTTGAAGTCCAGTTGTATGTACCTCTTTTGTGGCAAATGGAATGATCTATTAATCAGAAAAATGGCATTTCTCAGTAGCCAGGTCCTTGCAGATGGGAGCCTACTGGGCCAGTGGAGAAGGTAGGTTCTAGGGTCTGAACTGGTAGCCTCAGTCTCTGGCGTAGTCTCCAGTGTGTGTGCATGTGAAATGTACTAACAACAGAGAGATCCAACCAAGCATGATTTCCAGTGTACCATTTCCATTTAGCAATAAAAATCTCCTATGCTTTTACATATCTTGCTAGAGGGGCTATCTTGTATCACCCAATCCATAATAGACAACTCTGGATAAAAGGTGATTGCAACTAATACCCAGAAAAAGGAAAGCAACTGCTTTTCAAAAGCAGTATAGTAAGTGACTTCTCTGGGGCACTTGGAAATCCAGAAGCCTGACAGTGGCTTATTCTGGCCACTAGAATAATCTGGTGCTTGCCAAAGGCTCCCTCCAGATGGGTCTCTATAGACAGAGACTTTCAGAAACACAGACCTTGCAGAATCATAAAGACCCATAGGAAGAGACTGTTGGATAGCCTGCTTTATACCTTCCAGTGTTGAAGCCTGTTTTGGGCCCTACTTGAAAGACACAGACTTGTGGGTGACTTGGTAAATTGGGGCCATCAATATAGCCAGGTGAGGAACATATGTTTTTCAAAACCCAAAGAGTCCAATAAGCCTCTGAACATCCTTCTTAGATCACAGGGAAGCAAGTGTCAGTATTTATTCCAGGTTGTGTCTGGAATCCTCTTGGGTTTCCCTTCCATTGTATTTCCCAAAAACTTGACTGATCAGACTAGTTCCTGGATTTCCATAGGGTTGATTTTCCAACCATTGTCCCTCCTATGGGTCGCCATCTAATTTTGGGCCTTTGCCACAGTAGCCTCATCTGACCCAATCAACAATATATTATCAGTGTAATGATGCACACCAATGCCTTGAAGGGAGGTTTCTTTTAGGTCTCTGTCTACCAAAATGTGGCAGTATGAAAGAGTATTCAGATAGCCTTGAAGAAGGAGGGTCAAGTATATTGGAGTCCTGAGATGAAAGCAAACTATTTCTGATGAGTCTCAGCCACAGGCACAGAGAAAAAGGTATTGGCAAATTTGATAGCCCCATACCACTCCAGGCCTGGTCTACCCGGTCTACAGCATTGATGAGATCAGGAATAGCTATAGAGTATTACGTGGGATTACATGGAATGGGTCAAGTAATTCTAGGGGTTTCCATTTGGACTTATTTTCCACAGTAACATTCCTAGAGGTTGCAGGAATGGCCCAAACAAGTACTGAGGCTGGAGTACCTCTCACCTCCAAGGACTGTCCTCTATAGCCTCCCAGAATGATCCAATTAAGGCAGAGGTTTGGTGAATGTCTCAGGTCTGGGTGAGGCTGAAGGGCCCCTAATACTCGGGTGCTTGATTTCCCTCTATATATGTTTTGCTAGCTGGCATTTTATATATGTGTTTTATATGCCAGTTTTACTAGTTGTACTGGTAATGGAATAGGAAGATCTTTCCCATCCATTAATAGGCCTATGTGACCTACTTTGAGCCTTAGTCATGTGGAAGCCTGAGTCATTAATGGGGGTGTAAGATCTTCCCCACCCATCAATAGGCCTCATGTGAAGCCCATTAAGGGAAGCTTGCTTGTTTGTAGGAAGGCTTACACATCTTTTGTTAATTTCTAATTAGGCACTGAGCCTAAAGAGTATATATTTTGAGACGTTAGCTTTTGCTTTGGGGGATCGCTTATGAGAAAGATGTGATTCCCTGGTCAAGATTCTGAGTGACCCTATGTTCAGAGCTCCCCAACTCCTCAGAGATAAAGGCTCTCTCGATTCAGTGGTAGATGTAAAGCTTTGATTCAGGCAGTAGAGCCCTGTCTGTTGGTCTTTATTACTCTTTTCTGTATTTCCTATGTTTGTATTTTATGCGATTAAGAAAGATTGTTGACCCCTGAAACAGCTCTCTTTCCTTAGTAAAGCAGATAAAAGAACTTACACTTGCAGCCATCCTGGGTATGCCAGTGTGGTTGCCATTACAGTCACATGGAAGCCTGACTCACATGGAACCTGTGGTGGGAGGAGCTTGCTGAATGGGTGGAACAGGAAGGAGTGGAGCAGGAAGTGGGAGTGAGGCAGAGCTGGGAGAGAGGGAGAGAGAGAGAGAGATAAACATAGAGAACGATTGAGAGAGAGAGAGAGACAGAGAGAGAGAGCAACTAGCCTGAGTGAGAGAGGGAGTGATTTTGCCTAAGGCAGACTGTGGGGAGGCTTAACAGAGGGAAGGCTTGGGGATGGTGGTACTCCCTGCATTGATAATGTATATAAACTTCTTTGTTACTATGGTGGATTTGGCTTTCTGGTTTCATCTTTGAGCAAGAAAGTCCATTATATTTTGTGATTCAGACATGGAAATACACCTGCATATTTATAGCAGCCACTGTGGGTATTGAATTGGACATATACTAGTACCCCCATGGGCTGGCCATCATTTGCTTTAATATCAAACCCATGTTTCAGGGGCCACATCTAAAACACCTTCCAATGGATAGTATCTTCTCCTTCTACCTACCTAGCAGGGCAAGTGGACTGTGTGACTCCTCTGCCCATTTCTAGACTGACTATTTACACTGACAGCAATATTAACCCAAGTCATAATTGTCCCAACCTCCAGCTCAAATTTCACCAGTTGACTAGAGAGGAAACCAAACTGACTCCACTTTGTATCTTTGCCAATACTTTGTAGCTGCTGAAGTTAAGGCTCATTTTCCTGAAAGTGACTTGGTTTTGGAGAAATCATCTATTATTGTATCAGTAGCTGTTTTATAGGATGCAGGTGGATGCAACCAATCAGAATCCCCAAATTCTGGAAAATCCCTAAATTTAAAAATAGTAGCTGCACTTTACTATAAAAACTCTTAAAAATCTTTAGGATCCTTGTACCTACTGAGGGGCCATGGACCCAATTTATTCTGCAATTGCATGCCTTGCCAATAAATCACATAACTCAGATTTTATTTCCTCAATTATTATAAAACTACTCTGAAGGTTTTGGTGAGGACAATAAGGGGGTTGAGACAGGACTGCAGTCCCCAGGGACAGCCTCTCTGAGGGACTCCTTAGAGTACTCTAGTTGATTTTCTCACTGAGGCTACCCCAGAGGTTGGACTTCCCCTTGATCTCAATTCCCAAGCAAAGGTGAGTATCCACACTGTTGGGCAAGTCCCTTTATAGGAATAATGGGATCCTGGAATAGCATACTGCAGAGAACCCTTCCTTCCCCACCTGGAAAAATTTCTTACAGCATGGGGCCTGGGGAAGCTTTTGGTTGTGCCAGTAATGACCAAGATGCGCTCCATTAGCTTGTGTGAAATTTGTTCTGAAACTGAGAGATTCAGCTGATAATTTGTTTTGGCCTCAGTTTGGTACCTTTGAGTATTGTATGTTAAAGGCTCTAAGGCTAGCTATAGGAAACAACCAAGTCAGATGGAATTCCCTTTCTGTTGGCATATGTCCCATATACCCATAGGTATTTTCTCTTTATCCTATCTTGCCTGCTCCCTCTATTCCTCCTTTATGATCCTTTCCAGTCACTCTTTCTTCTGCTGCTATCGTTGCCTCCCCTTCCCCACCCTCTGGGCTCCCATCTTATTTTTCCTCCTGAATTTACTGGAGATTCAATTTCTCTTGAGCAAGATGGGCGCACAACTGGTGTTTTCCCTCTTCAAGAAAGGCTTGTACATAATCCAGCACAGCCTGGTCAGATGGTCACAAGTAGGAATCACCAGCCTTTTAGTCCTTCTAATCTTTCTACCTGGAGAAGTGACACTTTCAAATTTGATGAAGGTCCAGAAGCAGTTATAACCTAATTTCAGGACATTTTTAAGGCTATAACCCCACCCTGAGGGGACACGGCTGACCTGATGGAAATCTTACTCTCCCCCAATAAAAGAACTGCCATTATTGAAGTGGCTAATCAGCAAGCTCCAGTAGGGGTATTAGGGGCCCTGGTACTGTGAGTCTCCTAAATTACCCATTACAGGACCTGCAATGGAACCCCAAGAATCCTGTTGATTACATAAGTTACTTCAGGATGAGGAGTCCTTAACTAAAGGCATGGAGACTTGTGCTATCCACACAAAATTGGAGTAAGTTCCAAGAAACTATTCAAGAAGAAAATGAAATCCCTAACTTCTTTTAAGACAGGTTGTGTAAGATTGCTAAGCAGTAAGCAGGGTTAGATCTACTCAATCCAAGAGATGTGAGAATTAATTTGGCCTTTATTATCTAATCCATGCTAGAAGTACAAAAATATTTTCATAAGAGTTGCCCTGATTGGCATGAAAAGGGCATTGGTGAGCTTAAGAGTATTGCCCAATATGTTTACAAAGTAAAAGATGAAGAGAAAGAGAAATATAAGTGCAAGGGCCAAACCACCATCCTTGCCCCTGCATAGGATGTATTAGGAACTTGCAAGTCACAAGCATGTTTTTACTACCACAAGAAGGACCATATTGCCTGAGAATGTAGAAGGGAAAAATAGGACTTTAAAAGTAATGGTCATTCCTGGCACAACTGAAAAAGAAATTCCCAGGGGAATTCTGCTACATGAAGTGGTAGGGGCTGTAGATTTTAGAGATGTTTCTTTTGTTTTCCCTGATCCTGATGTCCTTACCCCAGACATTCTGGTCCATGCCTCTCCCCACACTGGTGAACCCTGTGTCACCCTAAAAGTTGGTGATATACTCTATGATTGCTTATTAGACACTGGAGCTTCTAATTCAGATTTAGTGAGTGAACCAGACTCTAACTGCACCTCTATTGGGTCTCTGAATGTTGTAGGGTCTCAGAAAAATCTCAGAATGTCCCAAAATTATCTCACCACATGGTATCCATTGGTCTCCTTTCTGTTGGGGTGAGATCTTCTTTGTAAATTTAGGGCTACTATTTCTTGTCCCCCCAGGGGATCTCTGATTTTGCAACTCCCTCTCTTTGTTCTCTGTATTGCTTTAGAATGCTCAAGAGACTCCTGATAATAGTCTCTATGGGTGATTTCATCCTCAGATTAAGATGGGTAAAATCTTCTGTCCCCATTGTCATCAAGAAAAAGAGATTCCCCCACCATCAATTTCTCAATATCCTTTGTCCAGGAAAGTGTTTGAAGGTATTACACCCATTATTAACTCTATGAGGGTTCAAGGTATTATTGTTCCTATATTGTTCCCCTTGTAAGAAACCCAATCCAGGCCCTAATGGTAAACTTGTTTATCACTTTGTACAAGATTTATGTGCTATTAATGCTTATGTTATGCTCAGACACCCAATAGTTCCTAACCCCCCTACCATCATTTCCTCAGTTCCTGGTGAGGCTACCTGTTTTATTGTGATAGATCTTTGCTCATTTTTTTTTTAACATTCCATTCACTTATACACACAGGGCCAGTTTGTCTTCACCTGAGAAGACATACAATGGACATGGACTCATTTACCTCAAAGGTAAGTAGAAAGTCCTACCCTGGTTTCTCAAATCCTACAAGCAAGATTTAGCTTCCATCACTTTTAAGGGCTTATCTTTAATTCAGTACAATTATGACCTCCTACTGGCAGCACCCAGTGTTGTAAGTTTGTCAAGACAACACCTGTTCCCTTCTGCATCTCCCTCAAAGGGGCCACCAAGTCACTAAACCAAAAATTCAGTGGTGCCTCCTGCAGGTAGAGTATCTTGGTTTCATTTTACCTACTGGTATCTTCTGTGCTTCACTTAAGCATGTGCAATCCTTAACTAAGATGTCTGTTTCCACCAACAAAAGACACACCATCCTTGGAGCAATTGGATATTGTTAACAGTGCATTTCATCCTTTGGTGAGATCACCAAACCCCTAAGTTCTCTGACCAAACACTCTGTTCCAGAACTTTGGCAAGTTGATCAGCAATATCTCTTCCACCTTGCAGATCTCAAAAGGCCTTGGACTTGGTAAGAAGGGGTTGGGTTAGCCTAGGTACCACCTCACTAGCTGCCTGTGTGTGCATGCCTTATGTCCCACTTGCCAGACATCTAGTGAGCATGCCTTCCCTGCCTACCATGGGTGCACCCTAGCTAATGAGCCTTTTGAGCATTTGTAGATTCGTATGCCCAAGTCTGGCTACTTTAAAGTCTGCCGAGTTATTGTTGACCCACTCACTTAATGGATAGAGACCTTTCCAGGCTCTCAAGCCACAACTGGATTTATTGCAAAGGTTCTCCTGAAAGAGATTGTTTCTCACTTTGGCCCTCTGGCCTCCACTGATGCTGATGGGGCACCCGTTCTACCAATTCTATCCTATCCCAGATTTGCTCTTGCCAAGTGTGTAGTAGCAATTTAGATTTGAAGATCTTTCCCACCCATTAATAGGCCATGCGACCTGCTTGTATCACAGGAAGCCTGAGTCACATGGGGTGGGAGGAGCTTCCTGACAGGAAAAGGAAGTTACATCACAGGAAGTGCTGAGAGAGCCAGAGAGTAGTTATGGCTGCTCATGGCTGCTGGTGGCCACCCTTATGATTGTTAGAAGTGAACAGGCTGACTTAGCTGTCCTGTGAGTTTGTTTTTGGGGAAGACCCCAGCAGGGGGCCGGAGAGGTTTTGGGATGGTGAGGCTCCAGGCTGTGATATTGTATGTCGAATGTTTTACTGCTCTGACGGACTGGACAAATGGCTCGTGGGACATGGTTCTCTGGTGTCTGGATAAATGGTTTACTTCCTCGACCTTCTGTGTGGAGAGTCTCATATACTTTGCCATACAGAACCGCATAGGCATTTGGACAATTATCATCTACATTGTTATATTGCCTTACAACAAAGCAGCCGTCCTGAAATTTTATATACTTTGACACAACCAAAGTTCGTGTCAGATTGAGCATATGAACGAGGAGCTTCAAACTATGATTGGCAAGTTATGTGCTAAAACCCTCTAATGTGGGTAATTAGGTGGCTAGTGGTCCAGTGAATAGATCACTGGCCCTGGAGTCAGGAGGACCTGAGTTCAAATGTGGCCTTGGACACTTGACATGTGTACTAGCTGTGTGACCTTGGGAAAGTCACTTAACCTCAATTGCCCTGCCCCCCCCCCCAAAAAAAAACCTGACGTTTTTCCTCTGAATTTCGTTCTACCTGTGGAGCCGATCAGGGTGAGAATTACATATATATCTTTTTGAAATGCTTTTTGGACAACACCACCACTATCCCCAATCCAAGAGGATCTTTTCCCCCAGTAAACACCATCTCCATTAGGAGGAGGTACCTCTGTTGCTTCTTCCATACAGAAGCTACAAATCAGGCTGAAAGAACTCCACGACACTGGAGCAGTAGTGCAGACTGGACCATTGGACTTTTGACTCCGTGATTTTAATTCTGGAGATAAAGTCTACATCAAGAATTTCCGAGGGGGCGGAGCCAAGATGGCGGCTGGAAAGCAGGGACCAGCCTGAGCTCCCTGCCAAGCCCCTCCAAAAACCTATAAAAAATGGCTCTGAACCAATTCTAGAACGGCAGAACCCACAGAACAGCAGAGGGAAGCAGGGCTCCAGCCCAGGACAGCCTGGATGGTCTCTGGGTGAGGTCTATCCCACACGGAGCTGGGAGCTGGAACGGAGTGGAGCAGAGCTCAGCCTGAGCGACTTGGACCATCCAGACCAGAAGCCGGGCGGAGGGGGCCCTAGCGCCCTGATTCAGCGAGCTGCGGCAGTTACGAGACTTCTCAACCCACAAACACCAAAGACTGCTGAGAAGGTTAGTGGGAAAAGCTGCAGGAGTGGAAGGAGTTCGCGGTTCGGCTTCCAGCCCCGGGGGCAGCGGAGGTGGGGCAGCTACGGCTGCTGCTGCTTCCGGCTCCAGGCCCACCTGGTGGGAGGAATTAAGTGGCGGATCAGAGCAGGAGTGCACAGCCTGCCGAAGATCTGAGCCCAGTTTGGGTTGGGGGTCCTTGGGGAAGGAGGAGTGCTGGTGCGGCAGAGCTGGCACCTCCCCCCCAAACGTGGAACATAGAACTCTGTAGTCTACAAGCAGTCATACCCCACTGAAAAACTCAAAGGTCAAGTTAGTTGGCTGGGATTATGGCCAGGCAGCGAAAACGCACCGAGATTCAGTCTCAGACTCTGCATTCTTTCTTTGCTGACAAAGAAGACCAAAACATACAGACAGAAGAAATTAATAAAGTCAAAGAGCCTACAACAGAAACCTCCAAGAAAAACATGAACTGGTCCCAGGCCATGGAAGAGCTCAAAAAGGATTTGGAAAAGCAAGTAAGAGAAGTAGAGGAAAATTTGGAAAGAGAAATGAGAGTGATGCAAGAAAATCATGAAAAACAAGTCAATGACTTGCTAAAGGAGACCCAAAAAAATACTGAAAAATACACTGAAGAAAACAACACCTTAAAAAATAGATTAACTCAAATGGCAAAAGAACTCCAAAAAGCCAATGAGGAGAAGAATGCCTTGAAAGGCAGAATTAGCCAAATGGAAAAGGAGGTCCAAAAGACCACTGAAGAAAATACTACTTTAAAAATTAGATTGGAGCAAGTGGAAGCTAGTGACTTTATGAGAAACCAGGATATTATAAAACAGAACCAAAGGAATGAAAAAATGGAAGACAATGTGAAATATCTCCTTGGAAAAACCACTGACCTGGAAAATAGATCCAGGAGAGATAATTTAAAAATAATTGGACTACCTGAAAGCCATGATCAAAAAAAGAGCCTAGATATCATCTTTCAAGAAATTATCAAGGAGAGCTGCCCTGATATTCTAGAGCCACGGGGCAAAATAGAAATTGAAAGAATCCATCGATCGCCTCCTCAAATAGATCCCAAAAAGAAATCTCCTAGGAATATTGTCGCCAAATTCCAGAGCTCCCAGATCAAGGAGAAAATACTGCAAGCAGCCAGAAAGAAACAATTGGAGTATTGTGGAAACCCAATCAGAATAACCCAGGATCTGGCAGCTTCTACATTAAGAGATCGAAGGGCTTGGAATGCGATATTCCGGAGGTCAATGGAGCTAGGATTAAAACCTAGAATCACCTACCCAGCAAAACTGAGTATCATGCTCCAAGGCAAAATATGGATTTTCAATAAAATAGAGGACTTTCAAGCTTTCTCAGTGAAAAGACCAGAACTGAATAGAAAATTTGACTTTCAAACATAAGAATCAAGAGAAGCATGAAAAGGTAATCAAGAAACAGAAATTGCAAGGGACTTACTAAAGTTGAACTGTTTTGTTTACATTCCTACATGGAAAGAGGACATGGATGATTCATGAGACCTCAGTATTAGGGTAGCTGAAGGGAATATGCATATATATATATATATATATATATATATACATATATATATGTTTATGTATATATATAAGTGAATGTGTATGTATGTATATATCTATGTGTATATATATGTGTGACACAGGGTGAGTTGAAGATGAAGGGAAGATATCTAAAAGAAATAAAATGAAATTAAGGGATGAGAGAGCATCATACTGAGAGAGGGAGATAGGGAGAGATAGAATGGGGTGGATTATCTCACATAAAGGTGGCAAGAGGAAGCAGTTCTGTGGGAGGAGGGGAGAGGGCAGGTGAGGGGGGAATGAGTGAACCTTGCTCTCATCAGATTTGGCCTGAGGAGGGAATACCATACATACTCAGTTGTGTATCTTACCCCACAGGAAAGAAGAGGGAGGAAGAAAAAAAAATAAAAGGCTGGGGGATGATGGAGGGGAGGGCAGATGTGGGTGAAGGTAATCAAAAACAAACACTTTGGAAAGGGGACAGGGTCAAGGGAGAAAATTCAATAAAGCGGGATGGGTTGGGAAGGAGCAAAATGTAGTTAGTCTTTCACAACATGAGTATTATGGAAGGGTTATACATAATGATACACATGTGGCCTAGGTTAAATTGCTCGACTTCTTAGGGAGGGTGGGTGGGAAGGGAAGAGGGGAGAGAATTTGGAACTCAAAGTTTTAAAATCAGATGTTCAAAAACAACAAAAAAAAAGTTTTTGCATGCAATTAAAAAATAAGATACACAGGCAATGGGGCATAGAAATTTATCTTGCCCTAGAAGAAAGGAAGGGAAAAGGAGATGAGAGGGGAGGGGGGTGATAGAGGGGAGGGCTGACTGGGGAACAGGGCAACCAGAATATACGCCATCTTGGAGTGGGGGGGAGGGTAGAAATGGGGAGAAAATTTGTAATTCAAACTATTGTGAAAATCAATGCTGAAAACTAAATATGTCAAATAAATAAATTTAAATTAAATTAAAATAAAAAAAAAAGAATTTCCAATGGACTAAGTGGCTTGGGCAGGCCCATTCTAGGTGCTCCTGACCACTCCAACAACCAACTCCTAGAATGGAACTCTTGGATATATTGTTCTGACATCAAACCTGCCCTTCATGCCGCATTATAATGTTTTTGCTCTGTTTGATTTGTGCGGCCTTTTCTTTCCCAATCCTGTCCTCTCAGGACAATTGGAGGAGATAATGCTGTCACCAATCTCCATGGTGGGGTAGGTTATGCCTTATATCATCTTAAAGTTGTTGGGCCTCACAACTTTTCATTTTGTTCATTTTGCCATCATCTACACCAGGGGGACTCAGAGACTGAGACCATTCTGCAACCTTCCAGGATTGCTGGAGATGCTTTGCATGTCTCAGGAGGGGGTGGTACACCTCTTCAATTTATGACTCCCTTTTCTCCTGGCTAAATGCTTTATAATATAGCCAGAGAAAAATCCAACTCGATGTCTCCCCAAGCCATTACCTTTGCTGAATTAAAAAAATAGTAGATTCCACATATAGTTTAAGGATTCCACCATAGCTTAAAGAGTTGGAATATTGAACTACCTGTATGAACCCCCTTGCCTACATTCCCGATATGTGTTAAGCAGAAGGAAGGAATTAATGCCACTTTGGGCCAGGGTGATGCAGTGAATTGCATTCAAACTACCCAGATCACCAATGTCACTAATAGGATCCTTTTCTGAGTGTCATTACACTTATGTACAGCACCACCTCTGGTAACAAAACTACTCCAAATTATGTTTTTCTTGGCAATTTGACATGCAATGGCCTTGCAGCCAGTAATTTTTTTCTCTCTTTATTTTTTATTAGTTAATATTTTTGGTTTTCAACGTTGATTTCCACAAGATTTTGAGTTACAAATTTTCTCCTCATTTCTACCATTCCCCCTACCCAAAGATAACATATATTCTGATTGCCCCTTTCCCCAGTCTGCCCTCCCCTCTGTCACCCCACCTCCTCCCCATCCCCTTTCCCCTTACTTTCTCGTAGGGCAAGATAGATTTCTATACCCCATTGCCTGTATATCTTATTTCCCAGTTGCATGTAAAAACAACCTTTTTTTTTGAACATTTGTTTTTAGAACTTTTAGTTCCAAATTCTCTCCCTTCTTCCCTCCCCACCCACCCTCCTTGAGAAGGCAAGCAATAGGCCACACATGTATCATTATGCAAAACACTTACATAATAATCATATTGTGAAAGGCTAACTATATTTCCTTCCATCCTATCCTGTCCCCCTTTATTCACTTTTCTCCCTTGACCCTGTCCCTTTTCAAAAGTGTTTGCTTTTGATTACCTCCTCCCTCTATCTGCCCTTCCTTCTATCATCCCCCGCTCTTATCCCCTTCCCTGCTACTTTCCTGTAGGGTAAGATACCCAATTGAATGTGGTATTCCCTCCTTAAGTCAAATCTGATGAGACCGAGATTCACTCATTCTCTTTCACCTGCCCCCTCTTCCATTCCATTATAACTGCTTTTTCTTGTCACGTTTATGTGAGATAATTTACCCCATCCTATCTCTCCCTTTCTCCTCTCAATATATTCCTCTCTTACCCCTTAATTTTATTTTATTTTTAGATATCATCCCTTCATATTCAACTCACCCTGTGCCTTCTGTATATTCCCTTCAACTATCCTAATACTGAGAAAGGTCTCATGAGTTACAAATATCATCTTTCCATGTAGGAATGTAAACAAAACGGTTCAAATTTAGTAAGTCCCTTATGATTTCTCTTTCCTGTTTACCTTTTCATGCTTCCCTTGATTCTTGTATTTGAAAGTCAAATTTTCTATTCAGCTCTGGTCTTTTCTTTTTGAAGAATATTTGGAAGTCCTCTATTTTATTGAAAATCCTTATTTTGTCCTGGAGTGTTATACTCAGTTTTGCTGGGTAGGTGATTCTTGGTTTTAATCCTAGCTCCTTTGACCTCCGGAATATCATATTCCAAGCCCTTCGATCCCTTGATATAGAAGCTGCTAGAACTTGTGTTATCCTGATTGTGTTTCCACAATACTCAAATTGTTTCTTTCTGGCTGCTTGCAGTATTTTCTCCTTGACCTTGGAGCTCTGGAATTTGGCGACAATATTCCTAGGAGTTTTCTCTTTGGGATCTTTTTGAGGAGGCAATCTGTGGATTCTTTCAATTTCTATTTTGCCCTGTGGCTCTAGAATATTTGGGCAGTTCTCCTTAATAATTTCTTGAAAGACGATATCTAGGCTCTTTTTCTGATCATGGCTTTCAGGTAGTCCAATAATTTTTAAGTGATCTCTCCTGGATTGATTTTCCAGGTCAGTGGTTTTTCCAATGAGATATTTCACATTGTCTTCCATTTTTCATCCATGTTTTATAATATCTTGATTTCTCATAAAGTCACTAGCTTCCACTTGCTCCAGTCTAACTTTTAAGGCAATATTTTCTTCAGTGGTCTTTTGCATTTGGCTAATTCTGCCTTTCAAGGCATTCTTCTCCTCATTGACTTTTTGGAGCTCTTTTGACATTTGGGTTAGGCTATTTTTTAAGATGTTATTTTCTTCAGTATTTTTTTGGGTCTCCTTTAGCAAGTCATTGACTTGTTTTTCATGATTTTCTTGCATCACTCTCATTTCTCTTTCCAAATTTTCCTCTACTTCTCTTACTTGCTTTTCCAAATCCTTTTTGAGCTCTTTCATGGCTTGAGACTGATTTATATTTTTCTTGGAGGCTTTTGATGTAGGCTCTTTGACTTCATTGACTTCTTCTGGCTGTATGTTTTGATCTTCTCTGTCACCAAAAAAAATTCTATTGTCTGAGTCTGAGTCCTTTTACACTGCTTGCTCATTTTCCCAGCCAATTACTTGACTTTTGAGCTTTTGGTCAGGGTATGACTGCTTTCAGAGTGAAGAGTGCTTTGTCCCAAACTCAAGGGGTTTTGCCCTGCTGTTTTCAGAGCTACTTCTATTCTGAGGTGGTAAGATGTGCCTATGCTCTGGTCTTGTGAGTACAAGCATGCCTTTCTGCTATGTAACTACCAGGAGGACTCCCTCTCCATAGTTGCTGCAAGCTCTGCCACAACAGTGCTCTTTCCCACCCAAGAACCACCAACCAGGACTGCATACCAGATCCAAGCAGGGCAAAGCAAGAGAACCCTGCCTCTGCTCCAGCAAAGCACTCCCTTCTCTCCCACTCTGATCTGCTGCTTGATTCTCCCACTGTGTGGGCCAGGGACTCCACAAGCAGCTGCCACTGGAGCTCTGGAAGCAGCTGCCAGACCTTCTGGCTGCTGCCCAGGCTGGGGCTGGACCGCACACTTCTCTCACCCAGATCCAGTAGTTTTCCCACTGACCTGCTCTATTGTCTTTGGCGTTTGTGGGTGGAGAAGTCTGGTAACTGGCCATAGCTCAGTGATTCAGGGCACTGAGGCCTGCTCTACTTCATCTACTCTCAGCCTGGTCTCTTCAGGCACAGCCCAAGCTGGGTTGCACTCCGCTCCCAGCAGGGTGCGATAGACCCTTCCCAGTGACCATCTAGGCCATCTTGGGCTGGAGATTTGTTTCCCTCTGTTATTTTGTGGGTTCTGTAGCTCTAAAATTTGTTCAGAGTCATTTTTTACTGGTGTTTGGGGGAGAGCTTAAGCGAGTCTCTGTTTTCAAGCTGCCATCTTGGCTCCACCCTACAGCCTGTAATTTTAATAATAACCTTTGGTCTGTGGGATATTACCCTGCTAAGATCCTTCAGCAAATCCAGTAAATTAAAGGAGAAACTCATCCAACTGACCTCTGGTGGAATCTCTTTTCTTGGTTCATTTGGCTGAAGGGAAATGGCCTGGCAGCCACCCTTCATAAATGGTCCCTTATTGCCTTCAGACTTATAGTTCTTTTTAGACATTGCATTAGTTGCTGCATAGCCTGTTCCAGGTCCTCAAATGTAGCCTTGAGGCCACAGATTCCTCATGCCTGCCCTAGGCTATTGAAATGCAAAGCAGAGAGCTTTTCTTTTGGAGGCAATTAGGGTTGAGTGACTTGCCCAGGGTCACACAGTAAGTATCTGAGGCTGCATTTGAACTGAGGTCCTCCTGACTCCAGGCTGGTGCTCAATCCACTGTACCACCTAGTTGGCCCTAACAGAGAGCTTTTCAACATTGGCTACTTTAGGCCGTATCTTTAACAGTCAGTGCTTTAGAGACTCCTCCAGTTTCTGTGTGAACTTCTGCAACCATCTCAGCTCTTTGGTGGAGAGGGTCAGCCTGCTCATTCAGGGAAGGGACTCACCAAAGCCCTTCCGTTGGGGCTTTGCTACCACTGGAAGAAGTTCCCTAGTCTTTGTCCAAAGGCTGTTCTCTGGACTCCTTGTTTGTATCCCCAGAAGATTTGGACTCTAGGTCAGAGACCACAGTAGGGTATGTTCTTGGCTGGGTCCTCCTCAGTCACCACTTACATCAGGAAAGATCTCATCATTTGCACAGCCACCAACTCCATTAGCTGTGCCTCTACTTTCATTGCATAGTTCCCGAAAGTTAAGAATTCTGTTTCTAGACTGACTATGTGGGCAATCCAACTTCTACAGCACAGTCAACAACATCTAGGGTGTGCTGGCTTTGCTACTCTCTTTACTCTCCTTGGGAAGTCTGTTCCAACATCCACCAAGCTAATCCATCTGCCTTAGCTGGTCCCACAGAGAATACTCACCATACAAGATCAAGAAGGCTCTGGTAACAGGAAGCCAGGCAATGTCCTGCCATCTGATCAAATGACTTTTCTCTTTGGTATTTACAAGCTCCTCCCCTAATTTAACCATGATGTGAACCAAGGGGTCAATTTCTCTTGTCCCAACCTGCTAAGACTATAGGTGAGGCATTAAAGCCAGCACCCTCTTAGTTTGGGTTCAACACTGGGATGAAATGAGGTACTTGTGAGTCATTGAACAAAGGAGGTTTACTGTGTTCAAATACAGCAAGGATACACTTAGTTTCTCTGTACTCTGGCCCCCTCTCCTCTTATCTCCATATAGTCAGTAACTTGTTATTATGTGTAGTCTTAGACAGTCACCGAGTCTGAAAGGCCTGGATTATACAGGGCTGAGACCTTTTATGCCTCGAGTCCAGGAAGCTGTGTCATGGAAGCTGGAGTCAATCAGGTCTCATAAAAGGAGGACACCAAGAAAGTCAAAGAAGTCAAGGGATACTGAGTCAAGAAAACATGGAGTCCTATCACAGAGGTTATTATGGAGTCCAAAATTGTCCAACCTACAATAAAAAAAACTAGGACAGAGCTCGGAGCCCACGGGACTTTATTAAAGGATTCGTGTCAGCAGACCTCAGATTTTCCTCACAATCTGAGATGACCCCTTCCTATAGTTTATTTGGTATCCAGACAATATAGATGAAGCAAACTGAAAATACAGAATCTCATTGATTGATAGACCTTACCTTTGACCCTCCAGGAAGACCTACACAAAATACAGAATCTCATTGACAAATGGGATAATGAGCAGACCAGACCTATCTTGACCTTTCAGGAGGTCCTACCAAACCGATGAGCAGACACATAGGTTGGGCTGATGTCAAAACATCTACAAGCGTCCATGAGCTGGTAGAAAGGCAGGCAGCAGGCTGGCTACCAGGATCACTCATTGGCCAAGTGCTCATGGTCATCTCCTCATGTTGAGCAATAGAGAGATAGTGAGGGATGGAGGGGCCACAAAAATAGCTGGGGGACTTTGCAGGTAATTGACTCACCTCCTCCATGCTGGGCTTGGGCTCCATAACAAGGCAAAAGCAAGGGTGGAGGTCCTCTAGTTACCTTCATATAGTTAAGCAAGTGAATTTACAATCTGCAGTTCACAGCTCTGGGGCCTAATATGCAGAACTTATAAATACTGTCCTTATGGAATCATATCAAACTGATTAATACTAATTGGAATAAAAATAGTGGTCCAATTAATCATCTATCTGTCATCTATCACATTATGAGAGCCCAAACTAGGACAGTGGCCATAACAGTGGAGCTAAGGGGATGGATGTAGATATGAGCAATATTGTGGGATGAAAATTGATAGCGCTTACATATGGGTAGGGTGACAGAGCATGAAAAGGTAAGAGAGAGAAGAGTAAAAGATGAATTACTGTCAGAAATTGCAGAAAAGGAATGCCAAGAAGGGTTAGAGACTGAGAAAAGGCCATTAAATTTAGGTCTTGGTCAGACAGGAGAGAGTAATTTCAGTTTGCATATGGTTGAGAAGAGGAAAGGAGTTGAGGACAGTAGTCTAAACCTGTGTAGGTGGCTTTTTCTTGGAGTCTGGCTCTTGCAGGGGAAAAGTAGGAACCACAGTCATTTTGTGACATCTGTGATAGACTAACAAGGTTGAAATTCCCCAGCCACCTGGAGGCCTAATAGTGGAAAGTAAGGAGGATAGATATAGTAAAGTGAATGGCCTCAAACACTGTTGTAACAACTACTTGTTCTTGGAGAAGAGATCTTTCCAGCAATTTTGCCTAAAAGAACTTTAAGAAATTGTAAAAGTATTTGATCCTCTCCCCTTTTCTCTTGCTCTTGGATAGGGTATGTTTTCTTATACTAAATCCTGCTATTTGCATTCCAAATACTCCCCTTGAATGATTCCCACTTCTTTCTCTACCCCCTCCCTCTCCTATGAAATGCTTTACTTATCCATCCAAAGTTGCAGAATGCTGCTGATTGACTGTGTATACTAAGAGGGCCTGAAAAGTTATAAAAAAAACAAATTTGTACCCTAGGAAGTTGAATCTGCTATTCATCAAGAGGAGTATTTCTTATAGTGCCAATAAATTGCTTTCAGTTTGGCCTCTTATCTTTGATCCATTGTCATTGGATCTTACTGATGAGTATACATCTTCCAAGAGGCCTCATTCCTCTAAGTGATGAGAATTTCCCTGACACTGTGAAAGGGGGGAGAGACATTGGATAGCAGGATCAAATAAAGCTTCTAAAAATAGTTTTATTGTTACCTTTTGTTTTTTATATAATATCCATTTCTGAATATACACCTTCCCCCTTCTCAACAAAGTGTGCATTGTTTTACTCATTGGGTATACTGTTTTCCTTGTTCTACTTACTTCATTGGTGTTTTCTGCATCTGTTGATATTCCTCATGTAAGGGTAAGGTGTCAATTGAAAAGGAATTGCCTTTGCCCCAAAAGAACATTCGTTGATTGAAAAAGTTAATTAGAACTAGGTGTGAATAAGACATGGGCACCTCCTTTGAAGCAAATATATTTAAATTGGGTGAAGTTGGAAAAGACTTCCACTAGAAGTTCCTCCCAGTTGGTTGAGGGACTTGGTAATGCCTTGCAGGGCCTGTATAAATGAAGGATGCTAGTTAATTCTCTAAATCTGAGTGTCTAGCAGAGGAAAAGAGAGATTTCCTCCTCTGGGGACAGGGAATAGACCAGTAATTTCATTGATATAGTTCCCATATCAGGAAACTCCCTTTACCAAAGCAGGTCAGTACTTTCTCTGCAGTTTAAGTCTAAAACCCTGGGAGATTAAATGACTCGCCCAGAGCTACCCAGCCAAAAATGTGTCATTGGTAGGACTTGAACCAAGGTTCTCTGAAGGCCACCTCTTTGTTCACTACAACAGGCTGGTAGTCTGTAGACATTGGCTCTCTTTTTTTTTTTCTTTACATTTTTTTTTTTTTGCAGGGGGGAAGGCAGGGCAATTGGAGTTAAGTGACTTGCCCAAGGTCACATAGCTAGTAAATGTGTTAAATGTCTGAGGCCAAATTTGAACTCAGGTCCTCCTGACTCTAGGGTCAGTGCTCCACTCACTGTGCCACCTAGCTGCCCTGGCTCTTTCTTTTAAAACAGGTCCAGATTCCATTCCCTTCCCCCCATCTTTGAAAAACCTTCAGGATGCCCAGAAGCGATTTCTCGCCTTTTGGGTATTCATAAGGTATTTACAATTTCCGTATTCTCCACTCCCACTCACTCTCCAATCCCGAGTCTTAACCTTAGCTCTGCCCACTTAATAAAATGTAAGCATTTTCAGGGCAGGACTTGTCTTTTTTTCTAAGTATCCCCAGGTTGAATATGGTGCAAAGTGTTGTTCAGTTGTGTTTGACTCATGGTGACCCCATTTGAGGTTTTCTTGGCAAAGATGCTGGAGTGGTTTGCCATTTCCTTCCCTAGCTCATTTTACAGATGAGGAAACTGAGGCAAACAGGGTTAAGTGAATTGCCCAGGGTTACATAGCTAGTCTGAGGCCAGATTTGAACTCAGGAAGATGAGTCTTCTGATTTCAGGTCTACTCTACTCACTGAACCACCTAACTGCCCTTTTGGGCAAAGTAAGTACTTCGTAAATGCTCATCGATTATTATCATTAGCCATAGGCTGCGGAAGTACTTTGGCACAACACTGGCTCAGGCTCTCAAAGACTCCTAGATCTTAGTTTTTACAAGCATCTAAGAAAGATCATCTGAGTATATAAATACCTGGTGATCTAGTCCCATGGGGTCTGCCTGGATTCAGATGCGGGTCTACTTCCTTGGCCTCTGTTGTGTGATACCGATGTCAGATTTCTAGCAGGTGCAGAGTGTAAGGCTTGATGTCTGAACTCTATTCCTTGGAAGATCTGACGTTTGATATACTTGTCTTCAAGAAGTTTAAATTCTGTAGGGACTGGGAACTATGGCTGCCCACATCTTTTCTAAAGATCCCGGTTTTGCAAATTCTTGTGTTCCTGCGTTTTGTTTTTCACAAGCATAAGTCTCCCTTCTGGCCTTTTCTACTCTGTTATGCCTAAAATTCGTCCCTAGGACCTAGCTTCAGGATTAAAATTTTTTTAAAAGAAGCTCAAAATTTTTTCTTGATAAACTGTTTCAACCCATGCTAGGAATCCAGGCGTTCTTAAGTGAATCTCTCACAGCTACAATCAGCATAAAAGAGAATTGACTCAATCCATTCATCTACTCACTCTCGCTCACCCAGCATTGTAAGGGTTCACTTCAAGTTCCACCCACAATTCTCCCCACCTTTTCCATTCATTATTCTTGTTAAAAAAAAGAGAGAGAGATTGTAAAAATCCGTGGACCTCCTGCCTTGAAAAAAAAAACACACACACACACAGACATACCGCCTCTGATTTTCCCCTTAGAAAGGTCTCTCTTGTCTCCTGTGTTCTTCCACTCCCGCACCCCGTGTCTAGACTTTTATTCCCCTCAAAGCAAAGGTTCTCACCCTGGGATTTCCACGTACTTTATACACACGTACGATTTGAACACTGTATTTCAATATGCACGGTTGGTTTCTTTTGCAATCCTGTGCATTTTATTTTATGCTTCTAAACACAAGATTCTGAGGTGTCCATCCGTAGGCTTCCTCGGATTGCCAGAAGGCTCCGTGACACAAAAAGATTTCTCGGGTGTTCCTTTTAACACCGAGCGCCGGGAGGTCGTGCCTCCCACTCTACCACGCCGAGGGCCAGGAGAGAGTTATCTTGGGCAGTTACTTATTAATCACGGCTCCCAGTCGGAAAGGCTGGGGGGGCGGGGGACGCTCCGGGGAAGGGCGGAGCGCCGCGGGGGGCGGGGGAGATGGGGGAGTGCACCGAGCTAGGTGCGAGGTGGTTGGACGCAGGCTGGAGGAGGGAGGGCGCCACTCAGGCCGGGCCAATACAACAAACAGAACTCTCCATCTCCTCCGCGGTACGAAACCGCCACCAACAGCCCAACGGCCGCCGGAGTTCGGCGGCGAGGAGGCGGGGCCTGCGCCTCCCTCCGTCCCCCTCCACCTCCCCGCTCCCTCTCGCGGTCCCCTCTCGCGGTCCCCTCTCCCGGGGCGAGCCTGGGTAGTCCCGGGCAGGCTCCGCCCCCTCGCGAGAGGCGGCGGTCATTGGGCTGCGGGGCTTTTTTTGCGGTCGTCCTAGTTGCGAGGAGAGGGCGGAGTCGGGGAGGAGGCCGCCTTCGGAGGGCGGGGGAGGCGGGAGGCGGTGGTGAGCGGCCGGTCCGAGAGCGGAGCTTGGGAGAGAGGCAGGGGCGAGTGCACGGGAGAAGCCGAAACCGGGGAGGGCTCCTGGATCGCGGCGGCCCGAGGAGAGGCTTCCCGCCGCCGACGAGGAGCGGTCCCTGCTGACTCCTCTCCCTCCTTCCGGCCGCGCCACCGGGGAGGCGGCTTCCTCTGCGCCTCCCTCCCGCTCCTCCCCGCCCCCTAGTCCGGAGGAGGAGGAGAACGGGGGCGGTGGTTGGGGGGAGGAGGAGGAGGCGGCGGCGGGCGGAGACCGCGCTCCCCCTTCTCCCTCGGCGGCGGCAGCGTCGGGGACAGGACAATGGAGGTGGCTGTGGAGAAAGCGGCCGTGGCAGCGGCGGCGGCGGTAGCGGCGGCCGCGGCTGCGGCAGCGTCGGGGGCCCCGGCGGCCGCGGCCCCGAGCGGGGAGAATGAGGCCGAGAGCCGGCAGGGCCCGGACTCGGAGCGCGGCGGGGAGGCGGCCCGCCTCAACCTGTTGGACACTTGCGCCGTCTGTCACCAGAACATCCAGAGCCGGGCGCCCAAGCTGCTGCCCTGCCTGCACTCCTTCTGCCAGCGCTGCCTGCCCGCCCCCCAGCGCTACCTCATGCTGCCCGCCCCGCTCCTGGGGGCCGCCGAGACGCCCCCCCCTGCCGCCACCGCCACCGCCGCGCCCCCCGGCTCCCCCATCTCCCCCATCTCCGCCACCCCTCCGTACAGCACCCAAGGTGAGCGAGCCCCTTTCCCGCCGCGCGCGCGCGAGGCCCCGAAAGGGGCGAGCCGAGCGGAGCAGCGCCGCTAGCTGGGGGAGGGGAGAAAAGGGGCGGGGAGGCGGGGGCCGCGAGCGAGCGAGAGAGACACACGGCGCGTGAGTGTGTGTGAGTGCGTGCGGGTGTGTGGCGACCCTGCTGTCATGTCGCCACGGGGGAGGGGGGAGAGCGAGACGGAGGGGTCTGCGCGTGCAGCCGTGCGGCGGGCGTGGAGGGCCCTGCGCGCTCTCTGCAGCCAACTTAGACGGGCTCCGGCGACTTTGCCATCCGGCCGCCCCGGGAATGCGTGCGATGGGATCCCCGTCCGCCCCTGCGGGGCCTCCCGGCCTGGGCTCCCGGACTTCAGAAGTCTCTCCCGACTTGCCCGGCGCATTGTTCCGGCCAACTTTGCTCCGAACGCCCGCTTCCTTAGAGTTGTGGCTCACTCGGTGTTGGCCCAAAGCTTTTGTCCGGGTCTCTAATTCCGGGAAAGTAGAGAAATCACCTCGTTTGCCTTCCCGGCTTTTTCTTTAATTGTTGAAACCGTCTAGCGGTGACAGATTTGACGTCCGATTTCGTGGTTGGAGCTTTGAGATCGATTCTGTGTTCTAGGTTGGTCTCCTTGCTCCCCTTCGTTGTGGACAAAGGGACAAAATGACAGGGTTTTTATTTCTCCTCCTCTGAGGGGCTTATTTTAAGGGGGTTGGATGTAGGAGAGTGAGGAGAAAAAGAACCAACTAATCCTTGAAAAAAAGTAAGTTTGTGGCAAGAGTGATGCGTGAGAACAGCTGGAAATGTTGAAGAACTACGGTTTTTCCAGCGGTGGTGGTGGGGTTTTGGTTTTGGTTTTTGGTTTTGTTTTGGCCAATGTAGTATGAGAATCTTAGCAGGTAACTTGCTTTTGGTATCAGATCTGAAACATTTTTAAAAGTTAAAAGCAAAATATTTTTAGATAGTTGAATTTTATAGTTTTAGAAAGCTTTTTGCATTTTCTGTGCTTTTTCTTTTTTTGCATTTTTATTTAAAAATTGTTAAGCAGCATTCAGGAAAATGTTTACTGCTTTTCAAAAAGGAAATAATATATTTTTAATTCTTCCCATTTTTAGAGGAGAAACTCGATTTAACTTCTAGTATTTAAGGGCAGTGGATAGAGCACTGGGCCTGGAGTCAAGAAGACCTGAGTTCAAATTTGGCCTCAGACACTTAATAGTTGTGTAACCCAGGGCAAGTCACTTAACTTATGTCTGCCCGTTTTGAGGATTAAACTAGATAATAATTGTAAAGGACTTAGTGCTATATAAATGTTAATCATTATTAATTATTCTCATGTTTGTTAGTGTCCCCCCCCTCCACTCCTCACTGTACTTCGTGTTTTTGTTGTTGTGTCCAACTCTTGATGACCCCATTTGGGGTTTCCTTGACAAAGATAGTGGAGTGGTTTGCCTCTTCCTTGTCCAGCTCATTTTACAGGTGAGGAAACTGAGGGGAAACCAGGGTTAAGTGACTTGTCCAGGGTCACACAGGTAGTAGTGTCTGAGGCAGGATTTGAACGCCACCTAGCTGCCAGATGTATTATACTACCAAGTTGTAATTGAACTAGGTCTTAAGGGATGAAGAATGCTTTTTATTGGAATAAGTGAACTGTGGGTTTAACACCTCCATTTAGTTTATTCATTATGTTATGAACAGTATCCAGTTCACTATCCAGTAGTGAATCAATCAGCCTTCCTATTCAAGATTTATCCTGGGTGTAAGGGCAATTTTAATGACTAAATCTTGAGGGGGAAAAAATTAACCCTTTTTTCAAATAGTATATTATTCAGTGAAACTGCTTTTAAAGAAACATTTTCATGAAACTGTTTAGATCCCTAACCAGATGGAGATAACCACCATGATCTGACTAGTCTGAGCCTAGAATTAAAATGTTCAAAAAATTGTAGCAATGCTTGGTGTTATGCATGTCTTGCATTTGGAGTCAGAGGACTTGGGTTAAAATATTGAGTCTACATGTGTGATCTGGGATGAGTCTCTCACCCTTTACTCATTTGAAAAATGAGGGAATTGGACTAGATGATATCCTAAAGTCTCCAGTTCTAAATTCGTGGGTTCTTTGGACTTCATACAGGTAGGCCAGATACCACTGGTATTGTGAAGACCGGCTTGTAATTTACATGACATATGAACAGGGCTTTGAAAGTGGGTTGAGAACCTTGATCTTGTTTCTCCCGTTTCTGTACCTAGTACCTGCTAATCAAGCAAGTATTCAGAAGGACACACAGAGAAGGTTTAAAGTTTCAGCACATAAAACTTTGTAATATATGATCTCTTCAGTGAAATGTAATTTAAGCAAAGTAGTTAACTCCTTGTGTAAGTTATGTGCTTTGGGATCACTTATGATCCCTAGGTGAGGAATTTTTTCTTCTTGAGCCAGTTATCTTGTCTAGTTTCATCTTAGCTCACTTTTCTTTTTGATTCAGTGATTTGTTTTGGAAAAAGAAGCTAATTTCAGTCATGTAAATTATTGGAAAGGCAAATCTTTAAAAATTGCATAAAATTCCAAAGCAGAGTAGAATTGACCTCCTGGATTTTATGTATCACTGTGTTGGCTTCCATAAAAGAGGCATTGTGGTGTAGTGGGCACAAAAACATTGGACTTGGAATGATCAGATTTTAGGATTTGGTGATCATCTAATCCAAACCTTTCATTTTACAGTCGAGGAAACTAAGAGAGTATGATTTGCCCAGCATCACACAGGTGGTCAGCAGTTGGGGGTAAACAGAACTAATTTTAAATCTCTTCTCTGCCACTGTGAAATTAACAGTATCATTTTTACACATGAAAATAGCTCATAAATTTGGTGTTCATTGATCCTTGTATATTTCCCTTTAGTTAAAGTCAAGTATTTACTGAATACCATGGGACATACAAAACTATTTAATACTTAGGTGAGACTAACCTAAATGAAGTAGGTCATGCCTCTTTTGTATTTATTTAGTATTTAATTTTTCCCCAGTTACATGTAAAAACATTCGCTTTTAAAACTTTCAGTTCCAAATTTTCTCCCTTCCTCCCTCCTGCTCATTAAGAAAGCAAGCAATTCCATATAGGTTATATATGTGTAGTCCTGCAAAACATCCATGATAGTCATGTTGTGAAAGAAACCAAAAAACTCCAAGAATAATAAAGTGGGGAGAAAAAACCCCAAAGTTGCTTTGATCTGTATTCAGACACCATCAGTGCTTTCTCTGGGAATAGATAGCATTTTTCATCCTGAGTCCTTCAGAGTTGTCATGGATCATTCTATTGCTGAGAATGGCTGAAGTCATTCACAGCTGATTATCTTACAATATTGCTCTTACAAAGTAACAGCAATACATTTCACTTTGCCTCAACCCATGCAGGTCTTTCCAGGTTTTTCTGAGAGCATCGTGCTCGTCATTTCTTATAGTACAATAGTATGCCATCATAATTACATGGCATAGCTTATTCAACCATTCCCCAATTGACGTGCATCCCCTCAATTTCTAATTCTTTACCCCGAGAAAAGAACTGCTTATAAATATTTTTGTACATGTAGGTCCTTTTCCTTTTTGTTATCTCTTTTGGAATACAGACCCAAAATGGTGTTGCTATGGTCTAGCCCTTTGGACATAGTTCCAAATTGCTGTATAGAATGGTTTAAACAGTTTACAACTCCGACAACATTAACGTTTCATTTTTTCCCACATCCTTTCCAACATTTTTCATTTACTTTTTCTGTCCTATTATCTAATCTAATAGGTATGAGATAGTACTACCTCAGAGTTGTTTTGACTTGCATTTCTCCAATCAGTAGTGAGAATATTTTTTCATATGGCTTTATAGATAGCTTTAATTCATCTGAAAACTGATTGTTGTGATAATTTATCAATTGGGGAATGGCTCTTATCTTTATAAATTTGACACAGTTCTGTATGTTAGAGAAATGAGGCCTTTATCAGAAAAACTTGCTGAAAAAAAATTTGTTTTCAGTTACTGTTGTTAACTGGTACTTCCCTCCATCCAATTCCCCTACTCCTGTTTATTCTATTCTCTTCCTTTCACCCTGTCCCTCCTCAAAATTGTTTTGCTTCTAATTATCCCTTCCCTTAATCTGCCCTCCATTCTATCACCACCACCCCCTTCTCTTATCCCCTTCCCCTTCCGTTTTCCTGTGGGGTAAGGTAGATTTCTATACCCCACTGCATATTTATCTTATTTTCCAGTTACACCTCAAAACAATTTTTAACATTTGTTTTTAAAGCTTTGAGTTCCAAATTCTCTCCCTCCTCATTGAGAAAAGACAAGCAGTTTGATATAGGTTATTCATGTTTACTCATGCAAAACACTTCCATAATTATACTGTGAAAGACTAACTGTATTTCCCTCCATCCTGTCCCACCCCCCATTCTGTTCTCTCCTTTCACCCTGTCCCTCCTCAAAAGTGTTTGCTTCTGATTACCTCCTCCCCCAATCTGCCGTTCCTTCTGTGTCCATCCACCCCCATTTCCTTTTCCCCCTACTTTCCTGTATGGTAGGATAGATTTCCATACCCAATTGACTATGTATGTTTCTCCCTCCTTAAGCCAATTCTGATGAGTAAGGTTCACTCCTTCCTTCTCACCTCTTCCTCACCACTGTAAAAACTTTTTTTTTGCCTCCTGTGTGAGATAATTTACCCCATTCTACCTCTCCATTTCTCCCAGGATATTCCTCTCTCACCCCATAATTTTGTTTTTTAGATATCATCCCTTCATATGAAACTCAGCCTGCGCCCTCTGTCTATATGTACGTACAAACCTGTACATATAAATATATGTATACAAGCACACATATACATATACACACACATACAAATATTCCCTGCAACTACCCTAATATTGAGAAAGATCTCATGAGTTACAGATATCTTTCCATGTAGGAATGTAAACAGTTCGACTTTAACAAGTCTCTTATGATTTCCCTTTACTGTTTACCTTTTCATTCTTCTCTTGAATCTTGTATTTGAAAGTCTAATTTTCTGTTTAGCCCTGGCTTCTCAAGAATGCATGAAATTCTTCTACCTCATTGAATGTCAATTTTCTCCCTCATGGATACACTCAATTTTGCTGGATAGATGATTTTACATTTTAATCCTAGCTCCTTTGACCTCTGGAATATCATATTCTAAGCCCTCCAGTTTCTTGATGTAGAAGCTGCTGAATCTTGTGTTATCCTGATTGTGCTTCCACAGTACTTGAATTGTTTCTTGCTGCTTGCAATATTTTCTCCTTGGCCTAGGAACTCTGGAATTTGGCTATAATATTCCTGGCAGTTTTCCTTTTGGGATCACTTTCAGGAGGTGATTGGTGGATTCTTTCAATTTCTATTTTCCTCTCTGGTTCTAGAATATCAGGGCAGTTTTCCTTGATATGATTGTAGGCCCTTTTTTGATCATGGCTTTCAGGTAGTCCAATAATTTTAAAATTTTTTACTCCTGTATCTGTTTTCCAGGTCAGTTTTTCCAATGAGATATTTCAGATTGTCTTCTATTTTTTCATTCTTTTGGTTTTGTTTTACAATTTCTTGATTTCTCATAAAGTCATTAGCGTCCATTTGCTCCATTCTAATGTTTAAGGAATTATTTTCTTCAGTGAGCTTTTGGACTTCGTTCTCCATTTGGCTAATTTTGCTTTTTAAGGCATTCTTTTCTTCATTGGCTTCTTGGACCTCTTTTGCCATTTGGTCTAGTTTATTTTTTAAGGTGTTCAGTATTTTTTGGGGTCTCTTTTAGCAAGCTGTTGACTTGTTTTTCATGATTTTCTTGCATCACTCTGATTTCTCATCTTAATTTTTCCTTTATTTATCATACTTGATTTTCCAAATCCTTTTTAAACTCTTCCATGGCCTGAGACCAATTCTTATTTTTCTTGGAGTCTTTGGATGCAGGAGTTTTGACTTTGTTGTCTTCTGAGTGTGTGTTTTGACCTTCCTTGTCACCAAAGTAACTTTCTGTAGTCTGAGTTTTTTTCCCATTGTTTGCTCATTTTCCCAGCCAGTTACTTGACTTTTTAACTCTTTGTTAAGGTAGGGGCTCTGCTTCTAGTATGGAAGGTGTGCTGTTCCAACCTTCAGGGGTTTCGTGCAGCTGTTTTCAGAGATACTTCTAGAGACCTGTAAGTTTTCACTTGTTCCAAGGTGGTATGATCTAAGGAGAGTTGTTTATTCCTCTCCTGGTCTGTGAGTGACCCCAAGCACTCTTTTCTGCCCTGAAACTGTGGTGGTTCCCTCTCCACTGCTACTGCAAAGCTCTGCCTTTACTCTGCTATCTTGGTTCTGCCCTCAGGGATGTGGGGGTAGGGGCCATGCTTTCTTTCCCTTATCTATTTATAAAATAAGGAGTTTGGGCTAGTAGTCCCTTCCAGCTCTTAAGAGACTATCACTTAATGGCTCTATAATCATCACTAATGAACAGTACAAGAATGCACAGAAGAGTTCTTAAAAGCAGTTTGGAACTAGGCCAATAAAGTTGCTAAACTGTGCATATCTTTTGACTCAGCAGTGCAAGTACTAGGCTGCTACCCCAGAGACACCAGAGAAAAAAGAAAGGACCCACACATAAAAAAATATCTGTAGTGGCTCTTTTGTGGTTGCAAAGAACTGGAAACAGAGGGTTCCATCAGTTGGGGAATGGCTGACCGGATTGTGGTATATCAAGGTAATGGAATTTTTTTTGTGGAATGAAATTGTATGTCGCCAATGTGATACCCGCAATGGCTGCTATGACTATTCCGGTGTATTTACAGGTTTGATTTGCAAGATATAACAGACTCTGTAGCTCAAAAGACAAAACCAAGACATTTATCCAAACACCAGAAAGCCAAATCCATCATAGTAATAAAGTAAAGAGAGCACCTCCAGGCCTCCCCACAAACAAGCTCCCTCTAGCAAAGTCACTCTCTCACAGCTCTGACTGCTCTGTCTCACTAGCTCACTTCCTGCTGTATCACTTCCCATTCCACCCATTCAGCAAGCTCCTCCCACCACAGGCTTTATGTGACTGGCTGATATGACTCAGGCTTCCATGTGACTCCGGGGCTCAAAGCAGGTCACTTAGGTCTATTAATGGATGGGAAAGATCTCCATTCTCATTAACATGGCATGGTTTGAGATTAAATGTGAAGACCTTTATGAGGTGATGCAGAGTGAAATGAGCAGAAACAGAACAATTTACACGCTAACAACATGGTAAAGACAAACAACTTTGAAAGACTTTAATTGACCACATTTGAGGACCTACAATGAAACATTCTACTCATCTCCTAACAAGTGTTGCACTGAGGGTGTGCAAGTTGAGACATAGTTCCTGGACATAGCCAACAAGGAGATTTGTTTGTTCAACTATACATATTTGTTTAAAAAGTTATTTTCTTTTTTAATGGAGGTGATGGAAGGGAGAAAAATATTTGCATTTAAAATATGAAACTAAACTAATTTGACTACACAGAAAAAAGATCAGAAGGGAAGTTCGGAAGGGTAACAGGCAAGCAAGGGATCTTCATTGCTATCATGTTAAATTTAACACACTTAAAAATATTGCATCAAGTTTCTTATGCAATCCTCACTTCTGTTCTTTGTGAATTGAAATGTTCAAGTTTATTTCTGTGACGTTCATGATATAAACTTAATAGAAGATAATTTTATTTTTCAATTATTTTATTGATATTCCTTTTGTGTCACTTCATGATGACTCCTCCCACACACAGATTCCATAAAAAACTTAATCAGTGGCCAAGCAAAACCAAAGTCACTGACCATGTCTGAAAATGTATGCCTCATTCTGCAGTTGTCACCTCAATAAAAGAAGATAAATTTCACCATTATTCTTCTCAAGTTGGTCATTGCATTGCTTAGAGTTCTGAACTTTTAAAATATTTTTTGTTAATGCTGTTATTGTTCCTTGTTCTGTTTACTTTGTTCTATATCAGTTTGTACAGTTCTTCCCAAGTTTTCCCTACTGTTTCTTCCTGTTTGTCATTAATTTGCTATGATATATACCCCAGTTTTTGTTCAGCCAACCCATTCCCCAAGTGATGGGCACATACTTTTTACATCTATTTCTTTGCTACTACAAAATGTGCCATTCTCCATTTTGTTATATATGGGGTCTTTCACCTTTAATACTGGGATTATATGCCTAGGTTTATTTCTGTGTCAAAGGCCACGTAGAGTTTCTTGAACTATTACTTTTAATTCCAGATTGTTTTGCAGAGATCTTTGTGCTAGTCCTTAGCTCCAGCAATAGTGCATTAGTGTTCCTTGTTTTCTCCTTCCCTTCTAGCATTAGCCATTTTCATCTTTGCCAAAACTAATGTGTGATATGAAACCTTCAAGTTTTTAATATAGATTTTTCTTAATAATTTGGAGTATTATTTTATATGGTTGTTAGTAGTTTTCTTTTAAAGACTTCCTGTTTCATAACCTTTATACCTTTTCTATTGGTCAGTGGCTCTTGTTCTTATGAATTTGTATTAATTCTGTCTTCTATTTAGATCAGATATTTGCTACAAGTATTTTCCCCATTCTACTTTATCTTCTAATTCTAGCTGCAATGATTTTCATAATGCAAAAGCATTTTAACTTTTTGTAATCTGAATTGTTTTTTATCACTTCTATTCCTGTTTAATGAAGACTTCTATTAGGCATATTTCTAGAAGGTATTTCTTCCACTCTTAGCTAACTTTAATGATGTGACTTTTTAATTGTTTATGTTGTATATCCATTTGGAGTTTATTGTGGTATATAGTGCAAAACATTGGTCTAAATATAATTTCAATTTCTGCTAAAGTGTTTACCAGGTGACTCCTCCCAGCGTTTTTTAAAAAACACGAATTCTTTGCCTTCATTAATAGTTGATTTCCTTGAGTCTGTGATACACTTGGGTGTGTTTGAACACTTCTGAACATTTTTTACCTATTCCATTCCATTTATCAACTTTTCTAACTTCTTAAAATTAATACCAAATAGTTTGATTACTGCTTTATAATAGTTATAGTGGCCAAGAGAATAGACTGCAGGGCTTGAAGCCAAGAAGAGCTGAGTTCAAATGTTATCAAATCAGATACTTATGTGACCCTGTACAAGTCACTTAACCCTTGTTTACTTCAGTTTCCCCCAACTGTAAAATGGGGATAATAACAATACCCCCTGCCTAGGGTTGTTGTGAGGACCAAATGAGATAATAAATGTGAAGCAGTTAGCACTGTGCTTGGCATGTAGTAGATGTTAGCTATTATAATTAGCTATTAGTTTGAGATCCCTTCATTCTCCTTTTTTTTTTTAATTAAATTTTATTGATACCTTTTTTTAAAATCCCTGAAATTTCCATTTGTAGCCCTCTCCCCTCACCCAGAGAGCCATCCCAAGGAGCAAAGATTATTTCTCGAAAAAAAAAAAAAAGATGAAAAAAAAGTCAGAAAACCCAATGTGTACATGCAAATATATTAGATGTAAGACACACTCACGTAAACTTCCCATTTCTGTAAAGGAGTCAAGTCCCTTTCATACTTTATGCATTATTGTTCTTGAGATTCTTTAGTTTTATTACTGAAGTGTTTATTCTTTTCTTGACCTAAATATGTTGCTGCTTTGATTTTATGTATTTCCATAATCTCAACTATAAGCAAGTAAGAGCATTGAATGTGAGGTCAGAAGAGTTCCAGCTCCAACCATCATAGTTTATCTTTGAATTTAGTTTTGGAAGGAATCTTGGAAATTCTATCTAGTTCAACACCCTTATTGGGTGACCTGTGGACATTTTCCTATTTCTAAAATGAGGATTATAATACTACCTTACTTGAGATCATTTTTTTTGTAAGTGGAGTATGTGTGCTATTTTTATCCCAAATCCTTTGTGGATGCAGACTCCCATCTCTGCACTCTGATCTCACTATTGAACACTAATCTCATGTTTCTGATCACCATTTCCAATGTCCAGCTGTCACCTCAAACTCAACATGATAAAGGAGATTAATTTTAAAAAATTTTAAGCATACATGTAAATACATTGACAAGATGAGAATTTTTCCAGAAAAATGGTTTTTTAATAACAGACTGATAGTTATAAACAGGTTGAACTCTTTATTCTCCCTTTCTCTGACTCTCCTCACCAAAATAGCCTGTATCATAATGGCTTCAAAACCTCTGTTCTTTTTTGTTCTTTCCCCTCCAGCCACTATGTCCTGTTGATTGTTTGGAATGACTGGCACCAATTTTTTTTCCCATTCCTACTAGTGTGTTAATCCTGGTTCCTTGTCACTTTTCACCTGGCTTTTATCTGGTTTGGCTGGATTAATTTGCATAAAACTTCGATTTGATCGTGTCACTCTTTTGACCTGTAGGTTAGAAGTCTTAAGATGCTTAAACTGGAATTCAATATCCGATTCCCCATTGTTGTTTAAGACTTCCCTATATGAAACTTCCGATCTAGTTAAGCTGTTTACTTGTGCCTTTCTCCTTTCATTCTTTTTGCTTATGTTTTCTCATTCAAACCAAGACAACAAGCATTTCTCATTTATTTACCATCTTGTCATCCCCAGCATCATAATGAAACAATACACCCCACCTTCCTCTGTGCCTTTCCAGGTTTTACTCTCCCTCTAGTCACATCCTCTTATCTTACCGACTACCTCAACCCCAAGTGATTTTTCTCTCCCCCTCAGAAATCCATTCGCTGATTATAGGAACTCCCCAGGTCTTAGTTTTTGTTTTTTCCACTCCTGCTTCTGTGGGCTTTGCCTCTCCCCTGTCACCTACAAACATACAAAGGCATAAAGCTAGGGTAAAGAGCAGATACTCTCTTCCTTAGGATTAGTGGTCTGTCATCTGAGGCCAAAAGCATTATCTCCTGTTAGAGATAATCTAAAATTTACTTCCCTCATTTTTTAGATAAAGTGACAAACCTGGAGAAATTGTGGTATGTCCAAGATCGCATAGCTAGTTAGTGGCCAGGCTATGATTAGAACCCAGATTACCTGATTAGCATATTTGCCCTTACCAGAAATGGACAATTCAGATGCCAAGATACAGTACAGGCATTTTGAAAACCAAAGCACCACTGACTGCCAGCCTTTCAAGTGAATTGTTTGTGGTGGCATGATATAGTGAAAAGAAAACTGCATTTACAAGCAGGAAGTGTAGGTGACCTCTTTTGAGTTTTAAGTGTGATCACTAGAAGTCCTCAAGTAGAAGATAGGTGACACATGTCATAGATGTGGGATAGACCCAGGTTTGAAACTTCTTTTCTACTAACTAGGAATCAGTTTTGTCCAGTCATTTGAGCTTGATTTCCTTTCTCTATAAAATAGGAATGATAAATAAATTGTATTACTACAGAAGACTGTCACAAAGATCAAAATATGTATGTTAAAAGATTTTAGGCTGTGTCAAATACTTTAAGCCTACAAGCCCTATATAAAATATATTTTGTTTTTTGATTGAGTTTTCTTAGTGTACAAATCCTCTGAAAGTTAGGCATAAAGGAATGATCGTCATGGTAAGAGTCCCCTTCAAGGAAGGTAAAGTGTTTAGTTCTCGTACAAATGTCCTTAATTGTAGATCTGACCATGTAGTGTCCACTCCTAGGGCTTCCTTTTTCTGGCATAAAACATAAACTACTCTCTTGAGCCTTTAAAGCCCTTGACAGCCTCAACGGATGTGACTTGACCTCAGACATTCTGCAGTCCAGCTAGACACCGCATCTTCTTTGTCCATGGCTTTGTACTGGCAATCCCACATGCTTGGAATTCATTCACTGTTAGAAACATACTCTAGTACAGGAGAAAGTACAAAGGACTCAGATGGATGCCAGTCCTTTAATAGACCCTCACCTTGAATCTCCCGCCAGGCTCTTCATTGGCCAAATAATACCTCCTGACTGCCTACCTTATGCTCTCCTCAAATGGCTCATTTAAGCATGCATACAAGCCTGACCTTTCACCTGACCAACCTGAGGCCTGGTTTCTGCTAAACCTGGGGTGGGGGAGGGGGAAAGGTACACCTTCAATTCTGTGGAAACAAAACCCCTCCTCCCATCTCTTACATTCACCTATTAAATTCACCTCATAGTGAATTTTTAATTTTTATTACTCTCTCTCATTTTTAAATACATTCCATTCCCCACTTGTTCCCAGAGAGCCTTCCCTTATAACAGAGAATAAGAGTGAAAAAAATTGTTTGGCACTATAAAAAAAAACTTTAATATTCAATATTGCATGCCCATAATCCCCCAACTCTTCAAAGAAAGGAGAGGGAGATACATTCTCGCATCTCTTTGGGGCTAAGCTTGGACATTATAGTTTCACAACATTTTAGTTTCATTTTGTTTGTTCTTTCAATTTACATTGTTATTGTGTATATTGTTTTACTGGTTTTGCTTCCTTCACTTCGTATTAGTCAATTCATATGTCTTTCTAGGGCTTTCTATTCATCATATTACCATTTTCTTAAACAATACAGTAATCTTATTGTCTTGAGCTGCACTAATGGATTTTCTCATCAAACTGATTATTTTCATCATGAAGAGATTTTCACATTTTAAAAAATGAGATAATAAACATCTAAAACAATTATATTTTGACTGTTGAAAATTTCAGGTTTATCCAAAATCCTTTTTTGATTGAAGTATACAGTTAATAGCAACATTGTTTGAAGAACTGTGAATGACTAAGCTATTCCAGGTATTATAAATATTTAAATCAGCTATAAAGGACCTAGGAAAGAAAGAATTGATAATAGAAGAGAGTGTGTGTGTGTGTGTGTGTGTGGAGAGAGAGATATTCTGCTAGACTACTTTCTGGTTTTCCCAACAATTTTTACCAAATCATGAATTCTTGTCCCAAAAGCCTGAGTCTTTTACATTTGTCAAACACAAGGTTGCTATAATCATTTACTACTATGTATTGCATGTCTGCTCTGATCCACTTTTCTCTTAGCCAGTACTAGATAGTAACCAAGATTATCATTATTATAATTAATCTGTTACTGCTAGACCTCCTTCCTTTACATTTTCCCCCATTAATTCCTCTGATGCGGTAAGAATTAAAAGAAGTAATCCAGCAAATTACACACTACCACTACCATCTTTGATATTTAAGAAATTTCTTTAAAAATTTTTTTTAATATAAACATTTTTAGTGAAATGCTACAACTTGGAAAATGTTTAACATAATCTAACAATCATTTATAAACCTAATTTTTACATTTGGTGTTTCTTTTTTGAACAAAGGTTCGAAATATTTGGCTCAACACCAAGCAAATAAATCTGCTTCTGCATTTAGGTGGGCTTTTTTTCCCCTGTATTTTGATTTAAAACAAGAATAAATTGCTTACACAAGCATTTTGTGGAAAATAGTACTGAGGGATGGAAACTCATCTTTAGTTTTCAACCACTTAACCAACTGATAAAAATGAATAGCCAGTTAAGATGTAAAGTATTTATTTTCTCCTGGCTGTAGTGTGGTTTACATAAAGTTCATTTGCACATATTACTTTTTTTTTTTTTGATTGGGAGAAGGGAGGGCATTTGGGGTTAAGTGACTTGCCCAAGGTCACATAGCTAGTAAGTGTGTCAAGTGTCTGAGGCCAAATTTGAACTCAGGTCCTCCTGACTCCAGGGCTGGTCCTCTACTCACTGTGCCACGTAGCTGTCCCCTATTGCTTTGTTTTTAACAACATTTTTTTAATAACTTTTGTCAGGAAAGGGTCTTTTTAAGTGGGGCTTTTTTTTTTTCTATCACTACTGTACCAGCTATACTCTTAACTCAAACTACTGAACAGTTTATCAATATTGTCAACCAGTTCATTTGAAAATCTGCCATAGAGAATAGTAATATAAATAAGTTTTAATCAGAAAACAGCCATAAGACTGCAAAGAAAGGCAATATAAGATTTGTTTCTACAGAATGTTTGTAATGGTTTTGTAATAATTTGATAGTTTGCAGTAATTCACATACCCAAGTAATTGAAGTAATGCACGTACCCAATAATAATGGTTTTCAAAGAGCCTGACATTTGATCTGTAAGAATCCAAAGTTCACAACATTTTGATGTATGATTATACAGCTGATGGAAGTACAATTTCAGAAGGAGGGAGCTACTCTGGTGCCCTGAGAATATGTGCATGTATCTGGTCATCTGCTGGGAATCATTTTGAGCTCAAATGAACGTTTGTGGGCAATTTGGAAACAATTTGACGAAAGGTTGGAAACCTCCAAGAACCAATTGTACTTGGAAATGTTCAGACATGACTAACTTGGAAATGAATTTCTTATGACTACACATATATAACCTATATCAAATTGCTTACCTTCTCAGTGGTGGTGGGGAGGGGAGGTAGAAAGAAGATATGGAACTCAAAATATTAAAAAATATTATTTTTGCATGTAATTGAGAAATAAAATATTACATTATTTTTAAAAAGTGTTCAGAGTTTGCTTCAAGTGGCAAAATTGTGTACCTGATCATGATGATTTTAAATTGCTACCAAAATGCCTCCGTGTTAATGTAAAAAAAAGACTCTAAACAAATTCTCAAGCCCAAGACAGCCTGGAAGGTCAACTGGGAATTTCTGTCCCACAGTGCTGCATGGGCATAGACTGGGTGGAGCAGGCCTCAGGGCACTGAATCACTGGCAGTTTCCAAACTTCTCAACCCACAAACACCAAAGACAACTTATCAGGTCAGTGGGAAAACTGTCATAACTGGGTGAGAGAAGAGTTGGGGTCCAGCAGTGGCGGTGGCGACAGTGGAGGTGCAGCCCAGCCACAGCGGTAGCTGCCTCCATAGCTCCAGATGTATTGACAGTGGAGGGATGAAGTGCCTGATCAGAGCAGGCTTGCAGGGATCCATTTGCTGGCCCTGAGACAGGATACCCTTGCTTTGCCTTGCTTGGATCTGGGTCACAATCCTGGGGTGAGGAGGAGCTCTGTTGTGAAAGAGGTTATGGTGGCTGTGGAGATGGAGTATTCCTCGCAGTTCCAAGGGAAAAAAAAGTGTGGTCACTTACAGAGCAGAGCACAGGCTGGGAGAAGAGTCAACACCTCTCCTTGGATCATACCACCTTGGAAGAACTAAAAATTTACAGGTGCCTAGAAGTAGCTCTGAAAACAGCTGTGCCAAATCCCTGAAGCTTGGGACAGAGTGGAGACACTCTGGAAGCAGACTCATACCTTGAGGAAGAGCTCAAAAGTCAAGTAATTGGATGGGAAAATGAGCAGACAGTGTTTAAAAAAAAAAAAACCTCAAGACTATATAGACTCTTTCTTTGTCGGTTTTTTTATTTAATATTTTTAGTTTTCAGCATTGATTTCCACAAGATTTTGAATTACACATTTTCTCCCTATTTCTACCCTCCCCCCACTCCAAGATGGCATATATTCTGATTGCCTCATTCCCCAGTCAGCCCTCCCTTCTGTCACCCCATTCCCTTTTGCCTTACTTTCTTGTAGGGCAAAATAGATTTCTATGCCCCATTGCCTGTATATCATATTTCCCAGTTACATGCAAAAACAACATTTTTTTTGAACATCCGCTTTTAAACTTTGAGTTCCAAATTATCTCCTCTTCCCTCCCCACCCACCCTCCCTAAGAAGGCAAGAAATTCAACATAGGCCACATGTGTATCACTATGGAAAACACTTCCACAATACTCATGTTGTGAAAGACTGACTGTAATTTTTCTCCTTCCTATGCTGTCCCACTTTACTCAATTTTCTCCTTTGACCTTGTCCCTTTTTGAAAGTATTTGCTTTTGATTACCTCCTGTCCCATCTGCCCTCGCTTCTGTCATCCCCTCTTTTTTATCCTCTTCCTTCTTTCCTGTGGGGTAATATACCCAATTGAGTGTGTGTGTTATTCCCTCCTCAGGTCAAATCCTATGAGAGCAAGATTCACTCATTCCCTCTCACCTGCGCCATCTTCCCTTCCTACAAGAACTGCTTTTTCTTGCCACTTTCACGCAAGATAATTTACCCCATTCTATCTCTCCCTTTCTCCTTCTCTCAATATATTCCTCTCTCATCCCCTAATTTGATTTTATTTTTTTAGATATCACCCCTTCATATTCAACTCACCCTGTGCCCTATCTATACATATGTGTCTGTGTGTGTATTCCCCTCAGCTACCCTAATACTAAGGTCTCATGAATTACACACATCATCTTTCCGTGTAGGAATGTAAACAAAACAGTTCAATTTTAGTAAGTCCGTTGTGATTTCTCTTTCTTGTTTACCCTTTCATGCTTCTCTTGATTCTTGTGTTTGAAAGTCAAATTTTCTATTCAGCTCTGGTCTTTTCACTGAGAAAGCTTGAAAGTCCTCTATTTTATTGAAAATCCATGTTTTGCCTTAGAGCATGATACTCAGTTTTGCTGGGTAGGTGATTCTTGGTTTTAATCCTAGCTCCTTTGACCTCCAGAATATCATATTCCAAGCCCTTCGATCTCTTAATGTAGAAGCTGCTAGATCTTGTGTTATTCTGATTATGTTTCCACAATACTCCAATTGTTTCTTTCTGGCTGCTTACAGTATTTTCTCCTTGATCTGGAAGCTCTGGAATTTGGTGACAGTATTCCTGGAAGTTTTCTTTTTGGGATCTTTTTGAGGAGGCAATCTGTGGATTCTTTCAATTTCTATTTTGCCCTGTGGTTCTAGAATATCAGGGCAGTTCTCCTTGATAATTTCTTGAAAGATGATATCTAGGCTCTGTTTTTTGATCATGGCTTTCAGGTAATAATTTTTACCTGAATTTTACCTGAAAAAACAATAATTTTTAAATTATCTCTTTTCAATCTGTTCTCCAGGTCAGTGGTTTTTCCAATGAGATATTTCACATTGTCTTCCACTTTTTCATTCCTTTGGTTCTGTTTTATAATATCTTGATTTCTCATAAAGTCACTCGTCTCCACTTGCTCCAGTCTAATTTTTAAGGTAGTATTTTCTTCAGTGGACTTTTGGCTAGTTCTCCCTTTCAAGGCATTCTTCTCCTCGTTGGCTTTTTGGGGCTCTTTTGCCATTTGTGTTAGTCTATTTTTTAAGGTGGTGTTTTCTTCAGTATTTTTTTCAGTATTTATTTGGGTCTCCTTTAGCAAGTCATTGACTTGTTTTTCATGGTTTTCTCACATGATTCTCATTTCTCTTCCCAATTTTTCCTGTACTTCTCTAACTTGCTTTTCCAAATCCTTTTTGAGCCCTTCCATGGCCTGAGACCAACGTTTTTCTTGGAGGCTTTTAATGGAGGCTCTTTGACTTTGTTGACTTCTTCTGGCTGTATGTTTTGGTCTTCTTTGCCACCAAAGAAAAATTCCAAAGTCTGAGACTGAATCTGAGTCCGTTTTTATTGCCTGGCCATATTCCCAGCCAACTTACTTGACCCTTGAGTTTGTTGTGGGGGTATGGCTGCTTGTAGAGCAAAGAGTACTTTGTTCCAAGCTTGAGGGGATGCACTGTTGATTTCTGAGCTATTTCTATATAGCCAGCTCTGCCACACCAGCACTCCTCCTCCTCCAAGAACCAACAACCTGGACCTGAGTCAGATTTTAAGCAGGCTCTGCAGTCATGCTCTGATTTGCCACTTAATTCCTCCTACCAGGTGGGCCTGGGGCCAGAAGTAACTGCAGTTCTAGTTCTGTAGCTGCACCACCCCCACTGTCCCTGGGGTGATGGCTGAACCACGAACTCCTCTCACTCTGTCCCCCGCAGCTTTCCCCACTAACCTCTGTTGTCTTTGGTGTTTGTGGGTTGAGAAGTCTGGTAACTGCCCTAGCTCACTGATTCAGGGTGCTAGGGCCTGTTCCACCCGGGTCCTGGTCTGATTGGTCCTGCCGCCATGCATTCTGGGCTCCACTCCCTTCCCCTCCCAGCTCTGTGTTTCCTGGGCTGGAGCCCTGCTTCCCTCTGCTATTTTGTGGGCTCTGCAGTTCTAGAATTTGTTCAGAGCCATCTTTTGTAGGTTTTTGGTGGGACCTGGTGGGGAGCTCACGCAAGTCCCTGCTTTCTAGCTGCCATCTTTTCTCAGCCCCGCAACGTACTTTTAATCTTTTACCTGGCTTTGTGAATATGAAACAGGAGCTTGCATTTGTCCATAGAACTAATTGAACCTGCTGTGGTAGAAATAGTGGATGGTTCTGCTCTTTCTAGAAGGAAGAGGAAATGTTCCTTATAGCATATTACTTCTCATCTGGGAGTCTGTAACCCTACTGCCTTTTTGATCTTTTGCTCCTTTCTGTATCTCAGCTTACAATGAAGTCCTTCTAAGTCTTAAGTTTTTGGGGGGTGGGGCGCAGCTAGGTGGCATGGTGGATAGGGTACCAGCCCTAGAGTCAGGAGGATCTGAGTTCAAATGTAGCCTCAGGTACTTGACACTTAATAGCTTGTGTGACCCTCAACAAGTCACTTAACCCCAATTGCCTCAAAAAAAAAAAACACCCAAAGTTTCTAATAACAAAAGTTTGATAAAGGAACCATGAAGAATTGAATTGGATGAACTGAGCTGAGGTCAGGAGGCTGTAAATAGTAATACCAATGTAAATATTTCAACTGGATCATCATTTTCAATTGGATTAGCTTTTGTGTACAGGAAAATCATCCAGGATTGTAAAAGCTTTTTTTTTTAAGTGGGAGGGGGGAAGCCTGCCATTCTTTAACCTAATTTTATTTGTATACAAGTAGGTTCTGTGCTTTAGAAAACCTATTTAAACTTAGAATATATTCCTAGAAATAAGAAGTCGCCATATTTGCTAGTCCATTTACAAAAGTATTTCAGTGCTTAATCTTAAATCTGAACAAATTCAAAAACTGTACAGAAAGAATTAAAATGGAAACTGCCTGCCCCCTAGCTCCAGGTGTTAAGTGCTCAAGAAAATTTAATAGAAATGTGTAAGGTTTTGAATCCCTATTAATAAAATTTGTTTTGCTTTAGATTAATTCACTTTAGATATTAAAGTCACTTCAATTGTTCTATCCTTTAGATAAGAGGTTTTTTTTCCCCCTTGGTAAGGTCAGGTCCTCCTGACTCCAGGGCCAGTGCTCTATTCTGCTGTACCACCTAACTGCCCCTGGATTTTTTTTTTAAAAGTTTCCAATCATATTTGGCTTGGTAGTTGTTTAGCTATAACAAAGGAAGTTAGTAGATGTGGTCCAAGTTGACAGGATATGAAAGATTATCAATTTGTTCTGTTAAAATAAATATAAATAAATAACATAGCATAATTACAGGGGTTTTTTTGGGGGGGTGCCATTTCAACTGTCAAGTTTTCTACTTTCAGATTTCATAGTTTCATTTTGTAAAGAACACAATGTATACAAAGAGTTTACTAAAGGAAAGGAAAGTGTTTGAATAATCAAGCAGGTTGTGTGTCAGATTAGGATGCTGAGTTTCAGTGTAGGAGTCAAGAATTTTATCTTAATGCCTGCTCACTGCACCCCACTTACCAGCCCATAAGAGTTATATGATTAAAGAGTTTACAATGCAGAGGAAACCTGATTGTAATTGCTTCCTCATATAATTTGAATTTCAGTTCAAATAGGTACCTTAAATCAAGTGGTCTAAGTCATTCTTTTTTTCGGGGCAGAGGGAGAATTACTGGGGGCAGAAAGGGAACAAGGAAATTGAAGCCTAGACAATTTCTGGTAGAAAGGGAACTAGAATTTGGATCTAGACTCAACTGACCCAAGTACAATGCAAATAAACACTTGCTAAAAGCAATTCTTTTTTTGTAAGAAGGAATCCTTCTCGTTAAAACTACTGCTTTTATGGTCGTCCCCCTACCCCTCTCCAAATTTAGAAATTATTTCCCAAAGGATACTTGGCAAATTAACATTGTGTTTTAGGGCAAGGGCAGCACATGGTTCTTTTTGCAGCACATGGTTCTTTTTGTTCACTTGTTTCAACAATCTGGCTAGCAGCTGTTGGGGTGAAAGACCAACACAAGCCCAACAACAAGAACACTACCAGCATGCTGCCAAAGCTCAGGTTCTTTTGATCTGCTTTACTGAGGAAAGCAACACGAAGAGGTTTACAAGCTTACTTTAATCCAGCACACAAATATCACTCACTTAGTTCAGGGTAAAAAGCCAGCACCCTGAACTTCAGAGCAAATACAAACAAATTACAAACAGACCAGATACCAAGTTGGTATCCATAGTTACCAAGAAAACCAAGTCTGGACATCTGGGCAAGCTGGAGGGCTCTTAACTACAGCTGCCCGGAGTCTCCACATCAGCTTGACACCAAGAGTGAGAGCCCTGAGCAAATAGCCCTGTTCTTATACCGTCTATAATGTCATCTGAATGACCAGAACTTAGGCTGCTATGATTGGCCCTTGAGTTAGCACCTCCCCTTAGTACCCTGGGAGCTTCACACCCACATAGGCTTAGCACCTAATAGGGGTTTCGGCCTGGGGCTTAGCGCCTAGTAAGACTCGATGAAATATACTGAATTAATCAAAGGAAACAAAAACCAAAGGCACTTGGTTGAACTGAGTGCTAAAAGCCCATTTTGCTTACCAACACATCATTTCAGTCATATATTGCAGATTCTTGACCTTTTCTCCTCTTTACCCATTTTTAAAATTTTTAGTGTTTGATCAGAAATCTAACATTTAACATTAACCCTAACATTAAATGGTTATTAACCTTGCTTATCGTTCATTTAGATTTTAAATACATAACGTATCAGCACTTTTTCTTTTATTTCCTTTCATTTATATTCCCTCAGAATTCTTTTATTATTCAGTCTCATTCACTTCCTTATGATCACTTTTCTCTCTTATTTCTGTTTTTCCTTTCTCTTTATTCTTTAGATTTAACAGTGATAGCCCTGAGCTCTTTTTTTAGCACTCCAGTTGAAAATACTGCAGATCCTTTGTCCTAAAAAAAAATGATACCTGATCTTTTGCAGACCATTAGTAATTTCTCATTTCTGTCTTTTAAGAACATATTCTTACAGGGCAGCTAGCTGGCACAGTGAGTAGAGCACCGACCCTGGAGTCAGGAGGACCTGAGTTCAAATCCGGCCTCAGACACTTGACAACGTGTACTAGCTGTGTGACCTTGGGCAAGTCGCTTAACCCTGATTGCCCTGCCAAAAAGCAAAAAAAAAACCACATTCTTAGAGAAGTGTAAATAAATTTGCGTATGTCATTTGTGTGATTTCTTATTCAGTACCTAAATTTATTAGACTTACAGTATTTGTTCTGGGGAGATATATCTTATAGGAATCATTAGAACATTAGAAGAACATTAGAATATCAGATTGACTGTCAGTACTAGGGGAAAATTTCCTACTTCCTGAGATAACCTGTTTCACTTTTGCACCACTCTTTTTTTTTTTTCATTTTAAATAGTATTTTAATTTTCCAATTATATGTAAAGACAAATTCTAAATTTTCTCCCTCCCTAAGGTGGTAAGCACTTTGATGTAGGTTATATGTGTGCAGTCATGTACAAATTTCTATTTTAGTCGTGTGAAAGAAGAAACAGACCAAAAGAAAAAAACCATGAAAAAAACAAAAGTGAAAATAGTATGCTTCGATCTGCATTCATCCTCCATCCTTTGGAGTTGTTGTGGATCATTGTATTGCTGAGAAGAGCTAAGTTGTTCATAGTTGATCTTGGCACAGTGTTGCTCTTACTGTGTATAGTGTTTTCTTGCTTCTGTTCACTGCACTTTGTATCAGTTTCTTTTTTTTTTTCTGTATCAGTCTTTCACAGGTTTTTCCAAATTTGGCCTCTCATCATTTCTTAATGGCACAATAGTATTCTATTCCATTGGTATACCACAACTTGCTCAGCCATTCCCCGTTTGATGGGTACCCCCTCAATATCTAGTTCTTTCCCACTACAAAAAGAGACAGCTTAATTATTAGGAAACTTTTCCATATATTGAGCTGAAACCTGTCTAACTTCTATCCATTGTTTATACTACTTCTGTATTTTGGGGTTAAGTGGAACTTCCACATGATTGCCTTTCAGATACTTTAAAGTCCTGTCATATCATATACTCCCAAGTCTCCTCTTCAGGTGAAGTAACTTGAGTTCCTTTAATTTTTGTATTATTGGTCCACAATTTATTCACCTTTTGGTGCCCTCCTAGTTGTTAATTTGTCAAAAACTTTCCCAAAATATTACCTAAAAAGGTTATTTTCAGGTGTGGTCAGGCTTAGTTCTGGGATTTAATTCTTCTCTTTATAATTTAGAGCTAAGGTTTTGTTTTTTGGTGGCTGTGTCACATTCTTTACTTATTATATTAGGAAGGCAGAATTTATGATTTCAAAGAGAATCTCATATGTGCCTAAAAGGTCCGGAACCGCAGGATATAAGGAATTCTCTAGGCAGAAGGCAGGAGAACTAAAGCATGTATTTACACTCCACAATAACAAGCCCACAAACCAGCGTCCCCATTTTGATATTTTCATCAAAAGCTTCCAGGCCCAATAAGTCCGCCTCACAAGGGTAACCAGGAGGCCACAGAGAAGTGAGATAGTATAAGGCAAAATCGTATACATGCTTCCCCTGTTCGGTAAGAAGATTACCCACTGGCCTCCAGTCCTGGCTCAGCACTCCTCGCTCCACGTGGGTGAGCTCTGCTACCGGCAGCTCAGCTTTGGCCGTAGGTGTCTCTGGCTCCAACCAGAAAAGGAAAAGGGATCTTCAAGCTGTCCTCTCCCCTCTTATAGAGTTTTTGACATCATCAAGCACCGCCTGAATGACCAAGGCCGATTGGTTCTTGACTTGGCCCCTCCCCCTAGCGTAGACCAGGTTCTGGAGCTAACACCTCCCCTCAGCCAGCCCCATGACTCATCACACAGGAAGTTGATTCCTGGTATGGTCGCTGGACTTCCTGCCCCGGGAGAGCAAGCCACAGCGTCCAGAGGCTCAATGAGGTAAGCTGAGTTACTCAAAGTAAACAAAGGCCATTCCGGTTACACTTATTGGCCTTCAAGTTGCTAGATTTTTTCATGTTTCCCAACATCTGTACTCATGCAGTTGATATTTTAAATGTATATTTATCCTCTTTTATTTTATTAGATTTGTCTCATTCTAATTTGTTAATTTATTTTTTTTTTTTTTGTATTCTCACCATGATGCATCATGTTTGCTATCCCTAGTAGCTTTGTGTTGTCTACAAATTCGATAAACCATGGTATCAGTGTTTTCTTTCAAGTTACTGATAAGTGTTGAATAAGACTAAGGACAGATCCCTGGAATACTCTTAATAGAAATCTCATCTGAGTTAACATTATGCTATTCATAATTACTTTTTGGATGTATCCATTCAATAGACTCTGGATCCGTCTAAGCCAGGGGTGGGGAACCTCCTGCCTCAAGGCCACATGTGGCCTTCTTTGAGGTCCTTTTGACTGAGTCCAGATTTTACAGAACAGATTCTTTTATTAAGGGGATTTGTTCTGTGAAGTTCAGATTCAGTCAGAGGGGCACACTTGAGAACCTGGAGGGTCACACGTGGCCTCTGGCCGTAGGTTCCCCACCCGTGATTACTCTAAGCTTAGTATTTTGCCATCTGTCTCTTGCATGTTGTTGTCCATAAGAATCTCCAGAGTGACCGCCTTGCTGAAAATCTGGTGTACCTCATCTCCCTAACTTACCTGTAATGAGCGTTGACAGTTCAATTAAACAAGAGCCTGTTGAGCACCTGCTGTCTTCGGGTCAATAGGTAGGAAGGTTAAAAGGTGGGAGAAGTCAGCCCTTGCTCTAAAGGAGCTGCTTACACTGCCCTGAGAGAACTAGATAAGTAAATGTAAAATAATTTTATGAGGGAGAGAAAATGCAGCACTCAGGAATAGTATTCAATAAGAGGTAGAATCCGTACTGTACCTTGATTGAGGGTATTTTAAGAGGTGGAGATGAGGGGGGAATATCTATCCCTGGCATGGAGAATAGCTTATGCAAAATCATGGAGGTGGGAGGTGGAATACTTTGTTTAGAAAACAAAGTAGGGTGTTTTGACTTGAATATAGAATATATGAAGAAAAGTAATTTAAGTCTTGATTAATCATGCTTACCTGATTCTTGCAGAGTGAAATCTCCAAGGTTTACTTTAACATAGCCTCTAAATTTCTCCATTCATAGGCCATTTAGGCTAGAGCTAGTTTGTGAAGGGCTTTAAATGCAAGGTTGAGAAATTTGTATTTTACCTGGGAGGCAGTAGGGAGCCACTGAAAAACATGCTTTAGGAAGATTGTTTCTACAGCTGTGTTGAAACTGAATTCAAGAAGGGAGGGACCAGGGAAGATCAGTGACAAGCTACTGCAGTAGTCTAGCCAAAAGCAGTTGACATTCTGAACCAAAGTAGTGGCAAAGTAAGCAAGCAGGGTAATAGAGGATTGGAGTTCTGTCATATTAAGAATGTTAGTCTAGCATTACCTGTTGACACATTGATTACTATTTCTCTTATAAATGCCCAGAAGCCTTTTAATGATACATTCTGATATTTTCCCAGGACATTTTGAAAATCTTACTTTTTTTTTCTTTGAGAATCAGTACGTTTCTCTTTAGTCTTGAAGCACATTTCCTTTGTGGTTTTTCAGACATCATAGATTAGTAATTCTACACTCTTAACCTGTCATTTTTTTCAGTGCCCTCGTGTATGTGTTTGTTTTTTATGATTTGAACTATTTGAACTCTGGGCACAGTTCTCTTATTAGGCCCTTGTGTAGCTCAGGTAACTTATTGTTAAATCTCCTTTGTTCTTTTTACATTTAAAGATAATTTTCCTTGGTGGACAGAAAAAAAAAAACTAAAGTAACTTTTTTCAGTCAATTGTCATTCAGTCTACCCCTAGGATTAGTCATATTCCTTCTTTGAGCTTCCTCTTTTACTCCCAATATAGCTAAATAAAAACATCTTTTTTTTAGCCATTCTTAGATTCTTCTGAACTTTAGTGCTCTTGACTTTTTTTTTTCCCTGGACAGCACAAATCTGTCATTTTCAGTTAATAGGCTCCTCCCCTTCTTCCCATCACTTTCCCCATCCCTTCCACCCCCATTGGATAAAGAACAAGTAACCAGTATGTATAGCAAAGTAAAACAACTTCCTACATTGGCCATAGTCAAATTGTATGTCTCATTCTGTGTCTTGAGTCTAGCACTTCTCTGTCTTAACACTTATTTTTACAGGAGTATGGACTCATTCCTTCTCTGTTATATTTTCTACCATCTTGTATGTGTCTTTTATTTTTTAATTAGCAAAAATTCATTTTCTCTCCTTTGGGAAAAAAAAAATTCTGTCTTCTAAAAATTGAAGTTGGTTAAAGAGTAATTGTGTGTCCACATTCCTTTCTTTATATTGTGTCCTTGTCTGATAACCTCAATTTTGTAGACATTAGAGCCTTAATGTAATAATGTGCGTTGTTCTTTGACATTGAAAGCAAAGGCTGTCATATTTTAAACCAGATAGGGAGGCTGGAGTAGTTACAAATTTCCTTAATTATTTGGTTGGTTAAGACTATTTGATCTGTCCTATTCTTCACATCCAAATTTATTTTGGTATATACTCTTAAATGAATTTTTTGTGTGAATTTCTATTACAAATGAACAGATTTATTTAATTACTAACATTAATTTTATATCTATCACTATATGGCTGATAATTATGTTCTGTAACACTGAGTTGTCATTAACACTCTTTGTTTATTCTAGTGCTGTAAACTGTACCCCTGATTCTCTTAAATGCATCCCAGGTATATCTTTTTAAATCCCTACAGCTGTCAAGTACCTTGTACTTAACTTCTATAATGCTGAGCTCTTTACTGGTTTTTGCTTTGTGATTTCTAGCCAGAATACATCCTCTAGGTTGCTTGTTGTTTTTAAAAATTGTTAATACCACCAATATTTTAGTTTAATATAATGCGTGTATTAGTGTATCGTAAATTATATTATTGATTCTTGAGTTAATTTTGCTAGATCAGAGTGATTCTCACAGAAATCCTGTAGAATAGTGATTAGACTCAAATAGAATTGGGCCAATAAACTGTGCATAAGGAACCCTGCAGGCTGCATGTTGACTTAAATAATGCTAATACATAGTTTTTTATCTTATATTTATTATTATTTTGTTAAATATTTTCGATTTACATTAGGTTGTTTGTAATCTCCTATAAGTGGTTTCTTCTAACTTAGGTAAAGGTACTAATTGCCCCTTATTTATTAACTGCCAACTGAATTACCTTCTCAGATTTTTTCCTGTTGCTTATGTGGCTGTAAATGTCATCTTCTTGAAAAGATTCAAGTTAGAAAATTTCATTCTACTTTAGTTCACAAAATAAGTGCCTGGAGGATTGCCAAAGAGAACTATGAATGGAATTCCCTCCCTCTTTCTAAATAGATATCAATCCTTAGGGAGTAAGATACAAAAGTCATTCCTTTATCTTCAGTTTTGTCATCCTTATTAGTTGGGAGTAGTCATAGTCAAATAGAGTAAGGCAGTAAATTTATCCCAGGTTCCCAGGGATGCCCCATGTAAAAAGAATAAATATAAAAGGAAACGTTAATTTTAAAATGTTCATTGGATCTCTTTGAAGTCACTTACTTCCGCAAGTTAATGAACGTACATATGCATAAACAGAAATAATATTTTTCTCATTTCATTACCCTAGTTGCCCCCACTGTCCAATGGGTACCAGCATCTGATTTTCAAGTTTATCTCTCTTTACAATGGGAATACAGTCCATTTTCAGGGTTATTCCTTTCTGACAGAAGGTATGCTATAATATGTAATAAAGTATAAGATAAACCAGATTTGACAGATTACTTTTGTTTTCACTAATTCCAGCCTTTTCCACATGCATTAAGCACGGTTCCCACTGCTGAGTTTTTAAAAATTCACTTCCTCAGCTTTCCTCATTTTATCTTTTTCACCATTTCTCTTCTGTTTTGTGTGTTATAGCACAAAGTTATTTCTCTCTTTTTATCTTTTAAGTTTGATCACCATTTCATTATTAACAATTGTATTGTTGCTTAGATTCTCCCCTTGACATAGAGACTATTCACAATTTTAGTTTCCTTTGCATTTCATACCATGGTGATAGCCAATATGCTATTGGCTTTTGCATATCAGAAGCTATTTCAAGGTTGGTTTACCCTTCTTTAAATTGTTACAGGCTTTGAAATAGTTAAGGGTTTTTTTGTTCTTTAAACAAAAAGAACTTTGCTAAGAGGCAATTTGGGGGCAAATTCCAGTCAAATTTTCCATACCCCTTATAGAACTTTTCTTGGATATATCACTGACAGAGCATACAGTATTTCTTATATATATTCCACCACATCCTACCCCTGGAACTAGGATTGACCTTCACATTTAATCTGATGTCACTTAGTGTTGGTTCAGTTTATATTATAGTCACTGAATAAATGTTTTTCCTGGTTCTGTGTTCTTTGCATTACTTCAGTTTCTGTGACTTCCCTATATTCATCATTTCTTATAATGCAATAATATAATAATATAATTTGTTACTCCCTAATAAGTTACTCTCTTATCAGTGGATACTCACTTCTTTAGTGGGTTGGTTTTTTTTTTTGTTTGTTTTGTTTTTTGCTTTTGCTACCACAAATGGCATTGGTGAGAATTTTGTTTTGTTTTCGTTTGGAATAGAGTAGTTACAAATTTCCTTGAACAGTGGTTTGGTTGGCTAAGACTATTCAATCTGTCCTATTCTTCACATCCAAATGTATTTTGGTGTATACTCCTTGGTGAAGATTTTTTTTGTGTGTGAATTTCTTTTGCAAATGAACAGATTTTTTTATTACTAACATTAATTTTATATCAATCGCTACGTAGCTGATAACTATGTTCTTGGAGCATATTCCCATTGGGATTTCCAGGTTAGAGATTATGAACATTTTAGTGATTTTTTTTTTCCCCTCCATAATTCTAAATTTTCTCAATAGCTGGACCAATCTACAACTCGATCAAAGTGTTTTGTGAGCCTGATTGGGACAGAGTACCTCCAGTATCAGTTCTCTTTATCATCTTTACATCTTTACCTGTTTATATATGAGGTGAGATTGCAGTTCTAATTTGCATTTATCCTATTGGCCTTTTAGAAGATGTTTTAGTATCTTACATTGATAGTTTATTTTACTTATTTGAAAAACATTCATTTCCTTTAAAAGGTTTTTAAAGTAGCAAGTATTTACAAATTAATCTGGTCCCTTCCATGACTTCCCTTCCTGTTAACTAATTTTTTAAAAATTACCTCCAAACAAATCCCTCACTACCTCCGGCAAAATAAAACCCCTCAAAACCCACATTAGCCATGTCCAAAAATTCATGTCATTTACTGCATTTTCACTTCAACACCTTTCTGGCAGGAGACAGACAGTTCTTTCCAAAATGAGTGGATCAGATTCACAGCTTTAGTAATGGGGGCAAATATTTTGTTAGTTATTAATACTGTTTGAACCTAGCTTTATGTGTCTAGAAATTGTCTAACCCAAAACTGTAGGTCCTACTGGCCTCAGAAACCCTCCAGGGACTCCAGAGTGCTTGTCTTGAATTCCCCAGTAATTTGGGTTCGGACTTGGCCCAAATTTTATTGAATATTTTTTATATTACCTGCTGATATACATCTTAGGCAACTTTACGTAGAAACTGTATAACTACCTATGTGCAGGTCAACCAGCTGCTTGTCCTTATGCCCTTCTTTCAGCTCTAGTAGAGACTCCTAAGGAAAGCCATACCTTCTTCTGGAACTTTTTTCCTTTACCAAATGACTTTTTAAAATTCTTTGTAAAGCTTTTTCAGATTTTGGGGCTTGTTCTTGACTAACACTTCAACATTGCTTTTGATTGCATTTCCGTAATTTAGAGCTTTTTTTCATGTGATTATTGATAATTTAGATGTCTTCCTTTGAAAACTGCCTCTTCATATTCTTTGACAGTGGTTCCATTGGTTCTTTGTCCTATATATCTTGGAAACATTGAATCCTTTCTAATATTTACTACGTTAGACATGCCAAAACTTTTAGATTTTATGTAGTCAGAATTGCTCATTTTATCTCTTGCATCTTCTGTATCACTGGTTTAATCATGAACTACTCCCTATGCATAGATACAAAAGTTATTTTCTTCCATAGTTCTTGTAACAACAATGCTACTTGCCACTATTATGGCTGTGTAAGATGAATAACACCAGCACACAGGAGGGCTATTAGCACAGGTTCTTTGATCTGCTTTTCTAAGGAAAGGGGTTAGCAATTTTGCCCTATTTAAATATACATATATCATTCACCTAGTTTGGGAGGAAAAGCTAGGACCCTGAACTTCAGAGAGAATACAAGCAGAAATTATATAATAACAGAGTAAATAACAGAAACCAGTCTATCCCTAGCAATACATATATAGTTACCAGCAAGAGATGCAACAAAAAAACCAGGGTTGGGTGGGGGAGGGGGGTGCTCCTTAACAACAGCTACCCAGAGTCTCCTTTGGTCAAATCACAGGACACTCTTCCAGTGAGTGAGAGCCCCAAGCAAAATGCTGACCTCAGAGTATATGTACACTTCTTTAGGGTCAGAGGGTGTCACTACCACATGACTCATACTCATTCTACCTAGGCTTTCCTGTGACTTAAGCAGATCATCAGAGACTCTCATTCAGTCAAAGACTCTTGATTGAAACAAAGCCAAGACTCACTCAAAGGCACTCAGTCGCCTTAGTTCTGAGAAGTACTCAAACGCTGCTTGGTGGGACTCTAATTTATTTATGATATATTATCTGTTTGGATCTTATTCTAGATCAACCAACACCTCACATCATATACTAATTCTGAGCTGTTACCTACTTTTCCCAGCAGTTTTTGTCAAATATTGAAGCCTTTCCAGTAATGAGGATCTTAGGGTTTATCAAATATTATAGTACTATGTTTCCTCTTCTGTGTAGTGTACCTAATTTGTTACATTGATCAGCCCCTCCCCCTTTTTAAAAAGTACAGTTTGTGATCTAATACTGGTAGATTCTCTTCTTTCCCATTCTCGCTCCCCACATTATTACATTGTTACCCACATCACTGTTGAAATTAAGGAGACACAAGCTTTGGACATGATCAGTTTCTTAGCAAAGTGTGAATTTACCAGTTAACAGGGCCTCAGTCCTGTCTCCTCCATAAGCTAAGATCCTGAAGGCTGACAGGTCATTTTTATAGCCAAAAGGAGAATCATCCAAAAACTAAAAGGCAGCATCATAAATGGAGAAGACAATACGATTGGTTAAAAATCCTGTAGCATCATAGATGGAGAAAACAATATGGTTGACTGGAAATTGGGAATGTGATTCTAGCAACCACACCCCTCCTTTCATCTTGTCAGTAGCATATGTTGATTGGTTTAATACACCTGCAAGAATTACTAGTGTTTAGACTGAATTTCTGAACCTATGAACTTTTGGACTTAATTCACAAACAAAGGTAGGTGTACAAAATGTCCACAGTGATAGAGAATAGAATGAATTACAAAAGAGGATCAATTTTATTTTCTCAGCCATGCGATTCTTGCTTTTTTTTTGGCCTTAATATGATTTTTTCCCCCCTAGTTCTTTAAAATATTCTTTTGGGAGTTTGGGTGGGTACAGCACGGAATAAGTAAATTAATTTAGAATTGTTATTTTAGGGGCAGCTAGGTGGCGTGGTGAGTAGAACACTGGCCCTGGAGTCAGGAGGATCCGAGTTCAAATGTGACCTCAGACATTTGACACATATACTAGCTGTGTGACCTTGGTCAAGTCACTTAACCCCAATTGCCCTGCCCCCCTCCAAAAAAGAACAAAAAAAAAGAAAACTAAAAAAAAAACAAAGAATTGTTATTTTATTTTATTTTTTAACATTTTTATTGAGTTTTGAGTTCCAAATTCTGTCCCTCCCCTTCTTCCCTCCTTCTCTTAGACAGTAAGCAAACAAATATAGATTATACATAGGTAATTATATAAGATTTCTGTATCAGTAATTTCGTAAAAGAAAGCTCAAATAAAAGAATGAAACAAAGTGAACATAGCATGCTTAGGTCTGGATTCAAGCAGTATCAATTCTTTCTCTGGAGGCAGATCGTATACTTCCTGATGAGTCCTTTGGGATTGTCTTGGATCATTGCATTTTTGAGAATAGCCAAGTCATTCACAGTTCTTCATTGAACAATATTGCTGTTATTGTGTACAACATTCTCCACTTCTGTTCACTTCACTGTGCATCAGTTCATGTAAGTCTAGGTTTTTCTGAAATCATCCTAGTTGTCATTTCTTAAAACACAGTAATATTCCATTACAATTATATACTACAGTTTGTTTAGCCATTCTCCATTTGATGGGTATCCCTTTGATTTCCAATTCTTAGCCACCACAAAAAGAGCTGCTTGAAATATATTTTTGTACAGATAGGTTCTTTCCCCCCTTTCTTGGGCCTCTTTGGGATGTAGACCTAGCAGTGATATTGCTGGATCAAGGTTATGCAGTTTTATAATCCTTTGTGCATAGTTCAAGATTGATTTCCACAATGTTTGGATCAGTTCACAATCCCACCAACAGTGCATTAGTGTCCCAGTTTTTCCGCAACACCTCCAATATCCAGCATTTTCCTTTTTTGTCACATTAGGCACTCTGATAGGTGTGAGGTGATACCACAGAGTTGTTTTAATTTGTGTTTCTCTGATCAGTAGTGATTTAGAGCATTTTTATATGACTATATGATAGCTTTGATTAGAATTACTGTTTTTATTATATTGACTCAACCTATCTAAGAGCAATTATTTCTGTCTGTCTTTATTTGAAGAATGGTTTTATAGTTGGATTCAGATACCATGGCTGAATCTTGGACTCCCAAACAGTTTATAGTTTCTGTAGTTATTTAGAATGGACCGTCTCTTTCTAGGTCTTTTTGCTGTTTTGTTAAGCATATGGATACTAATGAGTTATTTAGATTTATTTTATTTCCTGATAATTTGTTGAAATTAATTATTTCAATTTTTTAGTTGTGTCTGGGCTTCTTTACACTCTCTTAACATATGCAAAAAGTGATAATTTTTTTTCTTTGCCTATACTTATTTCCTCAATTGCCTTTTCTTGACTTACTGCTCTAGCTAACATTTGAAGCACTGTGTTAAAATAATTGTGATAATGGACATCTTGCTTAAACCTTGATCTTATTGGAAAGGTCTTTAAGTTTTTTCCATTACATGATTGAGATAAAACATATATCTTATGTTAAGGAAAGATCTATTTATTCTTATGATAATAGAAATGATGAGCATTGGATTTTGTCAAGCCTGTTCCGCATCTACTAACGATTTTATTATTTGTATTAACTGTTTATTGTTTATCTTTTGTCATTTTCTTTGAAATGTGTCATTTCTATAATTTGTTCCTTAACCTGCTAGTTTTTTAGAATCATGTTGTTCTCCAGTTTATTTTAAATGTAATATTATTGCATTGTGATCAGTAAATGATATTCAGGGTTTCTGTTTTTCTATATTTTCTTTCATGAGATCTTTATACCACAATAAATAATCAGTTTTTGTAAAATGTGCCATGCCCAGCTGAAGGTATGTAAATTCCTTTCCGTTCTCATTCAGCAAATGTGAGCTCTGTCATCCTTTAATTAAGTCTTTAATCTTGGTTGCAGTGGTTTTGTCTATGTAAAAGCAAGACTGATAGTTTTATTTCCTCATTCTAATTCTATACATGTCTTTTTCTTCTCTTATTGCTATAGCTAACATTTCTAGTACTACATTGAATAATAGTGGTAATAATAGACATCTTTGCTTCACTCTTGATCTTACTGGGAAGTCTTCTAGCTTATCCCCATTACAGATAATGCTTGCTGATGGTTTTAGATTTAATAGGGATGGATACTGCATCTTGTCAAAAGCTTTTTTTCCTGCATCTTTTGAAACAATTATGATTTCTGTTGGTTTTGTTAATGATATGGTCAGTTATGCTGATATTTTTTCTAATATTGAACCAACCTGCATTCCTGGTATAAATCCCACCTTGTCATAGTGTATAATTCTTGTGATATATTGCTGTAACTTGCCTTGCTACTATTTTATTTAACATTTTTGAATCAACATTCATTAGGGAAATTGGTTTATAGTTTCCTTGGTTCTGCTCACTTCATCTTGGATTAGTTCATATAAGTCTTTCCTGAGTTTTCTGAAATCTTCCTGCTCATTGTTACTTTGATTTTTTTATTTTTCCCAATTACATGTAAAAACGACATCCTTTTTTTTCAAATTCCCAGTTCCAGATTCTCTCTCTCTTTCCCCTCCCCCCATTGAGAAGGCAAGCAATTTGACACAGGCTGTACTTGTAGTCATGTAAAACATATTTTTATATAGGTCATGTTGTTAAAGAAAACATACTTAAAAAAACAAGAAAAGTAAAGAAAGTGTGTATTCAGTTTGCATTCAGGCTCCACCAGTTCTTTCTTTGGAGATAGACAACATCATCCATCATAAGTCCTTCAGAATTGTCTTAGATCATTGTATTGCTGAGAATAGATTAGTTATTCACATTAGATTATCATATAATATTGCATTTACCATGTACGATGTTCTCTTCGTTCTGCTTATTTCACTTTCCATCGGTTCACATAAGTCCAGGTTTTTCTGACAGCATCCTGCTTGTCATTTTTTATAGCACAATAGTATTCCATAACAATAATGTACTTGAACTTGTTCAGTTATTACCCAATTGATGGGCAATCCCTTCAATTTCAATTCTTAGTCACCACAAAAGAGCTGCTGTAAATACTTTTGTACTAGTAGGTCGTTTTCCCTTTTTTAAAAAATCTCTTTGGGATATAGACCTAGTAGTGGTGTTGATGGATCAAAAGGTATGCACAGCTGTATAGCCCTTTAGGCACAGGGACTGAGCCATTCTTAAATTTCTAGGATTGCTGTGAGGGACTTTTTGGAAATGCCCTAAGCCTGTTGAATCTGCTTAGGTAGCCAGCTGTTTATCTTTGTTGAGCCTGAGCAAGAATCTTCCCAGAACACCACACAATTACTCTTATGCAGTCTTGGGTTTCTAGGAAGGGTCCTGCTGCTGGACATAGTGCTGGAACCAGCCACCTCAGAGGTGACATCCAGGCAGCTCCAACCTCTAGGACTATGTTAAAAGAAGATTAATAGCTAAGATCTATCTGTTAAGAATTGATTTAACTAACTCCATTTTGTTCTGTGTTTGCCATATTATCTACTGCCTCAACATGTACTGTCAGATCATTTGCCTCAGACTAGTTTCCTCCAACATCTATCTTTTTACTTCTAATTGCTTTATGTTTGCAAAGAGGATTTGATAGCCAAGGAAGTCTGCTCTTTATTAGACAAGGGATGTATGGGTTCCCTTTGATCTAGAAGAAATGGCTGTGCTGATAAGGACACAGGACTTCCTTTTAAACTAATGGTAACCATTCTCTAAGTGACTAATAAGCACATCTCTTTGGGTATTGTATTTGCCTCTTGTAGTCATGAATAGTAGAAAGGTATAAGTGTCACTGGTCAAATTATAACAGATGACATGTCATCATCTGCTTCTCATGGAGTGAATAAACTCAAGTTAATCTCTCTCTGCATCAGTGCCTGGTGATTCGCAGTTACCAGTCAACAAACTTAAGAATTCTTGTCATGCCTACCCCAGTGTCGTTTCTATCCCAAGACCTCCACAGGACTCTTAACTTCCTGGGTTGGATGGAAGAGTTTAGAATTATTTTTCTGAGCCCCAATTGAGTGCTTGCTAGAATCTGGGGTCCTTTGTATCTTAACAATTCATCTTCCTTTATATCCTTTGACCACTCATCTATCAAAGACTGGTTCTAGATTAAGAAATCTTTTGTATTTGTATCTTCCCAAGTATCAGGCTTTGGTTGTGTCTCAATTCTTCCTGTTTGTTTTGGTTAGCATTGGCATGTTTAGAAATTGTCCTTTTATTACATACTTGATAACATAAATGGCATGAATATTTCCTTATTTAAAGAACAGAAAAAAAGGAGGTTATATGTAACACTGAATCACTTATGTATGTCTTAGGTTTTTAAAAGCATTTAAGTTTTAGCAGAGTTCTAATACCTATTGTGTCCCCTTTTGAATTTCCTTTAGCTCTCTTCTGCTTTTAGTATTCCATTGATGCTTTTATATATCTATATATAGATAGAAATATTAATTTATCCAATTCTGTTCCATAGTTCTCAGATATTTTCTTGTATAGTTATCTGTATACATATATATATATTTCTGTATGTATATAATCTTGTATAGTTATCTGAAATGATTAGCTTTTTTTTTCTTCCATTTTTGGTGGGAATGAAGTCTCTCTTAGATCTCCTAAATCTCTGTCATCTAAGATCCTTCACCTTTGTAGATTCTTAGCTTTCTTCTATTTTGTGTAGATTTGTTTTTTAAGCTCATTTTTTACTGTTCCCAACAATCTGTTGTCCAAGAAAATCTTACTTTTAGAAAAATTCTGAACTTATTCAACTCTAATCCAAAACCCCCTGAACATTCCATATACAAAATATAACAGTAAAAGGGAATATTATATGTGAATTGAGATGCTTAAGTACAGCTTGCTTCAACATGTTACTTTCAAAGCAATTCTGTTTGTTTCTGAACTTCCTTTAGTTCTGTTCTGTACATTAAAAAAAATGTCTCTCTGATCTCCCTCTGTTCTCCTGATGAAATTTTTAAAAACAACAACTTTGTTACAAATCAGCATATTCCATGTCTATAAATGTGAATGTATCAAGGTCAGTAGCATAGTCAGGAGTCCCTGATTGGTCAAAAGATTGATCCCTGCTTTGATCAAAGTGTTTTGTGTTTATTCTTAATTTTTTTAAAATTTATTTATTTAACATATTTGGTTTTCAGCATTGATTTTCACAACAGTTTGAATTACAAATTTTCTCCCCATTTCTACCCTCCCCCCCACTCCAAGATGGCTATTATATTCCGGTTGCCCTGTTCCCCAGTCAGCCCTCCCCTCTATCACCCCCCTCCCCTCTCATCCCCTTTTCCCTTCCTTTCTTGTAGGGCAAGATAAATTTCTACACCCCATTGCCTGTGTATCTTATTTTTTAGTTGCATGCAAAAATTTTTTTTGTTTTTGAACATCTGATTTTAAAACTTTGAGTTCCAAATTCTCTTCCCTCTTCCCTTCCCACCCACCCTCCCTAAGAAGTCAAGCAATTCAACCTAGGCCACACATGTATCATTATGTATAACCCTTCCACAATACTCATGTTGTGAAAGGCTAACTACATTTTGCTCCTTCTCAACCCATCCCGCTTTATTGAATTTTCTCCCTTGACCCTGTCCCCTTTCCAAAGTGTTTGTTTTGATTACCTCCACCCCCATCTGCCCTCCCCTCCATCATCCCCCCCCTTTTATTTTTTTTTTATCTTCCTCCCTCTTCTTTCCTGTGGGGTAAGATACCCAACTGAGTATGTATGGTATTCCCCCTCAGGCCAAATCTGATGAGAGCAAGGTTCACTCATTCCCCCCTCACCTGCCCTCTCCCCTCCTCCCACAGAACTGCTTCCTCTTGCCACCTTTATGCGAGATAATCCACCCCATTCTGTCTCTCCCTATCTCCCTCTCTCAGTATGTTGCTCTCTCATCCCTTAATTTCATTTTATTTCTTTTAGATATCTTCCCTTCATCTTCAACTCACCCTGTGTCTGCTCTCTCTCTTTTACATATATATATCTATATCTATCTATATATATATATATAAACACACATATATATACACATACATACACATACATACTTATACACATAGATATACATACAAACACATTCACATATATATACATAAACATATATATGTATATATATGTGTATATATATATATATATGCATATTCCCGTCAACTACCCTAATACTGAGGTCTCATGAATCATACACATCATCTTTCCATGTAGGAATGTAAACAAAACAGTTCAACTTTAGTAAGTCCCTTGCAATTTCCGTTTCTTGATTACCTTTTCATGCTTCTCTTGATTCTTGTGTTTGAAAGTCAAATTTTCTATTCAGTTCTGGTCTTTTCACTGAGAAAGCTTGAAAGTCCTCTATTTTATTGAAAATCCATATTTTGCCTTGGAACATGATACTTAGTTTTGCTGGGTATGTGATTCTAGGTTTTAATCCTAGCTCCATTGATCTCCGGAATATCGCATTCCAAGCCCTTCGATCTCTTAATGTAGAAGCTGCCAGATCTTGGGTTATTCTGATTGTGTTTCCACAATACTCAAATTGTTTCTTTCTGGCTGCTTGCAGTATTTTCTCCTTGATCTGGGAGCTCTGGAATTTGGCGACAATATTCCTAGGAGATTTCTTTTTTGGATCTATTTGAGGAGGCGCTCGATGGATTCTTTCAATTTCTATTTTGCCCTGTGGCTCTAGAATATTGGGGCAGTTCTCCTTGATAATTCTTTATTCTTAATTTAATAAACACAAAATACACAATCAACTTAAATATAAAATTTGTACATACACCAAAAATGAGAATTATACATGAAATTGTACGTCTTTTATAATCAGTGTTAATTCTCATTGTTAGAAACATACTTATGTAGTCTAGGAATAAACAATACTCTTTGGGAAGCTAGGAAATTTTTAATTATATTTTACATTTATTCAGTCTGAATAAATGGGTACATCCCTTGAATAGAGTACTGGAGAAAGTACAAAGGACTCAGATGGATGCCACTCCTTTTATTGACACCCCCCCCCCCCCCCATCTCCTGCCAGGCTCTTCATTGGCCAGAAGCAAGCAGTCACTTACGTCATGCCCCCAAATGGCTCTAACCTTTCACCTGACTGACCAGAGGCCTGTTTCTGCTAAAGCTGGAGGGGAAAGGGGAAGGAAGAGGAATACTTTCAACTCTGTGGAAACAAAACTGCTCTCCCCGCTCCCCCCACCCCCCACTCCGGTTTCTTGCATCTTTCATGTCTTTCATTTAGATCTTTATCTGATATGAAAGGCCTTAATTTTTTTCAGTGAAATATGAGGCAAGTTCTCAATGGAAAGGATAGGGGTGTAGATGGTTTGAAGGGGGGCATCTGTGAAATTTGTGGATTGATAGGGAAGGTAAAAGGATTACTTTGCTCCAAGGAGGCCCCAGTTTACATTATGTAACATAAACTGGTAGTGGACTCATTTAACTTAGGTTAGTAACTTTGTAAAAATTTCATTCAACAGCTTGTGAGTTAGGAGGAAAGGTGACTAGGATTGAGATTTATAAAGGCAAGATCTTTCAATAGGATAAAGGAGGAGCAGACACAAGAGAAGAGTGGAGCTGAACTGTTTTACTGAAGGGTCACAATGGGTAAAGGAGTACATAGTATAGGTTGATGGCCTGTGAAAAGAGGGAAAGAGGGCTGGAGTGATGGGAGGTTGAATTGAGGATGAGGAACAGGGTTTGCAGTTGCATGGCAGAGAGAGAGTTGGAATGACAACAGATTATGATCATTTAAAGCATATGAACATGGATATGGGACACGTTGGTGAGGGCAAGATCAAGGCTATGATCTTTCTGTGTAACTCTTCTGGAGCGGAGGAATATGTCATAATGAGAGAAATGATTATTAATAACCAATGATTTGGGGGGATTCAGATTTCCCCTTTTCTCTTATTTTTATTTCAGGACCTCAGTTGCTGAAGGTTGAGCTAATCTGGCTATCTGTCCTCTATTACCCAGGTCGGGCAGCCATTGTGGGTGTTCTGTTTAGGTTTGTGTGGGGATAAATTCTTTGAATAGATTGCCCTAGGCTGGGGTTAATTTACAAGTAAATGAAGTAATCTAAGTTCAAGTCCAGCCCCTCATTGTAATATTCATTAACACTATTCATTGTTAACCAGTCAGAGTTGATTGCCATCCTGGGGAACACCTACTCATTGAGAAAGATGGCCAAGCACCCATCCTTTATTAAAATGCTGGCATCGTTAATAAAATTATTTATTATTAATAAAATGTTTAAAATTACCCAGTCCTTTTTAAATGCTACAATGGGAAATAAGCTGAAGAACTGGAAGGTTAGGGTGTTTGAAAGTATTTTGATGTCTACTGATAGGAATGCAGGAGATGGGAGTGAGAGAATGACTATGAAAGAACCCCGAACTCTGAGGGAAATAGGAGAGTGTTTTAGAGGTCCGTAGTTAAGACACCAGAATCATAATTGGTTAGTAGATACGGGGTGAACGAACCTCAAAGGAGTAGTATTACTGACTGAGTGAGGCCTGAAATCCTATCTTAACCTTATGCCCATCACACATCCTGTCATTTCTATAGAATTTTAGAATTTATTCTTATTTCTGGCATTGAACTCAAACAATGCTTTTAAGCTTTCCCAGTCACCAATGAGGTGAAACAGGGCTATGTGCTTGCTTACATGTCTTTTAGAGTGGTGTTTTCAGCAATGTTGTTGGAAGCTTTCAACCAGGGTGAAAATGCATCAAGGTCAGCTATCGCACTGACCCTAAATTATTTAACTTGAAAAGGCTGCAAGCCAAGACTAAAATGGAGGCAGAGTCATTGCATGATTTTGTTCACAGATGATTATGTTCTGAAGCTGCGATGCAACAAAATATGGAGTGATTATCTGCTGCTTGTGTTAATTTTGGCCTAACAATTAACATGAAGAAAACAGAGGTTCACCACACCGTATGCGGACCCAGTGGTTACAGGAAATGGAGAAATTTTCAATACTGTGGATAAGTTCACTTAACCATAACAGTATACTTTCCAGGAAAGTACACATACATGATATAAGGTTGACTCATGCTTTGCCAGAGCTAGCTCGGTGTTTGGGAGGCTCCAAAGGAAAGTGTGGGAGAGAAGATGTATTTGGTTGCCTACCAAACTGCAGGTCTACAGAGCTGTTACACTGACTTACCTCATTGTTGTGTGCCTGTGAAACGTGGACAGCATACCAGTACCATGCCAGGAAACTGAATCACTTCGATTTCAATTGTCACCTTTGGAAGATCCCAAAGACCATTGGGCAAGATAAAGTAAAGTGCCAGACATTGAGCTGTCAAGCTGAACAGCCACATGTTCAAAACTCTGCCAAATAGAGCACAACTCTGAAGTTATGTTTGCCTAAAAGACTATTTTATGGAAAACTCAACACAAGGCAAGCACTCACATGGAGGTCAGAAGTATCACTATACGAGAACACTCTATCAGTTGTGAGACATGGGAGATGTGCTCACATCAAAGAAGGTGCTGTGCTCCATGAGCAAAGTAGAACTGCAGTAGCCCCCCCAAAAAGTTTGAGGTACAAATTTAGAAACATCTCCACTTTCAATGTTCACATAGACTATTTGTGCCCCAACTGTGGTAGAGCCTTCTGAGCTCATGTTGGTCTAATCAGCCACAGCTGAACACGCTGTGCCTTGACCTCAGTATAGTGGTTGATGTCATTTTGGTCTTCTTCAAGAACAAAGGACAACAGTTATTTCTAATTATAGATTGACTGCCTTTGTCATCACTAAACATCTTCTGATAACAAAAATTTGAGGGGTTTCTGGTGTGAGGAGTAATAGCGTCATACTTAAGATGCTCAGTCTGGTAGCTCATCCTTAAAGTGTGCCCCTGCTTCCATAGAGATGTTGAACCCTAAGGATTGACTATCTTCTGGTACCTACTCAGTACAGAAGAATTTTCCCTGGTGTCACTTTTCTTGTAGATGCACTTAGAATCTAAACCTAGTCCTAAACACATTCATCTTCCTAGCTTGGTTAGTAGATACGGGGTGAACGAACCTCAAAGGAGTAGTATTACTGACTGAGTGAGGCCTGAAATCCTATCTTAACCTTATGCCCATCACACATCCTGTCATTTCTATAGAATTTTAGAATCTCCAGCCTTTCATCAGGTCTCATCATGGTCAAAGAGGTTTTCATTCCATCCCTATTCCTATTTATGTTTTCCTTATATATATATCTCTCCACCCTAGCTTCTAGACTCTAAGACTAACAGGTACTTGAAATCCAGAACAAATTTCTATTTCCCTTCACCTTTGCTACTTTCCCTGACCTTGTTATCACTGACCCTTGGGTGTGATGATTCTCATAGCACCTCTTACGTCTGACAGCACAGGTAGTGCTCTATTGTAGGTCTCTTCCTTATATATCATGACCCTATTTAAAGTGCTGTTCTTTTATAGATTCAAGTATGTAACATTAACATAACATAACAAAAATGTAACATTTACCATCACTCAGAGATTTTGTAAGACATACTTCCTGGAGTTATTCCATTCTGGTTTTTTAGAGCTGCTACCAGGTACGTTTGGTAGTGCCAGTTTGGGTAACTTAAGACCCAATGGATAGATTTAATTCTTTGCATATATATTACAGATAATTGAAATCCCATTATTTTGCTTATGTAGGCTTTTCCCATGAAATATAACCCTCTTAAAATAATGAATTTATTAACATTGGCATCAAACACATTTGACAACAGAAACAGAACAACCAGGTATGAATTACCGTATCTTCTGAATCAACTGGAACCACATTTAATTTAGTCTACCTCTGATAACCTCCCAGGTGTCACAGAACTTAAATAATTTTAAAAAGCAACTCTGGATCTTAGCTTGTACATATAGCAGCTGCTGGATGCTGTATCTTACTTTCGGAGGCCACATGGATCAAAACTTGGCAGAAAACTGACAGTTTTATCTGTATTTCAGTCTTGGCTGCCCTTGCCTATGAAGCTGCTGGTGCAAAATGAAACCGCTGGAGCAAAAAACCCTTGCTGGCCTTGTCCCTTCCTGGTTCAGCTTCAAAGAAAGCCATATTGACATGGTGACCCCATTTCTTGTTTTTGACTCAACTTCCCCTCCCCCTTTCTGAGGGATAGGTCATTAGAGTCTTATAATTTATGTCCCAGCCCAGGTCCGCCTGTTATTTTTTTCTCCCTGTAAGCAACACTGAGCATTCCCCTCTTTTCTGCTAAGTGCTTGTATACCATTTTTAAAACAATTATTATTGATTCCCTGGCATCATTTCCATGTGCTTGACATGCATATCTGGGCTATAAATATTCATAGCTTTATGAATCTAGAACTGGAAGTAACCTCAATCCAATCCCTTTGTGTGGAAACTTTGAGTCCTAGTGAAGTTAAATAACTTGCTCAAGATCACACCGGCAGCCTCCATCTGTAGGAGGATTCAAACTCTGACCCTCCAGCTCCAGAGAATGCCCTTTCCATTGTACTACTCATTCTGTTTGGGCATATCCTTTTATGTCTTCATTAGATGTACTGCTTTGGATTCAGAACATGGTGGTGATAATGTGGTTCTTTTTTTGATCGTTCACTCCTAATATAAAACTTGCCAGTCATACTGAGCAATCCCACTATACTGGCTTCTGGCCAGAAAAAGAGGACTTTTGGACTAGCCATTTTTTTTTTCAAAGTATGCTTTTTATTTATTTCATTAGATATTTCCCTGACATGTAAAGAATTTTCTCTCTCATTTTTAAAACTTTAGTTCCAAATTCTTTTCCTCCCTGGCTACCCCACCTTGAGAAGGCAAACAAGTTGATTTTGATTTTGATTATATATGTGAGGTCATGTAGAACATTTTTAGCCATGTTGCAAAAGAAAGTACAGACCAAATAAAACAATAAAAATAAAAAGGAAAAAAAGTACGCTTCAGTCTTCATCATGAGTTCATCAGTTCTCTAGAGATGGATAGCATTTTTTTATCGTGTGTCTTTGGGATTGTCTTGGATCATTGTCTTGATCAGAGTAGCTAAGTCTTTCACAGTTGATCATCCTTATAATATTGCTGTGTACAGTGTTCTGGTTCTGCTCATTTCACTTTGCATCAGTTCAAATACGTCGTTCCATGTTTTTCTGAGACCATCCTGCTCATCATCTCTGATAGCACAATAGTATTTCATCACAATCCTATGCCACAACTTGTTCAGACATTCCCCAAGTAATGGACATCCCGTCATTTCCAATTTTTCACCATCATGAAAAGACCTGCAATAAATAGGTCCTTTTTCTTTGATTTATTTGGGAGTACAGATCTACTAGTGGTGTTGCTGTGTCAAAGGGCATACATAGTTTTATAGCCCTTTGGGCAGTTATTGTAACAATAATGTTGCTAGCAGCTGCTGTTGAGGGTGTTAGACCAATAATACCAGCATACAGGAGGGGTGCTAGCAGTTTCTTTGATCTGCTTTTCTAAGGAAAGCAACTCTAAGGGGTTAACAATCTTACTTTAATTAAACACACACACACACACACACTCATATATGTGTATGTATACACACACACACACATACACACACACACACACATATATATATATATATATATATATATATATATATATATATATATATATATATATATATATATATATATATATATATATAAAATCATTCACTTAGTTCAGGGGGAAAAGCCAGCACCCTGAAGTTCAGAGAGAATACAAAGAGAAATTACAATACCAAAGCCAGGAGGGCTCCATCGCATGAATACTCTTCCCATGAGTAAGCCCCCAAAGCAGAATGCCCACCTCAGAGCATATATACTCTGTTTAGGGCCTTGGGGCCTAGCGCCTACTTAGGAAAATGGTGCGGGAAAGATCTTTAATCACTAGCACTACATCATATATATAGTTTCCAATCAATGACTCTTAATTCAAACAAAGGCAAGACTCACAGGCACTTGATTGGCCTTAGTGCTGAGAAGCACTCCAAAACAAAAAACAACAAAAAAGTCCCATCCTGCTTCCCATTACAGTTATCAATTGTTTTCTAAAATGCTTGGACTAGTTGAAAATAAAACTCCATTAACAGTGTGCTTTAGTGTCCCAATTTTTCCACATCCTCTCAAGCATTTATCAGTTTCCTTTTCTGTCTTGTTTGTCTTTTTTTAAAATACATTTTTATTCCTATGTTGCTTTTTATGTCACTAGTTTGTCTTTTCCACGATGTTATTCCTTAGAGCACAGTAATATTCGATTAAATTAACGAGGCACAATTATTTTAGCCATCCACAGTCTGTGAGCATATGCTTCGTTTCCAGTTCTTTGCTACCACAAAAAAGTACTGCTATAAACATTTTGTTGCATATGCATATGAGTACTGGATTCTCTCAGTTGAGGAGTATGAACATTTAGTCATTTTATTTGGCACTGATTCCCAATTGCTTTCCAACATGTTTATACTGATTCACAGCTACACTAACAATGCAGTGGTGTTTGTTCCTGTCTTCCTTCCCACAACCTCACCAACATCAGCTATTGCCACATTTGTCAATTTGCTGGATGTGAGAATAAAAAAACCTTAGGGCTGTTTTAATTTGCATTTTTTAATTAGTGATTTGGAACATCTTTTCATGGCTATTCATAGTTTGTAATTCTTCTTTTGAGAATTATTCATATCTTTTGATCACTTATTAACTGCAGAATGGCATCAGGTTTCTTATATATGTTAGTTATTTTATGTCATAGATATCAAGCCTTTTTCTGAGAAATTTGATATAAAGATTCCCCCATCCTTTATGTAGCTACCTAGATGTATTAATTGTCCAATGTTAAGGTTACATTTCCATTTTTAATTTACTGTGAAGCATGACATAAGATGTTAATCTAATTTCTACCAGTCCTCTCCAGTTTGTGTGTGTTTTTATATAGTTCTTTCCTAAGTAATTTTGTTTTTAGGTTTATTGTGCTCTGATTATTGAGTTTAATTCTTATTCTTTCTGTTCTACTGATTTACTCTATAATTCTTATATATATTTTCCATACCTCCCCACTTTGAGACATATGTTGTAATAATTTTAAAAGAGTAATGAAAAAAAGGTCATCTAACCACCACTAAAAAGTTAGATTATGTGTAATATTCCTCATCCATCATCCTCTATTTTTCATTTATACAATCACCCATATTACCTGCAAACCTCTATTATCATCCATCCTACTTACCTCCTGTTAATACTTTTTATTTTTTTTCAATTTAAATTTATTTTTTTAACATATTTAGTTTTCAGCATTGATTTTCACAAGAGTTTGAATTACAGATTTTCTCCCCATCTCCCCCCTCCTGCCCACTCCAAGATAGCATACATTCTGGTTGCCCTATTCCCCAGCCAGCCCTCCCCTCTGTCACCCCACTCCCCTCCCATCCCCTTTTCCCTTCCCTTCCTGTAGGGCAAGATAAATTTCTACACCCCATTGCCTGTGTATTTTATTTTCTAGTTGCATGCAGAAACTTTTCGTTTTTGAACATCTGTTTTTAAAACTTTGAGTTCCAAATTCTTTCCCCTCTTCCCTTCCCAGCCCCCCCCCCCCCCCAAGAAGTCAAGCAATTCAACACAGGCCACATGTGTATCATTATGTATAACCCTTCCACAATACTCATGTTGTGAAAGACTAACTATATTTTGCTCCTTCCCAAACCATCCCCCTTTATTGAATTTTCTCCCTTGACCCTGTCCCCTTTTGAAAGTGTTTGTTTTTGACTACCTCCACCCCCAACAGCCCTCCCCTCCATCTTCCCCCCCTTTTTTTTTATCTTCTTCCCTCTTCTTTCCTGTGGGGTAAGATTCCCAATTGGGTATGTATGGTATTCCCTCCTCAGGCCAAATCTGATGAGAGCATGGTTCACTCATTCCCCCCTCGCCTGCCCTCTCCCCTTCTCCCACAGAACTGCTTCCTCTTGCCACCTTTATGCGAGATAATCCACCCCATTCTGTCTCTCCCTATCTCCCTCTCTCAGTATGTTCCTCTCTCATCCCTTAATTTGATTTTATTTCTTTTAGATATCTTCCCTTCATCTTCAACTCACCCTGTGTCCTCCCCCCCCCTGTCTCTGTGTGTGTGTGTGTGTGTGTGTGTATATACACACACACATAGATATATACATACATACACATTCACTTACATACATACATAAACATATACATATATGCATATTCCCTTCAGCTACCCTAATACTGAGGTCTCATGAATCATACACATCATCTTTCCATGTAGGAGTGTAAACAAAACCGTTCACCTTTAGTAAGTCCCTTGCAATTTCTGTTTCTTGATTACCTTTTCATGCTTCTCTTGATTCTTATGTTTGAAAGTCAAATTTTCTATTCAGTTCTGGTCTTTTCAATGAGAAAGCTTGAAAGTCCTCTATTTTATTAAAAGTCTGTATTTTGCCTTGGAGCATGATACTCAGTTTTGCTGGGTAGGTGATTCTTGGTTTTAATCCTAGCTCCATTGACCTCCGGAATATTGTATTCCAAGCCCTTCGATCTCTTAATGTAGAAGCTGCCAGATCTTGGGTTATTCTGATTGTGTTTCCACAATACTCAAATTGTTTCTTTCTGGCTGCTTGCAGTAATACTTTTTATTTATGCCAATCATCTTTTGTGCCTCTAATTTTGACTATTACCTTACTTATCAGGATTATGTTCCCCATTACAAACTAATTCTAAACTTCAAAATTGTTCATCAGTGTGTCTCAGAACATCTCATGTCCTTGAAAACCTACGTAGTTTTTTTCTTCTGCCTTTCTCAGGGATACTTTGCAATTTTTCCCCTTTAAGTGTTATCAGGCCTACTATAGCCCTAGAACAATTTTTTTTTTGCTCATAATTAGTGCTAAATATGAGTTTGTTGGGGCAGCTACATGGTATAGTAGATAGCATGCTGGGCCTGGAGTTAGGAAGACTCATCTTACTGAGTTAATATTACTTTATTTCCCAAGTTACATGTATAATTTTTAACATTCATTTTTAAAAATTTCTGAATTTGGATTTGGCCTCAGACACTTAACTAGCTGTGTGACCCACAGCAAATCAAGTGACTGGCAAATCCTTTTGCCTCAGTTTCCTCATCTATAAAATGACCTGGAGAAAGAAATGGCAAATTATGCCAGTATCTTTGCCAAGATAACCCCAAATGGGGTCACTATAAGTCCTAAGTGGTTGAAAAATGACTTAACAACAACAAATATGCTTCTTGGCTTGAACTGTTCCCTGACTAAAAAGTCTTCTCCGCAGAAGCTGCTAAGCTTTTTGGCTTATTAAAATCCTACTCCCATCATCTTGATTGTCTTTCCAGATTAGAAAAGTCTTTCCTCCAAAGGGAAGGTATAGTTAGGTAACTCTGTGGATAGCCCTGGCCTGGGCCTAGAATTAGGAAGACCTGAGTTCACATTTGGTCTTAGACACATAACTAACTAGCTCTATCACTATGAGCAAGCCACTTAACCCCCTTTACCTCTGTTTATTCATTTGTTAAAATGAAGATAATCGCAAACACCTCCCAGGGTTGTTGTATGGTTCTAATAGTGCCTGGCACTATGCTATCTATATAATGGCAGTATATAAATTTTATTTAATATTATTGTTGTTACCACCGCCACCACCACTACCACTACTACAGTAGATGCTGATCTCTTTCTTCATTATTAAGTTTCAACTGCATCTAGCACAAAGTGATTTTACCTAGTCAGAGATTTGACCATATGACTCGGTGAACTTCTGGAGCTCCCAGTTGCAACTACTATAAAATATAATGCTCTTCTCTGTTAAGCTTTTACAGCCTTTCCTTCAACCTATTTTCCAATCTCATTCTTTGATCCAGTTATACTAGTCTTCTCCCTGTTGTTTCCATGTGACATTCCATCTCTGTTATCCATGCATTTACACCAGCTGTCCTCAGGCCTCCCTCTTCAGCTTCATCTCATAGACTCTTCTCTCTCCAATATATGGCTCAAATTCCACTTCATATATGCCTTTCCTTATCATCTTGACTCAAATTATTTTGCATTTAATATCTTTATATATACTTATATAGTTGTTTTTCCTGTTCGAATGTAATCTCTTCACATGTAGGAGTTGTTCAGTTACTGTATTTGTATTCGCAGCATCTAGCACTGTCCTTGGCACATAATAGGTACTAAATACGTACTGATTGGTTAATTTGTTCAATAAACTTCAGTTGGGAACAAAATTAATAAATGTATTAAAGCATGTTATATAAGTCCGTTACTAGAGATTAACTGTGTAATAACAACTCACGTGTAGTGATTTACCCAAGTCTCTTCCCAACAGTCCTGTGAGGCAGATTAAATCAAATCAACCAGCATTTATTGAGTGCTGGTATCTCATTTTCAGATTTCTATTTATTTATTTTAGTTTTCAGCATTCACTTCCACAAGATTTTGAGTTCCAAATTTTCTCCACATCTCTCCCCTTCCCCCACCCAAGATGGCATGCATTCTGATTATCCTTTCTCCCAATCTGCTCTACTTTCTATCACACCCTATGTCCGTCTTTTTCTTATCCCCTTCCCCCTCTATTTTCCTGTAGGATAAGATAGATTTCTATACCCCATTGCCTGTGCATCAAATTTCCTGGTTGCATGTAAAAACAATTTAACATTCATTTTTTTAAAGCTTCCAGTGTGGAAGGTATACTGTCCCAAGCTTTAGGGGTTTGTGCAGTTGTTTTCAGAGATATTTCTAGGGACCTGTAAGTTTTCAGTTTTTCTGAGGTGGTATGATCTAAGCAGAGTTGTTTACTCCTCCTGTACTGTACTCTGGTCAGTGAATGACTGACCGACCTCACTTACTCTTTTCTGCCCTGGAACTGTGAGGATTCCCTCTCCATTGTTGCCACAAGCTCTGCTATGCCAGTTCTTCTCCTTGCCTCAGGACTACAACCTAGATCTAAGCATGGGCAAAGCAACAGAGACCTGCTTCAGTGCCAGCAGAGACCCCCTGTAATCTCCTTTTGACCAGTTGGTTGATCCCCTTACCACCTGTGGGTTGAGACCTCTGGAAACAGCTACTGCCACCACCACTACTGCTGCCCCAGGGCTGAACTGGGGCAGGGTATGGATTGCACTTCTTTCTCACCCAAGGGCATCAGACCTTTTCCACTAACCTTCTATGGTGTTCTTGGCATTTGTGGGTTGAGAAGTCTGGAAACAGGCTCAGCTGCCACTGATTTCGTACCCTGAGGCCTGCTCCAGGTTTCTTAGGGCCACTCTGGACTGCTTTCCCCTTCAGCTTCCCGCAACAGACCTTTCCTGTCATTCTCCCAGGTTGTCTTGGCTTGGAAATTTGTTTCACTTTGTCTTTTTGTGGGTTATGCTAGTCTAGAATTTGTTTAGGATCATTTTTTTTACAGGTATTGTGGGGTTTGAGGGGGGAGAGGTCAAGTGAGACCCTGATTTTACTCCACCATCTTGACTCTGTTCCCCCTAGTGCTGTTATCTCTTAGGTATTATACCAAGCTTTGTTTATCCAGATGAAACTAGGGAAGTCCAAAATCACTGTAATGCCAATCACAGCAGCACACTTTGAGGACTGTTGCTGTGAATAATTTCAAGGGTCTAATTGCATAGTATAATGAACTCTATTCAGCAGTAAACCAAAGCATTGTTCAATAAAGTAAAGCATAATATTCATAACAATATCCTTAAGTAAAACATAATTATATATGTGTGTGTGTGTGTGTGTGTGTGTGTGTGTGTGTGTGTATATATATATATATATATATATAAATATATATATATATATATATATATAATTACACTCACATATGGCACATAGCATATATCATTGTATTCAGTACCATTCCCCAAAATATTTGTTTACATAATCAAGGGGTCCCAAGCTAGAGTCTTCCCTAACACAACACATCCTTAAGGGGTAGGAGAAAATACTACACCATCACCCCTAGGTCACAGTAAGAACAATCTTCTTAATGAAAACCAAGCGTCCAAGTAAAGTCCTCTTTCGTCTCGACTCAAGATTGACTTACAAGTCCCATGGCTTTTCCTCTGTGGGTTGACTGCTCATAACTCTCACCTGCGTTCACAAGGCAGGTAGCTCTCTGTTGCTGCTCCAGGTCTCAGCTCATGGGTACTACTCCACTCCAAGTTCTTCCTGCCCAAAAGCAGGCTCCAGGGGCTCCTGGCAATAGCTTCTGCCTCTGGGGGGAAAAAAGCTTAACAGGGCAACAACACACACTACCAGCACCACCATCTCCATTCACCTCCAAAGTCCAGAGGCTCTGTGATAACAACTCAGTTCACTTTAACAGCTCTCCAAAGGGGCTTATGCCAAGCCTCTTTCCCATGGGCAGGTTTCTGCCCTATAGCTCTATTTGCTTTTACAGCTCGGAAGCTCCTTCAGCAAGTCTCTGCAATCAAAGGTCTCCTCTCCGCTCTCAGACGTCTCCTTCCAGCTCTCAGACGTCTCCTCCCAGCTCTCAGAGGACTCCTCCCAGCTCTCAGAGGTCTCCTCCCAGCTCTCAGAGGTCTCCTCCCAGCTCTCAGAGGTCTCCTCCCTGCTCTCAGAGGTCTCCTCTCAGCTCTTAAAGGTTTCCTCCCAGTTCAGTTCTCAAAGCTCATTCTTCTTTGTCTCTTCTCTTCATTCTCTTCTTTCCAATGCTGGCTCACCCTCTCGACACTAGCCCTATCAATATCTGCTTTCTCTCAACACTGGCTGTCTTTATATACAGTTCTAGTTGGTATCTGATTGACTAAAACTCAGTCTACATGTCTGATTGGTTAGAACTCACATACAAGTCTGATTGGCTAGAACTAGACATGTCTGATATGCTAGAGCCCACATAAAGGTCTCTGGCTAGACCTCAATCCAGCAAAAAGACTTTACTTTGCTTGCTTTACATTCCACCCCTCCAGGATCCTCGGCCTTACAATCTAAATGGCCATGGATCCAGGAACAAATAGAGGCACTATACTTTTCCATCCGGTCCATCTGCCTATGCCAAATGTAGCACCAATATGATGTTTGCAGTGCCTTTGGCGGCTATGAATATGCTGGTATAGTTCTGAATCAGAAAATATATGCAAGACAGAACCAAAACATTTTTTCAAACACCAGAAAGCCAAATCCCAACACTAGAAAGCCAGATCCGCCATAGCAACAAAGAAGTTTATACACAATAACGATGTAGGGGGCACTGCCAGCCCCAAGCCTCTCCCTGCTAGGGCCTTCCCACAAACACCCACAGCTAGCTCTAGCTGCGTACTTCCTCCCTCCCTCTCTCTCTCTCTATCTATCTGTCTCTCTCAGCTCTAACTGTTGTGACCAAATTCCTTCCTCTCAGCTCTGTTCCACCCTTCCTTTTACCCCTGTTCAGCAAGCTCCTTCCACCAAATGCTTCATGTGACTCAAATTCATGTAACTTAGGCTTCCATGTGACTTAAGCAGATCACATGGGTCTCTGAATGGATGGAAAAGATCTTTCCATTAAGCAAAAATACATTAACAATATAGTCACATAATCTACTAGGTACTGTTACCAGGATTAGATCTCATGCTCTCTATTTCCACACTATCCACACTATACCTCTAACAGAGTCATCTTTTAGTAAACTTGGCACATTAGAGATTTTTCATTAAATTTGAATCTCTAAATGAGAACGACTGCTACACAGTATACACTTTTAAACCTGGAAGGGGACGTATTTTTTATGGATTCAGTTATTGTTTGTTCATGCTGACAGGAATACCTCCTTATGAGGGAGAACATTACTCTTTCCTCAGTCATTACTTGGGCATAGATGCAAAAAATATTTCCAAGGCTATCAAGTATTTATAGCTTTGTTCAGTCAAATATTTTTGTGTTCATTTTATACTATCCTATTCCAAGCATGGGGAATGCAAAGAAGTTTGGCACTCTTGAATATGTGGATCATCGTTATAAAATAAATGGTCTATAAAGAAGATGCTAAATTCACAATATAAAAGGTTGTAACAATTATTCTTTGCCCTTTAGGCCTAGATTCACAATATATGGTGGAGAGATTTGTTAAATATTTAAATGTTACGCAATTAATATTTATGCATCATTTAATACATTAAAATTGCTTTCTTAGAAGTGGAAGCAGATAAGATTTTTGAAGCTGTATAGTGTGAAAGTACTTTGTCACTTTAATGTTGCGTCATTTGGATTCTGAAATTTTCAAATAGCTGGACTCATTTGGTATGTATCCTAATTTTTCCTAAACTAAGTGTTGCTTTTGTGTTTTTTTTCCCAGTTGGGGTCATTCGTTGTCCAGTTTGCAGCCAAGAATGTGCAGAGAGACATATTATAGATAATTTTTTTGTAAAAGATACTACAGAGGTGCCCAGCAGTACAGTAGAAAAGTCTAATCAGGTGAGTGTTCCAATAAATGTCATCTCATTTGCAACGTCCATCTGTAAGAATGTTTACGGGAAAAAAGATAAGCAAAATTTTACAGTAAAATAAAAAGTAGCTGGTTGCTAGAATTTTAGACATAGAAGTGACCACATGGTCACCCCAAAACAGAAGTAGGTGTAAAACCTTTGGTCAAATAGATTTTTCATTAGAGTAAGCCGTTACTTTAAACTCAGCTTAGCTTTTATCGTTCTTTCTCTGACCACAATGCTTGAGACTGTAATCCAGCACATGACAAAGTTTCACTGGTGAACTTAAAATTTCTTTCCAACATGCTTTTTTACTCACATTTATTTTTAAAGTTTGACAGCAGTCTTGGTCCACTCTATGTCATATTGTGAATTCCACTTGATAAACTCACAGTTTTGACTTATCCACAGGAAGCTGACTCAGGGAAATACTTCCATATCAATAATAAGTCTTTTTCTGTTAAGATAAAATGTCTCATTCTTCAGGGTATTATCTGGTGTATACAATGTCCTGTGCCAATCAGTTATTGTTTTTGTTGTTTTTAGGGAATATGTTTGCAATACCTATATAGAGAGGTGACTTCTGTGTAATCTTAACTCTTTGGTTTCTCTGGTTTCCCATACATTCCTCCCCATTGACACTTTTTTCCTCACCTTTGCATTTTAGTCACCTGTTAATCAGCAAAACCCATCAGTACATTGAAAAAGTCTGAAATTTATATGCATGAACTACAAAACATTCTCTGGGATGAGATTATCTTCTCATCTCTTCTTTAGAGCCATGCTTGTTCTTTGTAACTCTGCAACGTTAACTTTTGATTATTTTTTCCATTTACATTGTTTTTAGTCATTATGCATATTCTTTTGGGAGCTCTACTTCATTTTACATCAGTATATGCTTCTCTGTATCCATCTTACTCATTTTTTTATACCACCATAATATTCCATTAAATTCATAAACTTCAGTTTAAGTCATTCCCCAGTTGAAGAGCATCTACTTTGTTTCTAGTTCTTTGCTATCATAAAAAGTACTCCAATAAATATTTTTCATGTCTATGCTTAGGATCTCTGGGTCAGCATGTGGAAATTTTTTTCACTTTAATTGCGTAATTCCAAATCGATTTCCAAAATTTCACAAAATTCTACAACATTGATTATTACTGCCTTACTTCAACTTACTTATACTACTTACTTTAAGGTAAAACCTCAGAGCTATTTTGATTTGCATTTTTCACAAAACTGGTTGTTCATATGCTTTAACCATCTTTTTATTAGGGAATGATGTGTTTACATGCATGTATTCAAACGGGTTTCGTCATGTGTGTGGGGTGTACATACACATCCACACTTGTATATGTTTATTTATCTTGGATACCAAACACTTACCAGAGAAATTTGATTTGAAGATATTTTCCCCATGCAACCACTTCCCTTATTGTAGATTAGTTAATTTTCTTTGTGCAGAAGCTTTTCAGTTTCACATAATCGAATTTATCTATTTTATTGTATTTGCTTCTATCTCATTTTGGCTAAAATACATCTCCTAGGAGAGAAACAATATTTCATATGGGGGAATAAAAGAATCTCAAGGGTTATAAAGAAAGTAAATTAGGAAAGAGGGGATTCTTATCAGTTCTAGATAATCAAACCTTTAGAACTGGTCACTGCAGTGATGAGCCACCAGTTTAAACAAGTGAAAAAGCCAGTCTCACGGAGAGGTGATGAACTGAAAATGCAAAAAGACATATATTTTCAGACATGAACAATTTGGAAATTTTTTTTTGCTAGTCTATGTATATAATATTGAGTGTTTTCTGAAAACCATTTAGATTAATGGGGAAGGGCATTTAGGGGATAGACATTAAATAAAAAATACCTCCTACTTGAAAAAAAATTAAAAAGGAAAGAAAATATGAAAATAATACATTAACTCTTAGCTGTTAAGATACATATGATTGCCTTTTCTAATTCTAATTAATGTGTAGTATGGTGTGGAAGCTTAATTTCTTTCTGATTGCTTTCTAGTTTTACCAACATTTGGAGGGGGTATCACATATATAGTTCTTACATTCTCTTTTGTTTTTGGAGAGGGGAAGGCAGGACGATTGGGGTTAAGTGACTTGCCCAAGGTCACACAGCCAGTAAGTGGGTCAAGTGTCACTGAGTTTTATTCTTATTGATTCTCCTTAGTTCCATTGATCTAGTTTTTTTTTACTTTTTTTCCCCCAACAAATGCCAGTTTTGGTCTTGGGGGGGGCGGAGCCAAGATGGCGGCTGAAAAGCAGGGACTAGCGTCAACTCCCCACCGAGTCCCTCCAAAAACCTATAAAAAAATGGCTCTGAACCAATTCTAGAACTGCAGAATCCACGAAAGAGCAGAGGGAAGCAGGACTCCAACCCAAGACACCCTGGATGGTCTCTGGGTAAGGTCTATCCCGCAGGGAGCTGGAAGCGGAGGGGAGCAGAGCCCAGTGTGGGTGGCAAGGACCAACCAGACCAGGAGCCAGGCGGAGTGTGCCCTAGCGCCCTGAATCAGTGAGCTGCAGCAGTTACCAGACTTCTCAACCCACAAACACCAAAGACAACAGAGAAGGTTAGTGGGAAAAGCTGCGGGAGTGGAAGGAGTTTAGCTACCGCTGGTGGGGCAGCTACAGAAGTACAGCTGCAGTTGCTTCTGGCCCCAGGCCCACCTGGTGGGAGGAATTAAGTGGCGGATCAGAGCAGGAGTGCACAATCTGCTGAAGATCTAAGCCCAGTCCAGGTTGGGGGTTCTTGGGGAAGGAGGAGTGCTGGTGTGGCAGAGCTGGCGCATCCCCCCAAGCTTGGAACATAGAACTCTCTGGTCTACAAGCAGTTGTACCCCACTGAAAAACTCAAGGGTCAAGTTGGTTGGTTGGGAATATGGCCAGGCAGCGAAAATGCACCCAGATTCAGTCTCAGACTTTGGAATCTTTCTTTGGTGACAAAGAAGACCAAAACGTACACCCAGAAGAAGTCAACAAAGTCAAAGAGCCCTACAAGAAAAGCCTCCAAGAAAAACATGAATTGGTCTCAGGCCATGGAAGAGCTCAAAAAGGATTTGGAAAAGCAAGTTAGAGAAGTAGAGGAAAAATTGGGAAGAGAAATGAGAAGGATGCAAGAAAACCATGAAAAATAAGTCAATGACTTGCTAAAGGAGACTCAAAAAAATGCTGAAAAATACACTGAAGAAAACAACACTTTAAAAAATAGACTAACTCAAATGGCAAAAGAGCTCCAAAAAGCCCATGAGGAGAAGAATTCCTTGAAAGGCAGAATTAGCCAAATGGAAAAGGAGGTCCAAAAGACCACTGAAGAAAATACTACTTTAAAAATTAGATTGGAGCAAATGGAAGCTAGTGACTTTATGAGAAATCAAGATATTGTAAAACAGAACCAAAGGAATGAAAAAGTGGAAGACAATGTGAAATATCTCCTTGGAAAAACCACTGACCTGGAAAATAGATCCAGGACAGATAATTTAAAAATTATTGGACTACCTGAAAGCCATGATCAAAAAAAGAGCCTAGATATCATCTTTCAAGAAATTATCAGGAGAACTGCCACAGGGCAAAATAGAAATTGAAAGAATCCACATATCGCCTCCTCAAAAAGATCACAAAAAGGAAACTCCTAGGAATATGGTTGCCAAATTCCAGAGCTCCCAGATCAAGGAGAAATACTGCAAGCAGCCAGAAAGAAACAATTTGAGTATTGTGGAAACACAATCAGAATTACACAAGATCTAGCAGCTTCTACGTTAAGAGATCGAAGGGCTTGGAATACGATATTCCGGAGGTCAATGGAGCTAGGATTAAAACCAAGAATCACCTACCCAGCAAAACTGAGTATCATGCTCCAAGGCAAAATATGGACTTTTAATAAAATAGAGGACTTTCAAGCTTTCTCATTGAAAAGACCAGAGCTGAATAGAAAATTTGACTTTCAAACACAAGAATCAAGAGAAGCATGAAAAGGTAATCAAGAAACAGGAATTGCAAGGGACTTACTAAAGGTGAACGGTTTTGTTTACACACCTACATGGAAAGATGATGTGTATGATTCATGAGACCTCAGTATTAGGATAGCTGAAGGGAATATTCATATATATATATGTTTATGTAGATATATATATGTATATATGTATATGTGAGTATGTATGTATGTATATATGTAAGTGTATATACAGAGAGAGAGAGAGAGGGCACAGGGTGAGTTGAAGATGAAGGGAAGATATCTAAAAGAAAATAAAGTTAAGGGATTAGAGAGGAATATATTGAGAGAGGGAGAAAGGGAGAGATAGAATGGGGTAAATTATTTCCCATAAAAGTGGCAAGAAAAAGCAGTTCTGTTGGAAGGGAAGAGGGGGTAGGTGAGGGGGAATGAGTGAATCTTGCTGTCATCGGATTTGACCTGAGGAGGGAATACCATACATACTCAATTGGGTAACTTACCCCATTATAACTTACCCCACAGGAAAAAAGAAGGAAGAAGAAGATTAAAAAAGGGGGGGATGATAGAAGGGAGGGCAGATGGGGGTGGAGGTAATCAAAAATAAACACTTTCGAAAGGGGACAGGGTCAAGGGAGAAAATTGAATAAAGGGGGATGGTAGGTATTAATATTTTCCTAGTTCTCCCTCTTTTGTTTTCAATCTGAGATTGTCCCCACATTTCTTCCACCTTTCCCTCTTTCAGATATGTTAAGAATTTCATGATTCCTCAGTACTTTTAAAATTATCACCTCTAGTAGAGGTTTCTGTTATGTACCTGGTCCAGTCTAGCTGCTTTCCCCTCCTTGATTTTCTTCAGTGTCATTTTCACTTCTTTATGCAGTGTATCTAGGACTATGATTTTTATTGTCTAGATGTGGCAGCACTGCTGTCATGAATGGGTAAAAAAAAAAGTTATAAAAATCTTCACATATATTTTCTGTATTTCACCGGTTGGCTTTCTCATTCTGGTTTTTAACTTTAAATATCCTTCAGATACATCACTTAGTTTGGTGTTTCAGCAAGTTGTTTTTTTCCATCTATTACTTTTCACTGTTTTATCGGATGGTATTGATCATAGTCTCCCGTAAACCTTCACTATATGTTAACCTAGTTTATACTCTATGCTGGTGGTTGCCATATAATTCTTTTTGGGAAGCAATTGGGGTTAAGTGATTTGCTTAGGGTCACACAGGTAGGGAGTATCTGAATCCAAATTTGAACTCAGTAATCTGAGTCTTGACTTCAGGCCAAGCACTCTATGCGCTGCTCCCTCTAGCTGCTCATTTGCCATGTCCTGCATGGCAAGGAATCATGTGTTGGCTAAGGTAAGATTTTAGAGTCTTGGCCTTGTTAAGGTAAATTGGTTTTCATCATTTATAACAATTTTACATAGAAGCTTAATCCTAGTCTTTTATCTGTTTCTCATTTTTTTTTTTTTGCCATTAGGAAAGGCATCAGTTTTTTGTTGTATATTCTCCCTTATTTTCCTTCTAGTTTGATACTAATTTTAATCTTTGTCTTAACAATTTGGTGGTCTGATTGTATACAGATAGTTTGACTAGGTACAGACAATTGATTCAGAAGGTACTCTCATAATGTTATGTGGCTTCCTTTTTGCTAAATTATAATCAATTTCATTGGGATGTCTTTTGGTACAAATTATCAGCTACCACAACATTGGAGACTGATAGGGTTTAGGAACATCTCAGCCAGTAAATAATTGAGAGAGGGAGACCAACACCAGCTTACAATTGAAACTAAATTTAAGTTAAGATCTTATGATAGAGGATTGCCTTATCAAAGTGAAAAGAAAACACTTGAATTAAAAAATAACTTAAAGGAAAATTGGCTCAGCAAAATAGCTTTCAACACATTTTAGGGTAATACTTCTAGCATAGCAAAAAACAGAAAAGACTTGTAGGTTTTGGTGTGTCTTGTTTTTTAAATAACCTTTTTCACCCACAGTAACCCTGAAGCTGTATCACATTTAGGTTTTTCATATCCTCCTGTTAGCTACCTAAGGAATGGAAAGGCACTAGAGAGGTGAAAGGATGGGATGAGCAGCTTCACTAGACACAGAGACCTTGTGCTGTAGGCAGTTTAATTGGTGTTGAACACCTCCTTTGTTCATAAATTACTTGACTAAATAATGAGAGAATAATTCTAGAATTGAAGAGGGGTACAAGAATGGCTTAGTTGCCTGCCTGTTGGAGTTTGCACAGTTCTTTTAGTGGTTTCAAGTTATGCCTTGAAACACATATTTATCTGATTAACATCAGTGTTTTTTCAGTGTTGGTGTATGAATATGAGTCATAGGATGCCACAGTTACTGAATAATTCAAGTTGAGGGTCACCCAAAAGGGTAATCATCAATTCCAAGTGGGTGTAAGAAGGCTGCAAATGTTAGCAACCAAGAACTCTTTGAGGGAAGCTACCTAAAGTATGTTATTCAAGAGGTTTATGATCAGAAAAGATGGTGGGCTACTCGTGGTGAGTGTGAAAGATAACCAGTGGATAGTCAGTGTGCTCCCCTGGCATCTATGCAGTCTCAAGAGACTAAGAGCAAGGTCCCTAGAACCTTACTGGGGACCCGCTATGGAGGATACATAGGAAGATGTGGATAGGTCATAGGAGAGGGCATGGATAGGTTACAGGCGCCACTCTTAGGCGAATACCTACATCAATAACATTACAGATCACAATTTATGTATAAACTCTGTTAAAGAAGATTTAATTTGAGTTCTGTCATGCAGGCACTCTGCAGTTCTTTGCATTTTACATGCTGCTGATTTTTTGTGGCATGGAAGTGACCTCAAGTTCTCAAAAAGCTATGTACAATGAACTGCAAGCTTGGCAGATTCTACAAGAAGTCAAAAAGACTTCAAGGGCAAGCCTTGCAATTGACTGTATTTCTGTCACTCACAGACCAACTTAGCAAAGTCTGTTATGGGGTTGTCACTTCTTTCTCATGCTTAACATCACCATGTTCAGTATAGCTGGTATTTTGATGATGCCGAGGCAACAAGGTAGTGTGGTAGAAAAGGAAGAGCATTGGCCCTAGAGCTAAAAGGACCTGGTTTCGAACCCTGGCTGTGCTGCATGGCACTTGTGTGCTCTTGGGCAAGTCCCTAACAATTCTGGGTCTCCCTTTACTCCTAAGGAGAATGAATGGATTGAACTAGATTGAATCTTAATCCATGATCTTATGACTTAACTACTTTTGATTTTATGTACCTGGAGCTTTATGAAATAACATCCATTAGTTATTGAATTATGTCATGTAATGCAGTTGAGGGTTTTGTTTTTTTTTTTTTTTTGGAGGGGGAAAGGCATGGCAATTGGGGTTAAGTGACTTGCCCAAGGTCACACAACCAGTAAGTGTGTCTGAGGCTGGATTGGAACTCAGGTCCTCCTGACTCCAGGGCCAGTGCTCTACGCACCTCGCCACCTAGCTGCCCCACAATTGAGTTTTAATGTACAATGGAGAGAATACTGGTTTTGGAGTCACAGGACCTGGTTTTAAATTCTGTCTTTGCCACCTTACCTGTCTGACTTTGGTCCGTCATTTAGTCTCTCTCAGAGGTAGTTTCCTCATCTGCAAAGGGAGGGGTTAAATTAAAAGACCCCTGAAGTCTCTTTTAGTTCTAAACCTGTGATTATGTGATATTTAGAGCTTTGGAGAACTTAGTTTGGTATTTTATTTGTAGGAGTCTCTTAAAGAAGAGGAAATGGAAGACTTTAGAATGTATTGTTTTAAGTGAATTCTTGTGGAGTAAAGCTGACAAGGTGCTCACTGAGGTCCAGTGATAAAGCTGTAGAAGAAAGAAATAATGTTTAGAATTCATTAAGTGATGAGCTTGATTCAGTTACTACAGAAACCAAGACTAAATTGAAGAAGAGATGCCAGTCTATATTGGTAAAGGGCATTTCTGCATAGGGAGCCCTCCATATCAATGAACTCAAAGTTCTTGGTGTTTTTTTTTTTAAATTAGCATCTATAGCTAAAGGTTTACTCAAATGCAAATGTACAGTGCTAGAAAGATGAGAATTTAGTAAAGTAAATAAGCAGCACATAAACCTGGAAATGGAATAATTTGTTAATCTAATCAAAGAAGATGAAAGTAGCATATTATAATGGATAGTATGCTGGCTTTGGGAGTCAAGAGGAACCTGGGTTCATTTTTTTAGTTTCTGACAACTTCCTGCCAATCTGATCCTGGACAAGTTACTTATTCCCCGTGCTACTTCTCTTTAAATTGCTGAATAAATACAGTTCTGTGGAGAAAGATTGTCCATATCAAATAAATCATAAGTTCTATTTCTTTTAAAAAAATTAGAAGAGAAAATATATATAGCCAAACCAACTGCTTTATGTTTTCTGTTTTACTGTCATCCTACAGCCCCAGAGGAAAACGGAACAGAATGTTTTACTAATAATATTTCTACTTAAAAATAAAATTACATTTTCTCCATGATATAGTTAGCACAAAACCAAGGTGTTAGTGTGATATTTTATCGTTGCAATTGGCATTGAAATGGGGATTGATAATGTCAGGTGATATTGATGATAGCATTTATTTGATATTATTGCCATGAACATTTACATATGCTCAATAGGGATTATCCTTTCATTTTTCTCAAATAACGATCTTTTGAATTCCTTTTTTTTTTTAAACTAGGTTTGCACAAGCTGTGAAGACAATGCAGAAGCAAATGGTTTTTGCGTAGAGTGTGTTGAATGGCTCTGCAAGACTTGTATCAGAGCTCACCAGAGAGTAAAATTCACAAAGGACCACACTGTCAGACAGAAGGAGGAAGTATCTCCAGGTAAACCTAGTGTTTCAAGTCTTAATTTCATATTTGTTATTAAACGCATGTAATTCTGAGTGCCATACTTTAAAAGTCACTTGTCCTCAAAGTGCTTCTCCTTCAAATTAATAGAAATCTAGACGAACATAGACCCTCTCCCCAGCATCTTTTTCTTCCTTTTCCACCCCTATAAAATAGCATAGAGAGCAGACAGGTATAAGAGGGGTCTGCATTTAGAACCTATTTCTGTACTCACTGTAATAGTCTTATTTATGTGTATTACAGTTAAGTTGATTTGAGACTATGCATGAAAAACAGCACTCTGCAATTTAGCCGGTTTCTTAGAGACATTATTAGTTCACAAAATTTTCCGTATTGCTTATCAAAATACTTTTTTCACTCAAGTAATTTCCTCTTACATTTTGTATTTATAATGAAAAAAAGTTTCATGGCAAACTTTATTGTTAAGTATAATGATTTTTTAATTTAAGTAGTATGTATTCCAAGTTTATAGCTTTCAGCTCTTAAACAGGATGGTAATAACAATGTCTCAGTACCCTTGGAGAAAAGATTCCTGAAACCAACCCAGTAATCCCCTCCACCCCCGGTCAAGACTAGGTCTCTCCATTGTGAAAGTACAGGGGCTATTTACAGGCCCAGTCCCACTACTGACTGGCATGGGAGCTTACCATATTGATTCTGAACCTGATGAGGACACCTGTGTAGCTCACTGCAGTCTGAACTCAGAAGCTCGAGACCCATCTGTTCAGTGGCTGGCATTACAGGTATACAGTATGATGCCCATCTGATCAAGGCCTGTTGACTATTTCCCTTTAAATTTGGTCAGAAAGTGAAGGGGGCGGGGTGGAGAAGACACTGGTTTTAATTGAATTAAACAGATTTTCTAATCTTAGTTTGGTCACCTTCAAGAAATCATTCATTATTCCTTTGAATCTACAAAGATTAATGAGGTCCCTGATTCAAGGGAGACCAAGGATTTTCAGACTAGGACACTATAATAGTATTTATTAAGATTTTATAACAAAGCTAAGCCATTTCTCCACAAGAAGTAGTATGTCTGTGGATAGAGTGCTGAACTCAAAGTCAGGAAGACTGGAATTCAAATTTTGCTTTTGACACTTAGTAGTTGTATAATTAAGGAAAGTGATTTAACCTCTGTAAAACTCAACTTTCTAATGCGGAAAAATCCAGGACCTTAATTGAATTGTTGTGAGGCTCAAATAAGATAATGTATATAAAACAATGAAAATCTTAAAAGATGGAATAACTGTTAATATTTAATACATGTAATTCATATCAGTTTTCAAAGTTGCCATTTTTCTCTGTGTAATCACTTGAAAATCACTTGTATTATTTGTCACTTTACATATTTGCAAAGCCGACAGTCATGAGACATTTTGTTTACTTGTGTGAAATTTTCCTACAGTCAAAAGAAAATTTCAATTGGTAACCTGTAATTGATGGTGTGTTGGTTATGGACTTATGGTTGTAATAACTAGGCATTCTGTAGGATAAGTTTTGGAGCTAGTAGGGACTTTAGGCATCATCTGATCTTCTCATATTACACATAAGGAACCAAGACACAAAAGGGCTCAACACCTAGGACAATGCATCTATCTAGTAAATGTCAGAGGAACCATTTGAAACTAGGTTTTTCTAACACCCAAGGCCAGTACCACAACTACACTGAAGGGCAATTCTTACAAATATAAAAAAAATTTAAGTGATAAAACAATCTTAAAATTGTTATAAAAATTAGCTACATCTCATTTATATTGCATCATCATGAGAATGTTCTACTTTTGAAATAGCTGTAGACTGACCATTTAAATATTAAAACTTTCCATAGTTTGGCATTTTTGCAGAGCTTTTTAAAATCCTTTTTTATATATTCACTTTATTTTCTGTGTAGTCTGTTTTGTTTTTTTAAAAATCAATCTATAAACAGTTTAGTTTATAGGGGAAAATTGACTGTTTCCCATTGATCCCTCTGGCTACCCATCCAATTCCTCATTTTTTCCTCCCCAAATTTCTTGATATATGGGGTCTGTGCCTATTGCTTCCATTTTACTTAACTCTTTGTAATCTGGCTTTTACCCATGAAAACTGTTCTAAAGGGTATATTCTCAAATCTAATAGTGTTACCAGCCTCAGTTGATAGGTAGATGTGGTGACTATGACTCTTTTGTCCTCAGAAACCTAAGAATGTTGTCCTCAGATGAATAGACCAGTCACAGATCCTGCTTTCTCAGGAACTGAAAGCACTCTTAATTTCTCTGATCAGTTCTGTTAAATACTGAAGAATCTTTCTTTTGCAGTTGGGTAGGGTTATGTAGATCATGATTAAAGGTGGGAAAAACTTTTTCAATATTCCGTCATGTATTGCCAAGGGACACCTTTCATGGGAGGTTATCGAGAGGAGGATGGAGATGTGAGTGTATGGCCGGCTATATCTCAGTTCGTTTTGGTGTTATGTAGTGTTTTCCTTTTACTGGATCATAAAGCTCCCTTTTTAGTCTCAGAACATAGTGGGATACCCCCTCATTCAAGGCATTCCTGCAAAGTTTTACTAAGCCAACAGTCGTAGCCATCACACTTTGTCTTCTCTCGTTTCTCCTGCTTGAGAATTCTATACCATCTTTTAGATCATTTACTTTTATTTACTGCTAATTTTCAACTTCATAGCATAGAGGTAATTTTGGGTTCTCAAAGTATATTTATTCTGTGTATGTCTTATCCTTCAATGGGTTATAAACTCCTAGACTGGAGGGAATATTTAATTTTTTGGTTTTGTATCCCAGGAGTGTAGCATAATGTCTGACACATAGTTGACACTTGGCTTATTGATACTATTCATTTGCCATTTTGCAAAAGACTCTTTGTATAATCCCTGTATGTAGCCTATTTAACATAAGTAGGGGCAGCTAGGTGGCACAGTGAGTAGAGCACTGACCTTGGAGTCAGGAGGATCTGAGTTCAAATCCGGCCTCAGACACTTGAGACTTGTACTACCTGTGTGACCTTGGGCAAGTCACTTAAACCCAATTGCCCTGCCCGCCCGCCCCCCCCCCCCAAAAAAAAAACAACCATGAATAGTGGGCATGTGAAGTCATCTCTTGGTAAATCATTAAGTTAGCAAATATTTATTCAGTGCCTACTATGTGCCAGGTACTCTCTTGGCTCTGAGAATATGAAGACAAAAATAAACAGTGAGGAGCTTTACGTTCTATTGGGGGAGAAAACATGTTCATGTAGAAGTATACACCAAATACAATAAAAGGCAGTTTTGAGACAGATTCTTCACTAGGTCAGAAAGGGTTCAGGAAGACTTCATGTAATAAGGTTATGCTTACTCTGAGGCCTGAGGGACTCAAGGGATTCTCAGAGTTTGGAGGTGAGGGAAGAGTGTAATAACACTAGGTGGGTTCCTCACCCTCTTTGTTTTGGGCCATGCAGGAATCAATAGGCTTTAATGTTGCTAGGTTATAGACGTCAGCTACACAACAGAGAGAAGGTGGGAATAATACATACAGAATGGAAAATAAGCTAACGGAAAACAATTGTTTCAAACAAAGACTTACTGCCACTAAGTCTATGGTCCAAATGCTTACTGTTTTCAGTCATTCTAAAGTAACTACTGCATTTGCCTCAATGATAAATTTTGCCACTTTCAGAGGTAGAGCAAACAGCCAATGAAATTGCTGTTCTACACTTAATGCTGACTAATATGTAAAATGATAGAAGTGCAAATCACCTCTCACCTACCAGATTAAAAAGGTTATAAAAGTCAACATTGGCACTATTATGAAAATACAGGCACACTAATACACACTGTAAATCAAAATGATATTAAACTTGATGTAATGAAGGGATATAGCTATGTCATCCTCTTGAAATCATGATTTTTAAAGAAAGGGAGAAATCTAGGCATCTGACATTTGTGAAAAATTTGGGAAAAACAAATTTCAAAGCACTAGAGAGATGAAAAAGCTCAAAGAAAAAATGAAGAGTTGTCTGAAGACAGTAGTTTTATAGGGATCACAGATCTAACAGGGTTTTTTTTTATTATGTGTTTCTTGAAAATAAAGAAATGCATTTTCACTGCCTCCCCTCTCCCTCCTCCCCACCCCCCCCAAAAAACCCAAACCTTACGTAGTATATAATAATAACCATCATTCATATTGAGCTTTATTGTTGGCAAAGTTGACTTCACATATGTTAATCTAATTTAGGGACAGCTGAAATGTACTGTGGATAGAGTTGCTTGACCCTGTAGTCAGGAAGAGCTGAGTTCAAGTTCAGCCTCAGATACTTACTATGTGATCCTGGCAAATTAAGTCATTAACCTTTTTCTGCTTCTGCCTTCTCATTTTTAAGGTGGGTAGGATAGCACCTACCTCACGATTATTGTGAGGATCAATGATGTAATATTTATAAAACCTTATTAAAAGTACCTAGCACATAGTAGATGCTGAATAAATGCCTGTTTCCTTCCTTCCTATGTTCATTTGATATAACAACCTAGTAAGATTTGTACTGTCATCCTCATTTTGCTGATAGGGAAGCTGAGTTTGAGAAGATAATTGGCTGGCCCCAAGGTCAGGGCATTTCAAGGACTGAAAAGCCAAGAATATAAATAGATATAATGGGAAAAAGTAGGAAGTAGGGGAAATTAGTGCTGCCATATCAAATTATATTATTAATCAATGCACAAGCTTGCTTTTTTAAACAAAGCATTCATTATAAAAAACAATATATTGGTCTATGCGCAGTTTCTGTCCTACCATTTTCCAATTTTCCCAACAGTTTTTGTGAAATAGTGAATTATTAGCCCAGAAGCTGGCCTCTTTGGGTTTATCAAAGAGTAGATTGCTAAACTTGTTGATTTCTCCATCTTGTGTTCCTGTCCTATTCCACTGATCCACAACTCTGTTTCTTAGCCAGTACCAGGTAGTTTTGATGACTGCTGCTCTGCAGTACAGTTTAATATCTGGTATGGCTAGGCCACCTTCTCTAGCATGTCTTTTCATTAATACCCTAGATATTCTAGACCTCTTGTTTTTCCAGATGAATTTTGTTATAATTTTGTCCAGCTCAGTAAAATAATTTTTTGGTAGTTCGATTGGTATGGCACTGAATAGATAGATTAATTTAGGTAAAATTGACATTTTTATTATATTAGCTCGGCCTAACCATGAGCAACTGATATTTTTCCATTTATTCAGATCTGACTTTATTCGCATGAAAAGTGTTTCATAGTTGTGGTCATATAGGCCCTGGGTTTGTCTTGGCAAATAGACTCCCAAATATTTTATAGTGTCTACAGTAACTTTGAATGGAATTTCTCTTTCTATCTCTTGCTGTTGGGCTTTGTCAGTAATGTATAGGAATGCTTATGATTTATGTGGGTTTATTTTTTATCCTGCAACTTTGCTAAAGTTATTTATTATTTCAAGTAGTTTTTTACTTGATTCTCTAGGGTTCTCTAAATAAATCATCATATCATCTGCAAAAAGTGATAATTTAGTTTCTTCTTTTCCTATTATAATTCCTTCAATTTCTTTTTCTTCTCTTATTGCTACAGCTAATGTTTCTAGTACCAAATTGAATAGTAGGGGTGATAATGGACATCCAATATCTTACACCATATACCAAAATAAAGTCAAAATGGATTCATGATTTAGGAGTAAAGGCTGATACTATAAATAATTTGGGAGAGCAAGGAATAGTTTACTTATCAGATATATGGAAAAGAAAAGAATTCATGACCCAACAAGAGATAGAGAGCATTACAAAATGCAAAATGGATAATTTTGATTATGTTAAATTGAAATGTTTTTGTACAAAAAAAGCCAATGCAACAAAAATTAGAAGGGAAGCAGAAAATTGGGAGAAAATCTTTACAACTAGTATCTCTGATAAAGGCCTCATTTCTAAACTATACAGGGAACTGAGCCAAATAAATAGGAATACAAGCCATTCCCCAATTGAGAAATGGTCAAAGGATATGAACAGGCAGTTTTCAGAGGAAGAAATTAAAGCTATCTATAGGCATATGAAAAAATGCTCTAAATCACTACTGATTAGAGAAATGCAAATCAAAACAACTCTTAGATACCACATCTCTCCTGTCAGATTGGCTAAAATAACAAAATAGGAAAATGATAAATGCTGGAAAGGATGTGGGAAAATTGGAACATTGTTACATTGCTGGTGGAGTTGTGAGCTGATCCAGCCATTTTGGAGAGCAGTTTGGAACTATGCCCAAAGGGCTATAAAAATGTTCATACCCTTCGACACAGCAATACCACTTCTAGGGTTGTATCCCAAAGAAATCACACAAGCGGGAAAAGGACCCATATGTACAAGGATATTTATAGCGGCTCTTTTTGTGGTAGCCAAGAATTGGAAATCAAAGGGATGCCCATCAATTGGGGAATGGCTGAACAAGCTGTGGTATATGAAGGTAATGGAATATTATTGTGCCGTAAGAAATGGGGATGATACGGACTTCATAACAACCTGGAAAAACCTATACAACATAATGCTGAGTGAGCGGAGCAGAGCCAGGAGAACACTGTACACAACCACAGATGTATGGATTCCGTGAGGACCAACCCTGACAGACTTCGCTCTTCTCAGTAACACAAGGTGCAGGCACAACTCCAAAGGACTCACGATGGAGAATGCTATCTACATCCAGAGAAAGAACTATGAAGTTTGAATGCAGATTGAGGCACACTTCATGCTTGCCTTTTTCGCTTCTCTTTTGTTTTTGTTTTTGGGTTTTTTTTTTTTTTTTTGGTTCTGTTTCTTCTTTCCCATGATTCATTCCATTGGTCGTAATTCTTCTCCGCAACTTCACTAGTGTATAAATTAATTCAATGTGGGAAAAAAAAATATATTCTTGGATTAAAAATGGAATGAAATAAATTCACTGGACTAGAATAAATAGCCCTTTTCCCCTAGTCCCTCTGCTATTACCTTCCCTCCAGTTTACACAGTTTACACAGGCTTACCTGGACTTATGCTGTGACAACAGTTTTATTGTGACAGTCTTGATTGCTTCTGTTTTTGTATTTTCATGCGCCTGACAGGGGGTTGGGTTTTTTGAATAAAAGTGCGTAACAGGTGTGTGATTTTGGCTGTTTTTTTTTTTTAACTGTTCTTTTCACTGTTCTTTCACTTTCAATAAGATTACACCATATACTGTTTGCTTTTTGAGGATTAACTAGGCTGTTAGCAATCATTTGTTCTTTGAATTTATCATTTTTAACTGTACTTTCCTGGACCCTTTATGATTAATCTATTTCACTTTTTTTGGAATGAAACTCATTACTTCCAATTACTGTACCAATTACAATTGGTACAGTATCTTTATCAGTTATTGAAGTATATACTAATATTTGTCACATCTGCACTTTTCCTTGGAGCAATATCCTATCTTAAAAGCCACAGGATTAAGAAATACTACAAAGGAGATATTTAAATATGGCATAAAATCCAGAACCCATCTAACAGAGGATTGTCTAAAGGTAGAGAAGCCAGCTCAATCTGGTTTCTTCTGGTAAAGCTCTGACAGCATGACAGTTACTGGCACATAATGAAACTGTATGTTAATCCTTGCTTACCCCAAGTAATTTGTACATCATGGTATGATTCATTTAACTCCAGATCCTGAGATCTGTCTTTTATGTATTGATTTAGTTATATTTTTCCATCATGGTGGTTTTTAGAAACTAGGAGAAAAGCTAGCTTTCTTCACTTCACTAGTTATTTAAATAAAAGAGAACACAGAGGTCAACAAACTTAGCTTTTAATTTCAGCTTTGTCCATAGGTAATTATGACTTTGGACAAGTATTTTAGCATTTGAACTTTAGTTCTCTTCTTACTAAACCTGAGGAATTTGGGATCATTTGATTTTCCAAAGATTTTGGTAATAGTGGTACCTAATAAAATTAGATGGAAATTTTGGTGTGGTATATTTATTACATTGAGCCTTATATTTAACCCTTTATATAATTGGTATAGGTCACTGGAGATAAATTCTCGTGTAAGAAATTCAACAGAGGTGACTGACAGACTTAAAACAAAAAAAACCTTAATGATCCTTTCATCTGCAGAAGGCATATTTTCAATGAGGCAGTCATATAAGCAATTATAAAAATATCCTAGTTGAATCATCAGTAGGGTTTTTGAGGTTGCCATCATAACATCCTAGATGTAGGTCTGGAAGAGAGTTTAGACTATTTGAACTCTTCATTTTTCAGATAAAGAAATTGACAACCAGAGAGGCTTGGCCAGGTAGTAAAGGGAGAGAGGCATGAAGTGCTTCAGGATATGGACTCAGACAATTCCATAATTTTATTTATTTTCTAATTTTAATGATGTCATTTGTTTTTATATCACTGGAATTTCCTGACATGCTAACGACCATATTTACATTGGACGCTTCTTGTTACAAAGAAGCAGTGAAACAAAGTCATTTTACAAAGCACCTTGAAACATTGACTCTATTTCACTTTCCCCAAGCCAAATCCCACACCCCTCATAAAATGGGAAAGTATGTTTAATCATCTGTTCTTTGGACTGGAGACTGACTGGTCAATAAATTTTTAAAAGGTCCAGATGCCTTTTAGAATATATTTTTCATAGCATCGTTCCATGTTCCTCTCTTGTTTCTACTTCATTTTGCATCAGTTCGTACAGGTTTTCCCATCTTTCTCTGGATCCTGGCTCGGTATTTACCTGTAGCTTCTAGTTTTTATTGGAATGTGGATGAAATAGTTGAGAATTTTTTTTTTAAAGCTGCAGTCTTTTATTTTGTTTTTTTTTTATCTTTAAATTTATTTAATATAATTGGTTTTCAGCATTGATTTGCACAAGAGTTTGAATTGCGAATTTTCTCCCCATTTCTACCCTCCTGCCCACTCCAAGATGGCATATTCTGGTTACCCTGTTCCCCAGTCAGCCTCACTCCCCTCCCATCCCCCATCCCCCCTTCTTGCAGGGCAAGATAAATTTCTACACCCCATTGCCTGTGTATCTTATTTCCTAGTTGCATGCAAAAACTTTTTTTTGTTTGTTTTTGAACATCTGTTTTTAAAACTTTGAGTTACAAATTCTCTCCCCTCTTCCCTCCCCACCCACCCTCTCTAAGAAGGCAAGCAATTCAACATAGGCCAGATGCATATCATTATGTAAAACCCTTCCACAATACTCATGTTATGAAAGACTCACTATATTTTGCTCCTTCCTAACCTATCGCCCTTTATTGAATTTTCTCCCTTGACCCTGTCCCTTTCCAAAAGAGTTTCATTTTGATTACCTCCTCCCTCTATCTGCCCTCCCTTCTATCATCCCCGCTTTTTTATCTTGTTCTTCTTTCCTGTGGGGTAAGATACCCAATTTAGTGTGTATGGTATTCCCTCCTCAGGTCAAATCTGATGAGAGCAACATTCACTCGTTCCCTCTTACCTGCCCCCTCTTCCCTTCCTACAGAACTGCTTTTTCTTGCCACTTTTATGCGAGATAATTTACCCCATTCCATCTCTCCCTTTCTCCCTCTCTCAATATATTCCTCTGTCATCCCTTAATTTGATTTTATATTTTTAGATATCATCCCTTCATATTCAACTCACCCGGTATCCTCTGTGTCTCTCTGTGTGTGTGTGTGTGTGTGTATACACACACACACACACACATACATATATACACACACATACATATATACATACATACTCCCACATATATACATATATATATATATGTGTATGTATATATATGCATATTCCCTTCAGCTACCGTAATACTGAGGTCTCATGAATCATACACATCAGCTTTCCATGTAGGAATGTAAACAAAACAGTTCTGGGCCTGGGGCCAGAAGGAACTGCAGCTGTAGTTCTATAGCTGCACTACCCCCGGGGTGGTGGCTGAACCGCGAACTCTCACTCTGTCTCCCGCAGCTTTTCCCACTAACCTTCTCTGTTGTCTTTGGTGTTTGTGGGTTGCAAAATCTGGTAACTGCCCCAGCTCACCGATTCAGGGTGCTAGGGCCTGTTCCACCCAGCTCCTGGTCTGGTTGGTCCTGCTGCCATGCACGCTGGGCTCGACTCCCTTCCCCTCCCAGCTCCATGCATGATAGACCTTACGCATCGACCATCCAGGGTGTCCTGGGCTGGAGCCCTGCTTCCCTCTGCTATTTTGTGGGTTCTGCGGTTCTAGAATTTAAGAACCATTTTTTTTAGTTTTTGGTGGGAACCAGCAGGGAGCTCACCCAAGTCCCTGCTTTCCAGCCGCCATCTTCGAGAATTTTTTTTTTTAACCATCTTACTAAGATCAAAGTTTAAATTAACTACTTGATTTATAGTAGTGTAATAAACTTTTTCCTCTCTCTTTTCCCTTTTTACTAATAGAAATTCTAACTCCTATTGTCTCTACAGAAGCTGTTGGTGTGACCAGTCAGCGACCAGTATTTTGCCCTTATCATAAAAAGGAGCAGCTGAAGCTCTATTGTGAGACCTGTGATAAACTGACGTGCCGAGACTGCCAGTTATTAGAACATAAAGAACATAGGTAACCATAAAGTAATATGTAATTGAGATAGAGCTAGAATATTTAATCTAGTTAGAAAATAAATTCCTGCTTTGTGCAGGCTTTGTCTTTCTTGTTAAAGCGGTCCATTAAAAAAATGGCCACTGAATTGGTATGCTTCCTTTGTTTGCTATCATCTTTCTTAGGTATTTTAAAATTTGTAATCCAAGTGTGATCTGAATGAAGCCAAATAGAGTTTTAAAATCAGATTATATTAAATTTACTTGCTATAATCATTGTTTTGTTCCAGGTACAGTTGTATTTTAATTAGAAATTTTCTAAAAATTTAGAATCTTATTCTGAAACATGATTTTCATATGTCAAATCATGGCTCCCTAAGCATAACCGCATATGATGAAAGCCTGATAGTAATGTGTTTTTGTTTATACCAGTTGAACAGTAAACCCTCCTCTTTGTCTCCCTGCTGTCATGCCAGTCCAATAAGGATTTTAAGTACCTGCTATCTACTTAGCATTATGTTCTTGATCTTGTTTAAGACTAGAACCTAAGAGTCCAATTAAAGACTTTTTCAATGAAGACTCAAACTAAGGTTTTGTCTTATCCCTTAGAATAACATAATTTCCATATATGCAGTTTTAAATAGTAAATTTCTATGTGCCTCTAAATACTCATTAAAATAACACTCAATCAAATTTTTTGACTTGTTCATCATGGATATGCAGGGCCAGTTCTCCCTTTTGTATGTTCTGCAGATATTATAGATGCTATAAATAATCAACTAGGTAATCAATCAGAGTCATACGTTATCTAGAGGCAGGTAGTCATGTCACTATGCCTGGCCATTTGTTTCAGCATGGTTGAATGTGGTTAAACTCATTATTAAAGGTTTGGCATTTCATTTCCTTCTGCATTTCCAAATTTAGGGCTATTTTTTATATTAGGAACATAAAGAAGAGTATCTAGCTGTAGGCAAGTTAGACCAAAGAACATGGGAGCTAGTTAATTTGATAAAAGATAGACAGTGGCTACCAGTTATGTATAAATTCACAAGAAATATTTGTTAATACAAAGTACCAACTAATAGCCAGATCCAATTTTTCAGTGATCCTTTTGTATATAAGATCTTTCACCAGAAAAAGAATTTTATTTCTAGTGTATGATTAAATTATGTATAACATAAGGAAAGTAGAAAACAATTTGATTAAAATCTCATTTGTCAAAATAAATCTCACAATAACAATACCTAATACTCAAAACTATTTTTCTACTTGACAATGTAACTTAAAATGTTTAATACAGCATACAGTGCCTTTGGCCTTTCATTTATTTACATCTATCTATAGTAGGGAAGCACCACTATGTGATTAACATATGCCTGCAGTCTTAGGAGTTCAGCATAACCTGACATGTTTTTGTGCAAATATACTAAAAGATCACTTGTTGAGTTTTTCTTTCTTTGTAAAAGGAATTGTAATGAACCCTAAATTTTTTAAGAGAAAATTTTTCCACTACTGGGAAGGATGGAATGGAAGGCCTTTCAAGGAGACCAATATTGTTAGAGTTCACATGAATCAAGATCAACCTAGAAAGAAACGTGACAATACTTACACATTTAATTCAGAAGTTACTTTGATTTTTAATGTAAAGATTAATAAATTATACTTGCTTAGGAAAAATTGATATTTGTTTTCTGGGTTCTGTGTTTTCCCCTCTTTGTCTTATTTTTAAAATGTTTCTGTATGTCTGTTTTTCTCTTGGCTCCTTTTTTTACCCACACATTGTTTTTCCCTCTTTTCTTACTCTTTTTGCTTGCTGTAATCTACAATTGAAGTGTAGCTATTATTGGTTGCATGTTTTGGTTTTTCATGTCTTCCTAATTTAAGAAGCAGACGATGATTGAAATGTTTATTTTTGAAAGTGAATCGTAGGACTACGTTTAAGTTTTTATTTATATGACTTGAGCTATCTTTTCTCTCTGTGAGTCATTGATTTCCTTGATGGAAATGGGGTCCTGCCCACCTGATCTGAAGGAAGACAATTTACAGAAATTCCAGTGATTTCAAAGATGTTCAGCTTCTATTGAGATTCAAGGCCCTATTTTCTAATGCTCTATAGAAATGAAGCTCTTTGCTTTGAGAAATAGCACAGAGTTCTGTATTGAAGGAAGGAAAAGAACAAGAACAGCAAAGTCAAGGGGGGAATAGGCACTGGACCTTTGACTTCACTGGAATTGGGAATTCCCAGAGGATGAAACTCTCCTACCAGTGAAGCTCAGGACCTTCTCTGCAACTTATCTTGTAGTTGCCTAGAGCAACTCAGATAAAGTTGGCCCTGTTAAATTATGCCTGCAGTTGCAGGAATTCACCATAAGTTTTAAGTGTTTTTAGTGTCAGTCTATTAAAAGATCCCACTTGTGGCTTTTTTTTTTCAGTAGTTTCAAACGCAAATAGAAAAGGTGGCCACCAATCTACACATAAGGATCTCTGTGTATTGACTTAGTTTTTAAAAGTAATTTTATCCATGTTATATTGCTTTTTAATTAATTTCTAAAAGTATTTCCCCATTATATTTTAATGGTTCAGGCTGCCCTCAGGAATGCTGTGGTTACCCTCATCTCCCCCCCCCCCAGTACACACACACATACCTCTGGTCTATAGTAATGAAAGGTTACATGACTTACCTAGGGTCACACAGTCATAATGTGTCTGAAGGAAGCCTCATTGAACCCTGGTCTTCCTGGCTTTGAAGTTTTTTATATCTACCACTCCACAAGGCCTGCTTCTCAGTTCAAAGCCAGCAGTAAATGAACAAAAGGTATGGTTCTATTTACAGATAAATATTAAGACCTGACCACTCTGTAAAGCAAATTGAGATATTATGATGTAATGGAGAGCTTTGGATTGGGATCCAGAAATAGAGAAAGCCAAACTCAGCCCCATCAAGACTAGTGGCACCATGCTTACCTAACAAAAACAGGAGGCTGCTTTCAGAAATCCCCCATGTAATCCTAATGCGGAAGATCAAGAGATGTGTGCTAGCTAATAATAATAGGCTAGATTCAGATTGACCACACCCTATATAGCATTCAGCAATTTGGTTATTATAAAGGGAAATCTTTATTGAAATGCCTTAGGGATCCTCTCTCTTCTCTGTGTTGATCAATATTCTTTTTCAGTGACTTAATAAAGGCTTAATGGCATGCTTTTGCATTTTGTGAATGATGTATTTTTAGGGAGTCAGGATCCAAAACAATTTCAACAGGATGAATTAGTTGCTACCAAATTTAATTCCCATGAATGTAAACTTCTTCACTTTGGTGCAAAAAATCTACATTACAAGCACAAGAATATTATTTCCTATTGGAAAAGATGGTGGGTTTCAGTATATTGTCTACTCAATATGAATCATCAGTATGACATGGCCAACTAAATAATCTAATGCTATTTTAATCTGCATTAAGAGCATCATAGTTTCCAAAATTTCAGAGGCAGTATTCCCATTATTCTTTGCCTTGATCTGAACAAACCTGGAGTATTAGGTGAAGTATAGGGTGCCATATTTTTCATAAAACATAACCTTTTTTTTTTTGTTTTCCTCACTGGTGCTTAGAAAACAACGTGCTTGAAAGGAGTGTTAGAGATGATGACCAAGATGATGAGAGTATGGAATGAGATAGGGTCATTCAAGGACTTGGGAAATAATTAGCTTTGGGGAGTTGGGGGGAGGATTGATTGGAGGATATAGATGGTCTTTAATACTGAAGCTTTTGGATAAAGAGTTTAGATTTAATCTGCTTAGTCTCAGAGGGTAGGTGGAAGTTACGGAGGAAATTTGAATCTTCACATAAGGAAACCTTTATAATAGTCTGAGCTGCCCAAAAGGATAATAAGCTTCCTGTTAAGGTGTTTAGTGAGTTTTTCCCCCATGGATTATAGAAGATGGAGACTGCTTCTGGAGTATATAATGTTAGCGATTTGATGTCAGGCCTGGGTTTAACTAGAATGCCTCTGACATCCCTTGCAGTTCTGAGGTTCTGTGAAGTCTTGACTTTCAATATATACTCTGCTGCCAGTCAGCTATATGTGATGTAGTATACTATAATAATTGTGGGTAGGGGGTTTAGATTTCTCACGTGTAGAGAGCTTAGAGAATCTGAGAACTAGATGTAAGATTTAGTGGGTTACATATAAGTTCATTTCTGTCTTTTGAAATTTTATAGATCAGTTTATTATGACATATTTGTAGACATATTCTAGTTTTCTTATGCCCTGTAATGTAACCCTGGAATAATTTTAGATAACATATGTTCATATGTACAAGCATGCATACTGATTTAATAATACCTTTTTCAGTGAACAGTTTTCTCCCTGCCACCTTTCCCTCCCTCTTAACTTTTTCCTGGGGTCTTCTCCCAATGAAAAAGAAAATCCTTGTGAAACAAGGGGACAGGGGTGGGGAACCTGTGGAGTCGTAGGTCCTTGAGTGTGGCCTTTTTTTTTTTTTTAACTAAGTCCAAGTTTTAGAGAACAAATCCTTTTATTGAGGGGATTTCTTCACTGAAGTTTGGATTCAGTCAAACAGCTGCACTTGAGGACCCAGAGGGCCACATGAGGCCTCAATGCTGTAGGTTCCCCACCCCTGGTCTGGGAAAACAATTTCCCACATATGTTACATTCGTACCTTAAGTCCATCACATTACTGTCAAGAGGTGTGTAAGATACTTAATAATTGGTCCTATGGAATTGTGGCTGGTTATCGTGTTAATCCTAGGTCTTTGTGTTGCTTACCTGGTCTCAGAACAATTTATATAATATCAGTTGTTCTCTTGATTCTGCTTACTTTACTCTGTATCAGTTTATATAATTTCTGTGGTGTCTCAGAAACTTTTCATCAGTTCTTACCACATGATAGTGTTCTGTTATATTTGTAAATTTTAAACATTTTGCTACTAATTCTGGTGTGCCTTTGAAGAAGAATACCTGCCCCTTCCACCTCCTCCCTAATAAGTCAATTTAAATATGTTCTCAATACTGAAATGTATTGAAATGTTTACTTTTAGTAGAAGATACTCCTTTTGCAGCATCCATAGAAATTTCAGTACCAGTCTAGAAACTAGTAACTCAGGCCTCCCTCAAGTTTATTCTGATTGTTCACTTTAGCTGGCTTAGGTATCAAGGAGATGATAAGAGAATTCAACCAGGTCAGATGAGATCATATATATAAGTATATTGGGTTCCTTGGACTAAGGTAAAGTGATAATTGATTTACCAAAGGAGGACTCTGCCACATCATGTTTTACCCTATCAATAAAAAATTTAAAAAAGCCATTCTCTGAAATGGAACTGATAAATTTATTTCATTTTGGATTTTATTTCATATTTTGGCTTTTTCTATTTTAAATTGACCAACTTCTTGTAATAATGAGTCTAGTATATTTGTAATTAGTCTAAATATAATTTTTACCACACCAGTAGCAGTTTATTACAGAAACAAATGATCTGAAGTTTTTTTTTTTAATGCTTTTAAGAAATACTCGATAATCCTTACTTGTAAACTATCATATCATTCTTTGTCTTTGCTCCTCGAATTTGTTTTGGTTGTAAATCATTTCGAGTTTTTTAATGTATCGATTTACTTATTGTTTTCAGATATCAGTTTATTGAAGAAGCTTTTCAGAATCAAAAAGTGATCATAGATACATTAATTACTAAGCTAATGGAAAAAACAAAATACATAAAGTTTACTGGAAATCAAATTCAAAACAGGTAATAAACTATTAGTTGATCATTTTATTATAAAAATATTATCTTGCAATCTATAGTAACTTTTAGGTAATTATTTTCATTAATTTTTGCCATGTGATATTGCTAAAACTTTTGTAAATAGCTCTTAAAATTAAATTTCACAGTTGCAGCAATACCTACTTGTTCATGCTGTTCAAATTGTTTTGTGTTGCACAGTTCCCCAGAAATGAGATATTCTTGCTTTATCTGGCCTTCTGTTTTGTTTTTGCAAGTCTGCTTTAGGCTAAGAAACCAGAAAGGTAAACTCAGATTTGTCAAAGAACATTTATCTCAAGGCAGATGGGAAAACTGAGGCATGAGAGAAGCATCTGAGGCCATATTTGAACTTGGGTCTTCCTGACTCCAGACCCAGATCCGATGTACCACATAGCAGTCCAGGAAGAGAATTTGTATTTATAGTTACACACACACACACACACACTCTCTCTCTCTCTCTCTCTCTCTCTCTCTCTCTCTCTCTCTCTCTAAAAATTAGGTGTAGTAAAGTTGCATTTGAACACTATTGGAAATATTGGTGGTGAAAGAGGGAGGGAAGCTACACAGTATTGAAACTTTTTACAAATCTGTTTCATCCATACTTTGTTGATTCATTTTGATTTAGTTTATGTTGTTATAAGATCTCTTTGTTGTTTAAGACACATTAATGCAATTTTTTGATATTTAGAGTAGTGATATCCTTAATTTAAATATAAAGATTCATAATTCTTTATCCTCTAATTTGAGTGTGTCACATTTTTTTATTCATCCATTCACCCACCTTTCAGATGAGCATTCATTAAGCAATAACATTTGGGTGTTTGTTTTGTGGGTGTGTTGTGTGTGTGCTCTTTTTAAAAGACCTTCTATCTGTCCACTTCTGTTGCTAGCCACTTGTGTCCAACCCAAGGAAAAAAATATCTTTTTTAATTCTCTAAAATAAAACTCATACAGCTTAGCAAATGGAAGCTCCCATATACTCTAACCAGTTTGAAGTCATACAATAAAATTGGCTCTTTAAACTAGAGAGGAGTATATAGCTACTCATTTAATTTTGAAAAATCTGTTATTGCTGTGTTTTGGTTGGTTGTTTTTCCTCTTGAAAAAAAATAATACAGGATACTGCAATTCAAAAGTTCTTGGTCCTCAGGCAATTTTCTGCACCTTCCATGTGAAGATGAGAACTATAATTACAAAATGAGATTATGCCAGAAGGTATAAAAGTCCTAATACATTAAATTCCTGAAATTCAGTAAATTCCTAGTGGTATTGTGATTTTAACCCAATCCCTGCAGGAAAAAATAAGGAAGTAAGAGTGTAAACACTACTTCCTAATAGATCAGTCACTGTGAAACTGAATAAATCATGAAGTATAGCTAAAGGTTTTAAGAAATGCTGGTTTTATAATTATATGAATGAAGGGAATCCATATTTATGAAATTAAACAAATTATTAATTGTGTCGTGAATAAAATGAAATCTTATATGTTGTATTTTGAAATTATGAATTAATAAAATTTTTATAGATTCTATGAAAATTATGAATGGTGCTGATTCATATTAAAATTATATGAAATATCTTGAGCAGCGACTATTGGCTTTTACCCTGCAGAGTATTTATCTTTAGCATTTGGTCATTGCATTTTTTTTTTAACATTCTCAAGTTTATTAGTGTTCTTCCACTCTGGTCCCCAGAACGTATATGGAATGGCACACCAATGTGTCAGGTGTCATCTCTCCATTCTATAGTGCGATAGTACCTCTTTCATTTGCCACAATTTTTCAGCTATTGCTGATGTGACCATGATTGCCTGTTGTATGTGCCAAACTTTCCTTACACAAAGATGAACTTCATCTGTTCCAAGTAATTCAGGGGGCAGTGAGGGTCTCTTTTGCCTTCCCTGCTGCTTATCTTGGGTATCGTACACCACGTTAGCCATTTATTTGTTCTCTAATTTTCAATAAAAATCATTCTTCTTTCCAAAGAAAGCAGCCAGATCAAGAGTTGAGCATTTCCATCAGCTTTCTGTTGTCCACTTGAACACTGTTCTAGGTCAGGAGTGGGGAATCTGTAGTTTGAAAGCCACATGTGACCCTCAAGGTTCTCAAGTGTGGCCCTTTGACTGAGTTCAAACTTCACGTTACAAGTCCCCTCAATAAAAGGATTTGTTTTGTAAAACTTGGGACAGTCAAAATGCTGCGCCTGAGGAACTAGAAGGCCTCGAGGCCGCAGGTTTGTTCCTCGTCAGCCTCAGTTCAATCTAGCCCCATTTCATAGTTTTCCAGCCTGGGGCATGCTCTTGTGGTCTTCCTCCTACTGCTTGCCCTTATTTCCTTCTTCCCATGAGATGATGAAAACTCCTTGAGGGCAGGGAATATTTCATTTTCATTTTTGTATCCCCCAGCATCTCTTAACTATGCGTGACACATAGGGATTGATTTTGTTTGTACATTTCTTTTTCAAAGCTGAAGTAGTGGGGAAGTTCCCTTTGTAGCCATATTATTCTCTTTAAACAATTCCCAACCTTTCATTAGAATTGTTTCTCTTTGTGCCTGCAAGGTTAAATTCGTGAGCATCTCACATCCATATTGGGCTATCTTGTAGACTTTCCCCTGTCAAATTTAGTTTTGAAATCTTAATTTTTTTCTCTGAAGTCTTTGTCATCTGTTCTCTCTCCCCCACCCCCAAGATTAAGAATGCGTGTCCAATTATGCCTGAATTTTCTCTTCTCTATCACAAACAATAGAGAGAGAAGTGATTACTTTCTTCCTAGTGTTCCTGTCATGTTCATATTGGCAACCAGTTCCTGCTTGTTACTGATAATAGGTAATATCATTTACTATGTGCCATGTACTATGCTGAATGCTTTGCAGTTACATCATTTGTTCCTCACCATCCAACCTGAGAAATAGGTGCTACTGTTATCCCCGTTTTACAGATGAGAAAACTGAAGCAAATAATGGTTAAGTAATTGACGCAGGGTCATACAGCTAGCTAGTTAGTGTCTGAGGCTGAATTTGAACTCTGGTCTTTCTGACTGCAAGCCCAGTGCATTGTGCGTTATGCTGCCTCCTAGCAGACATACAGGAGAAAACAAGATCCACAATAAAATTTCTCCTTGTTGATTTCCTTCATCCTTTGAATGATGAAATTATAATTAAGTCAAGATGAGAAGATATTTGCTCTTCTGCTTTTGGTAGAATTCCACTAAATAGCCGCATAATTGAAATGCCCATCATTATATCATGTCTCAATGCAAGGCTCTTGACCTGTTTCCTAACTGTTCATATTTTAGCTTTTTCTTTGCAAGTAGTTTGTGGTACACTCCAATGGCAATTGTTTCTGTTTGATTTTCCCACAAATCTGCTCAATTACATGTAGTCCGTTTCCTAGATAGGACTTCTCCTGGATTTCCTCATCCTCTTTTCAAAGAAACCTTACCCCACCCTCTATCCCCCTTTCACTTATGCTATTTCTTTCAAATAAGATATACCTATGCAGTCATATTGCAGTCATTGGGTTCATCCTATGAATTCCCAGTGATACCTATGAGGTCAAATTTGCTTCCTTCTATTAGGACTTCTACTCACTTTGGCAATTTGTATATAGATATTTGAAGCTGCGGGTTATACTACTGGCTGCAGTTTTTTGGTTTTATCTCCTATGAACTTAATGAGAATCTCTACTACTATTCTTCCCTGGGGGGGGGGCAATTGGGGTTAAGTGACTTGCCCAAGGTCACACAGCTAGTACATGTGTCAAGTGTCTGAGGCCAGATTTGAACTCAGGTCCTCCTGACTCCAGGGCCAGCGCTCTACTCACTTCACCACCTAGCTTCCCCTATTGTTTCTTTTTATTGCTACTGTCATCTTTAGTTTTGTAATTGCATCTAGACAGTGTTAATCTTTTAACCCTTTCAGTTTAAAGCTCTTTTTTCCCCCCAGCAGGTAAGATACTGATAGGTATTTTTACCAGCCTCTGTTAAGTGTTTTCCTTCCCTGGCCAAGAATTAGTCATCCTACCTATATCATCCGCTGTGGTCTAGAATTCCACATTCTCTTCTAAGTCATTTCCTTCTTGACCAGCTGTTCACATCCCAAGTCAGTTTTTCTCTTCAACATTCCTTACCTTCATTGAACAACAGTGAGGAAAACATAACCTGTATCCCTGTGGTCTTCATTTCCTTATTCAAGACTTGTTAATCTTTGACAATACTGGATTCCTTCTACCAATGTCATTTGTATGTGTAGATGCATCACCAGAAGTGAATGTTAGTCTTACTTGCTTTGATAAGTCTTGTTCTTTGTCGTATTTTACATTCCCGTCATAGGAAGACAGTACTCTGTTTTGTCATCAAATTGACATTTGCCTCAGTACTTCTGAGAAGGGAATTATCAGCCATGCCTTTGAGTCTTCCTTTGACTCTTCCTGGATGGTCTCTCACCTGTTTTTGTTTTTCTACTCCATCATTCTTTCGAGTAGTGGTAGTTACTCTTGGTGCATTCTGCCTCCCTCCTCTAGGCTAAGTCTCAAATGGGGTTTTTAGCTATAAATATACAACTCTGCTTTTCCTTCTTCTGTTGTATTAAATTTTTCCACTCTAACCTTCTGATGGAGATCATCTTCCCAATCTTCTCTTTTTCCTCCCCTTTTAAAGCCTCTAATTTCCTTTAGAAATACATCGTTATTCTTTACAACCTGGAGTCTGGAAAGATGTTCTTAGAGTCTTTTCACCTTTTTCTGCAAGAGTTCAGCCTACATTTGGAACCAGATAAATCACTTGGTTGTTTTATGCCAAGAAATATCATAATTTTCCTGTTGTTTGACTGGGTGAGCTTTGTTTTTTGTTTTGGTTTTGTTTTTTTGTTTGGAAGAGTTAAGTGTATTTATATCTCAATCCTAAGTCCTGATTAAAATTTACACAGCACATCATAAGAACTCGATAAACCCTTCTAACATCCATTCCTTATTCTTAACAAGAACCCCAAATTACACTGTAACTTCTCTTCTGATTTAGGCAACATTAGGAAAATCACTTGAGGAAACTGTTTTCTCATCTTTTAAAAACCTGGAGCATTGAACTAGATAACCTCCCAAGTTCCTCCCACTCTTATCCTATTTGTTTCACCACTTTGTCCCACTCAGCAATCAACTCCTTAAATTTTTTTTCTTCCAGCTATTCCAATTACTTGCTCCTTTTGCCTCTATGTGCTTTTCTCTAAGATTCTTCTTCTTCCTTAGGGATAGGGGCTGGACCTGCGATTTCGTTGTTACATGAAAGTCCAGGTGAGGAAACTATTAGCTTCGTGAGTTGGTCAGTAATCTCTTGCCCGAGGCCATTTTGTCAGTTTGTGACAGAGGTTCCACTGGAAACCAGGTCTGCCTGACTTGCTTTGTAATCCTTGTTCCAGCTTCCCTTTGTGAAGAACTATCTGAATTCTTTAAAGAATATAAAAAACATTTCCCATTTTTCTTAAAATTGAGAGGCAGGAAAAACTTCATTTGCTCATCTGATCTGTGAAGCGTTCTTTCGTTTCCCTATCTTAGCAAGCCTACCTATTTTTCAGCTTTTGCAAACCCATCAAATATAATTTCGCTTTTCCTCACCTATCTCAGCCACCATGAAAATCTTATATTCTTTATTCCAGATGTAACACTCTTAGAGATATTAACAGCCAATTAGAACAAAAAGTTGGTCATTGTGCTTGAGACGTAGAGGTCAGCTATTATTAATCAGTTTGGTGACCCATGTGGTCTCAAAGGGAAAAAAAAGAGGCAATCCTTAAAGCCTATTGCTTGTGATCAACTGGGATTCATAATCCAACGATTGAGGTAAAATACCCTAGGGACTACTGTCTGGCAAATTAGTCTTTCTAGTGCCTTTAGTAGAAGTGAGTTGATTTATTTAGGCTTCTTTAGGGCCATTTCCTCAGTCTTTGTGATAAACTGTTACATTTATTATAACATAGTGTGGTTAGCTTTCCTTTAGCCAAATTCTTGATTTGTGACTGTCATCGTGATCATGTAATCCAAAATTTAATCTCAAACCTTTTATTATCTTTTACATGATTGTGTTATAATTTTAATTTATAATTGTCTTTCAAATACTTGAGTTTTGTTCTCATGGATAGTTTAGCCTGCACACATATGTTCTCAAGTTGATTAACTCTTGGCAGCTGGAAATGTTCTGAATTAACTTAAGTTATTTAATCAGTTTCAACAATTTCTTTCCATCTTTAAGTTTTAGACTCCAGTCTCCTTTTTTTTCCCAGAATAATTGAAGTAAATCAGAATCAAAAGCAGGTGGAACAGGATATTAAAGTTGCTATATTTACTTTGATGGTAGAAATAAACAAAAAAGGGAAAGCTCTACTGCATCAGCTTGAGGTAAGTTGCCTTTTCCTGAGATCATGCTATCCAATGGAAATAGTGCTAGATTCAGATTGGAATTCCAGTTCTGTCATGTTAACTGTGTGACCATTTAACCTGTCTTTCTGTTTCTCCTCTGGAAAATAACCAAAATTAATACCTAGCTCACCTTCATGGGGACTTTTGTGAGTATGAACGTGACTAAGTGTGTTGTAGCTCTAAGATTCTGTAAAAACCCTTTGTAAGCTGTTAAGTTTCTTAAAATTGCAAGATAGTATAACCCTTGAAAAATACATTCCTTTGAGTTCTTGAAGTTTAAATCAGCTTTAGAAAATCATATTTACTTTTTTAGTCATGGTGAAGCTATAAGTTTTTAATTTAGACATTTTACTTTGAATAATTTCTGTACGTACAATTACTCCTGTTTGATCTTTTAGTGAAATACATTGTATTATTTTTGCTTGCGAATGGTTGAACATCATCATTTTAAACAGAGCCTTTCCCACCTTCGTCTTTTTCCCCATTAATAGTATCTGAATGAAGAAATCACATTGCAAAAGTAAAAATTGGTAATTAATCTTTCAAATTTAACAAATGGGAACAACTGAGTAACATTAATAAAATTTGTTAGCAGTGTGCAATATTTATGAGATTTCATTAATGGAAATTATATTTGGCACTCTTGAGAGCCTAGAGGATTGCTCTTTACCTCAAGGATCCCATGGTGTAATTTTGGAAGCAGCATTTCACACTGCTGTAAATATAATTGTTAGTTCCAACATCACATAAATGTTACAAACCAGTTCTTGACAGCTAATAACTTACAAAATTTTAATTATCTAAGGTCCTTAACCCAAAGCCCATAAATGCCTCTTTATTCTCTTAATACTTCCATTCTTTAGTGATTAAGGTGAAAAAGAAAGAAGGGTCAGTAAGAAGCATTGGTTCAAAAATACAGATATTTGGGTTAGCTGTTTGTAGTATATATGACTGAGTATGGGGAGTATTGGTCATATTAGGCTTTTCTATTCATCAAAGCCTAGATTCCAATCTGAATGGTGAATTTTGTGATTTTTATTTGTTTATTATTAAGTACAAACAACTTACTGTAGGATCATTGCTAGCTATCCAGTGTTTTAGAATTGTAGCAAGGTATTACATTTTGATTTTTATGAGCCTTAGAAGTTCAGAACAAGGGAATAATTAAGATAGGGGTAGGGTAGTAGAATTAGATTATAACATAATGTGTGTTAATACCAAAAAAAATAGTGCAACAGAAATTGAAAAATGAGAGTATCAAAACTAGAGAGATCAGAAAGGATTTAGTATCTATGCTCAGCCTTAAAGAGAGATTGTGGGTAGGTATTATACTTTCCAATCTGTGAAGTTGGTCGGTGAATGCATTGGAGACAGGACATTGAAGGTGAAATTTGAGAGAAGACCATGTGAAAGTCAGCAACAAAACAAGATAGTAACCAGATTAGGACAGTGTGGTACATAGTTGTGACTTTTGTATTTTATCCTAAAGTCAGCAAGAATCTCCTACAGGTTTTTGAGCAGGAGAGAGGCAAAGCGGGGAAAGTAAGACTAAATTAAATAGGAAGCTGTTATAATAGTCCAGGCAAGAGGGAGGCCTGAGCAGAGTGTTGTTATCTGTATTAAGTGGAGAACAAAAGAGTAATAGGCGTACTTGAGGGTGCTTGGTAACTGTGAAGCATGAGATAGAAGTCAGAGATGACTCTCAAGCTTCAAAACTGAGCATGATCGTACTCAGTAGAAGCTAGGAAGTTTGAAGTAGTGTTTGGTCAGAAGAGAATTTAATGAATCACATTTTGAACGTCATGAGTTTGTGCTGCATGTAGGAAACCTAGAAGGGTTCAGTACAGTGTGGACCTGAATTCAGGTAAAAGATCAGAGCTGGATATAAACATTAGGGAGTAATTCATATAGACATAATTAAACTCTAGCAAAAATGAGATTATCAAGGGGTAGAGTATATATAGAGAAATGAAGGTAGAGCACAGAACCTTGAAGGCTGCCCATTCTAAGGGAGTAGAAGATTGATAATGATTTAGCCAAGGAGAATGAAACTGCTTTCCTCCCCGTTGTAAAGCAGGGTATTATTATCCTCATTTTACAGGGCAACAAACTGAAGCCCAGAGAGTTATATGAATTCCCCCAGGTTACAGACCTAGTAGTAACTATCTGAAGCAAGAATTCACGTTGAATCCGTTGCCACAATCCTGAGCTCTTTCCGTTAGCCTCAGTGCCTTCTGAAGTTATAGAAAATAAATGTTGAGGGAATTCTAAGGAAAGGCTTCTTGGTAGAAGGTAGGACCTGAGCTGGATCTTTAAAATTAAGTAAGATTCAAATACATAGGCATGTATCACAGTTAAGAATATCTAGTTTAGATACCTAGTTTAAAATAACTGATTTTCATAGCAGTTTAAGATTTTCAGTGTTTTTCATTTCATATTATCTTTACCACAACCCTGTGAGATAAGAGCTGTAGAGGATAGTCTCCCCATTTTACAAATGAGAGGCAGGATAGTTTAAGCAGGGATAGAAGGCCAACCTTAGAAAATCTGGGTCCTCACTCCTACATGTATACACCAGCATCCTTTCTGGAAGAATGAATGTGTGTTGTGAGTTCATAATCTGTGTCAGTGGGGATATTTCCATCGGAGGCTCCCCACAAGTCTGAAGCACAAAAACTTGAGGAGACTATGTCCTGTGGTCACACTTCAGTTCTGTAAGTTTCCAAGGAAGTATTCAGACCTGGTCTCCTGTGGTACATGGCAGTGATAACCAGGCTCATGGAGATTTGTGATTTGTCACAGAACCCTTTTACTTGTGATAAGAATAAAACATTTAAGCTTTCTAGAGTCATAAATCTTAAAACATTGTGTTAATGTCCATTATGCATTCCCATATCCATTAGCACTCTTAAAGCCAGTGAGGAATAAGGACCTGTTATCTTTTTCTAAGAATTGCACTTAAATGTTAGCAATAGCTTAATAACAAAAGTTCCTATCTACCTATCCACGTTCAGTTGTTATTTCCCTTGGTCATGATACTGGCAGTTCAATGAGACTTTGAGAGAAACAGTCTCCCAGCCATGGCTGACTGAAATAACTTGGCCTGATTTTCCATTTGGAAAATAACTCATACACTTAGGCGGTGACCCCAGTGGTTATCTGAGATCATCTCTTCCCTCTAGAGTTCACCAAATGATACAGGAAAGAACTCTGTTGTATGAAGGGTTTTCCTTGGCCTCATCCCTGTGTCAGGCTCAGTTAGGGTAATGGTTACCTTTTCACCTTTCTAGCATAGTAGCTCTTCAGAGCAGGGTGGGAGGGTGGAGAGAAATGGCAGTTTGGTGATTGTGAAGGGGTATATTTACTATCTCTTAACTAGGTGCTTAGGCCCTAGATGTGTGGGCATAGGAGAGTATTGAAGAGCATCTGTGAGAGGTAGGACTCAGAATTGTTTTCTTGGTTTCAGAGCCTTGCAAAGGACCACCGCATGAAACTGATGCAGCAGCAGCAGGAAGTGGCAGGACTTTCCAAACAGTTGGAACATGTCATGCATTTTTCCAAATGGGCAGTTTCGAGTGGCAGCAGCACAGCTCTGCTTTATAGCAAGCGCCTGGTGAGGGAGTTGTGGTATTTCCTATCTAAAATGCAATGATGCGGTAGAAGAAATTTGTAAAATGGTCAGAATTCACAAAAACTAGGAACATTTATATCAATTATAATCCCCTCCTCCCTGCATATCATTTTACTCTATAAAGAACTCCTAGACAGTTGATACTTTTATATTTCTACCTGTTTGGTTTTTTGCCACCTTTGTTTCCCCAGCAGATTATGTTCCAAATAGTTGAAGATAATAAACATTTTTAATTTTTTAGAAAATTAATTTTTCCTATATGTGGCATTGTATTATATTTTAATTACTATAGATAAATATCTTAATTTTATATCTTTTATCTTTAAGCACAGTATACAACTTCACTGTGTTTCCATTCATACTTGGCTCCCCCTTTCATCTCTTCATCTACCTACCTTGTGCCAAGGGTAGTGATTCTCTTCGAATAGCTATGGCATAAGGATGATCTTTCCATCTTAAATGCTACATGACCAACTTCTTTTCTCTGCCACCTTCATAGTGGTACTTAAGATTTAACTCCCACAGGGTTGGAGAGGAGTTCATCTAGGAGAAAACCTCTACAGCTACAGAATCACCTTTTAGCATTGCATTACTTATAAGCCATAGTTGGTGCTTCAAAGAACCTTCAGTGGAATTATGGAGAGGAGATTAGATTTATGGCAGGTGGAAATACCAATGCCAGACTTTGTAAGGTATACTTATTATATGTTATACTTATTTTTCAAACATTTAGGTTCCACTTTACCAAAGTTTTCTTAAATGTCCATTTTTAATCGGGCAATTTTTAAAAAAGATTCCTGAACCATTTCCTCTTCCCCCACCCAATTTTGGATTTTGTACTATGTGTGCTCCCCAGATTCTATATGGATGCATTCAAATTTTGAACAGGCAGTTAGAATATTGATTTCTGTATTCATAAAAATATTTTCTGAATACATATTAAGTTTTCAAAAACTTAAATATCTTACTTTTTTCAAATTATGAATTATTTTTCTTTATATCTGGGAAGCTTTTTTAATTTGTTTTTGTTTTTCAGCTTTTGCTTCTCTGAAATTCTGAGTTTTCAATTTTCTCCTCCCTCTGCTCCCTTCTCACTAAGATGGCATGCAACATGATCTAGGCTATACATGTATAATCATATTAAACATATTTCCTCTTTAGTCATGTTGTAAAGAATTAGAATTAAAGGGGAAAACCATGAGAAAGAAGGGGGGAAAAAGAGAGAAAATAGTGGGAAGCTCTTAAGAACCTAGAAAACCACTCACTCCAGCCATTATGTGGAACTCTTTTCCATCTAGGCAGTTGATTCAGTAGCTTAACATAGACAGAGATTGAGTGGTTGGCATTGAGAGGAGTCCAAAGTTTTGTGTATACACCTCTTTGTTTGTTTCATCCTTGTTGTCTTAAGATAAAAAAATTCTTAACGTATGTTTGTTGACTATTAATATTCCATATTTCTTGTCTAGATCACATATCGATTACGGCATCTTCTTCGAGCCAGGTGTGATGCTTCACCTGTGACCAATAACACAATTCAATTTCACTGTGATCCTAGCTTCTGGGCTCAAAATATTTTCAATTTAGGTAAAGTATTCCTTTCTATTTGTGTCTACCACTTTACCTGCCACTGTTTAGCTGACATGTTATCAGAAATTATTTCCCTCTAAATAATTTTATTGGCCTATGTTATATATAAAAAAATTTGTCTGATCTGTTGTATTATAATTCATTAATATATTATCTAGTGGAATGATCCCTAGCATTCATGGCAGTGGTTATTAACAATTTTCACTCATGATCCCTTTGGTAGTTTGAAACCTATGGACTGCTTCTCAGAATGATTATTTAAATGTATTAAATATACAAATAAAGCCAATTGCACTGAAATCCAGTTATCAAAATATTAACACACACATACAGTTTCACAGACCTTAGATTAAAAACCTCTGGTCTAGCTCCAGTGCTCTGAGCTAATGTCAGATGCAGAAGCAGGGTGGGGAAGAAAAGTGTGTCTAGAGAATAAATTCTGGCAACATTGTAAGGGACAAAAGGAAGAGACAATCTATGGACAAAGCAACAGTGCCTTAAGAGTGAAGGGAACCTAAGCAAAAATTTAAGATTTTTAAGATTAAGATTCCCAGAGATTTATTTGAGAGTTAGTGACATTTGTTTAGTGTAAACGTTTATTAAACACATACATGCTCAGTTACATGTAGGGGTGGGGTGGAGTGTCAAGCTTAAGGTGACCGTTGTCACTATAGACACAGATTGATACAGTCATACATTGATATAAATAAGGGGTTCTTAACTTTTTTGTGTGTCCTGGATCTCTGACGGTCTGGTGAAGCCTATGGACTCCTTTTCAAAATAAGATGGGGTGTTTTGATTTTGTTTCTTTCCCATCTTTTCTCCTTTCCCCCTCTTCTGCCCCTTTCTTCCTCTCTTTCTCCATTCCTCTTATCATGCCCAGGCCCAAGTTCATCAGCCTTTCGTGGGCCCCATTCCCCTACTGATAGATATCGGACCTTTGGCTTGCTTGCTTTTTCACCTGGGTCTGTTCAGCCCTCCTTGGGTAGCTTGGTGTTCTCCTTTCACTGCTAGACTTAGTGTGGACGCCTGATCAATAGCCCATTGCAGCTTAGAACTCCTGAGCTCAAACTATCCACCAATCCCAGCTTCTCTAATAACTGTTAATTACATGGGTATACCACCATACCCTGACTAGAGTAATGTTTTCAAATGCATACAACAAAATATATTCCTTATAAAGGAAATAAATCATATTGAAATAAAGATTAATTTTTTTCTCATTCAGACAGACATCTCTCCACAGACCCATTCAACATCCATGGCTCACAGGTTAAAAACCTCTATCTTAAAATGGTCTCTTTCTTACATGTATACACACTGTGAATCACTTTCACCAGTCTTTCATCAGAAACACATCCATAGATAGAAATACTTATATTACTGTCAGTAAAGTGCTGAGGCCAGTGGTGAATTGGGATTCTTCAGGGAATACTTCCTAGAGGAGATGGATTTTAAAAGAAGCAATGAACTTGAGGATGCTATTCCAGGTTGTGGGAATGGCATATTTAAAGATACTAAAGGCTTTATATGCTACTATCTCTCTTCAGAGTCTATGTCAAGGTATAGTAAGAAATTAAATGGAAGAAATTTGGAAGGTCCTAAAAGCCAAACAGAAAAGCTTAAATTTGATTTGATATCTCAGAGAGGCAAGTTAGGAGACTAACTGCAGTAACCCAGGTGCAAAGTGAAGGTGGGATTGCTTAGATTAATACCTTTCAGATGAAAATCAGAGTTTACCTTAGGCAGCATCCCTGACAAGTGACCATTCACAATCTGTTTGTACTTCTACTGGGAAAAAACTCCTGGCCTCTCCAGTCAACCTGTCTACCAGGTGACACCTCTAATGGTTAGAGCCTTCTTCATTACATTGATTTGAATTCTCTTCATAACTTCCAACTGGGGGGCGGGGGAGGATGGAAATAGATATATTGTTAAAAAAAATTAAGAGTAATGAGTTAAAGGATAGAAGTCATGTACATTCCCTCCCAACCCCCAAGATTTTTGATATGGATAGATATAATAGTTGCACTAGTGATAGTGATGCAGAGGGAAACAGTAATTTACTTAGAAAAATAAACCCTATGAATAAGTAGTCTTTTATTGATATTGTTAGTTTATAGAAAGAAGAGAAAATGAGGACAGGCCTGAACCATGCTGGATATTTAGTAGTTCATGAAGTAAGAGTAAGAACTTCTACTGAGGGCAGTATTTCTGAAATCAAGCATGGGTAAAAAAATGTTAATGTACACTAAGAAGTGGGTGTCTGACTTGTTGGATGAACAGATAGATCAGAAAAGGTGGGATGATCATGTAGCAAGTGAATTGATGATAATGTGAGTCAGTAAAATGACTGCAATAGTAGCTTTTAAATAAATGGACTTATTTTGTGGGATTCCTGTTTAGATTTTAAAACTATTCCGTTTTAGTAGTTGTCAGAAAAATATTAAATTTGATTTTCTTTTTAATCAGGTTCTTTAGTAATCGAGGATAAAGAGAGCCAGCCACATTTGCCTAAGCAGAATCCTGTGGTGGAACAGAATTCACAGCCATCAGGTGGTTTATCTTCAAACCAATTATCCAAGTTTCCAACACAGATCAGCCTAGCTCAATTACGACTCCAACACATGCAGCAACAGGTAATGGCTCAGAGACAGCAGGTGCAACGGAGGCCAGCACCTGTGGGGTTACCAAACCCTAGAATGCAGGGGCCCATCCAGCAGCCTTCCATCTCTCATCAGGTAAATTTGGAAGTCAGCTCCATCCCAATTTAGCTTACTCTAGTATAAATGTGTTAACCACTCTTAAAGAGAGAGAGAGAGAACACACTACATTTCTTATCAGGTTATGGTAAGACTCCCTCCCACCAAATTTTCAATATATTAAACTGTTGATTTGCAAATTGTGTGAGACTTCCCTGCAAACGAGCTATTGATTTTTAGCCCTAGTTTAACCATTTGGATTTAATGGCCTATTTATTTGCTTCTTTAAATTTGCCATTTTTACTAGAATTGCTATAGTAGGGAAACAATCTATAGGAAAACATGAGGAATATTGTAAAATATTTGGATAAAGATCACAACACTTTTTAGATACTACTTCAAAAAGTGTATGAGAGAATCATATTGACACGTTGAAATAAGCATGGTATTAGATAAAAGGTCCTAGTTTTTCAAAAAAATTTTCTAGAACATGTTTTGAAAATGACAATGCTCCTGTTAGATTAGGTTAAAAGGTTTTATGTTTGGGGTGTTTTTTATTAACTTTAGAAATTCTAGCTTAAAGGACATTTTTGCATGTAAGAGTCAAAAATTAATTGTTACTACCCTTAATATATATAGCCTCAGGAAAGATTTTGAGAAAAGAGAATTACTCTTGACTTTATACGTTAGAGTTGTATAGAGATAGCTCCTTTGGAAATCAGATCACCTGGTTTAAAATCCTGACTTCTTGTATTTATTACTTGTGTAACCTTTATGGCATGTTAGGAGCTTTACTTTCATCTTATATACAAGGAGCAGTTGGACTAGATGATCTCTAATTTCAATTTGAGTTAAAAATTCTGTGATCCTCTGAATAAAAGGGAAGTTTCTCTTGTCATTTCCAGTTTAAGGTAGCTTTAGTAGTAGATTCCTAGTAGTGTCTTCAAGCAATAAAAAGAATTTTCTTTTTGCAAATGAAAGTTCCTGGTTTTTTTCTTCTGGGGAATGGGGAGGAGGAGAGACACACAAAATTATTTTTTAGTTACAGTTTCCTTCTCTAGTTTTAACTCTCTTTATACCGTTTAAAGTAGTTACATGTTTCTTCATTCCTATTCATTTTCTACCATTTTTTTTTTGTTTCCAAAGGTACATATACACAGAGACAGTTATGTAAAGAAATGTCTGTATGTATCTTTTGCATTGACCTTCAAATCAGTACCTTTCCATCCCTCCCTTAGGGCATAAAGGTAGCTGGGGCACTTGCTGATCTTACCTCTTCTCATTTATTGCTTTTATCCTTTTCTAGACTGTTAGGCTATTACTTTGCCTTTGCCTGGAGGGTATGGTTAGGAGTAATGTACTGATAGCCTCCCCTCCCCTCTTCTGCCTTTCTGTTCCTCTCTCATACCCCAAAAAACCAAAAACCTAACTAAGCATATGTGGTTATAGGATTCAGTAACATTAACAGTGCCAGATGTGGAAGAATATATCTTGTTCATGGTTGCATTTTATTGGGCGCAAAATACATTAACACCCATTTTTATGTTCCTGTTAAGGAACCTATGTAACTTGTTCAGTAGGCTTCCTTTTTTATATTAAGAGCTATTGAATAACAGTTTATTACAAGGGGTAGTCCAAAATTTACACTTAGATCCACAGATGCAAATGTATGGACACGCAGAAATAGTTATACTGATCTGTACATATATATGAGGTGTACTCACATTCCCCTGAGCATATGTGTCCATATACTTGTGGGGCGGAGTAGAAGGTGGAGGTGTCCATACAGTACTCCTAACCATGCAAGTTAGGCCCTTCAGGCAAAGACCGAATAGTCAGGTTGCCAGTTAAGAATATGGTAAAAACAGAGAGAGAGAGAGAGAGTGAGTTCGGGGGAGTGTGTGGGTGTGTGTGTGTACACACGTATAATAAGTACTTAAATGCTGGTTGACAGGTATATGTCTGTGTAGACAAATTCTAATACCTATTGACCAGATACAGGGCGTGCATTCATGGGTGAGATGTATGGTAAGAGAGTATAAACTGCATAGAGAGGCAGCTTAGTGTAGTGGAAAAGAATGTCTTAATTTAAATCCAACAGCCCTGAATTTATATTCCACTTCTAATCTTTAGTATATTTATGGAAAAAAGGAAGTATGTTTTAAGCACGTAGTATGTGTCAATCAGTGTCCTGAGCAATCAGATACTAATGGAAAAAGTAGGATGGTGTTCATCCTCCAGGAACTTATCTTCTCATAGTGAGGACAAAGCATAAGTGGGAGCAGTGACCAAGGCACGATACCTTGTCAGGAAAAGCACAGGAGTAGTGAGTGGAGTGTCAGAGCCAGTGATCGATACATCCTTCCATGGAGTGGTATGTGGGTTGTATTTTTGTTTCCAGAGAAGGGTGAATGGCAGGCAGGGAATCCACCTGCAAGAATAGAGCCTAAAGGTGGCCAGGAGCAGCAGCCTTGGGGTCTGGGTCAAACCAGCAAGAGTTCTGAGTCATTGATCAGAAACTGGGGGGAGCGGGGGTGTATGGGATGTGGGAGGAGAAGTGATGGAATGTCTTTAAACTTCCAGTTTCCTTCTTGTCATATGGGGCTAATAAACCCTTATGGTTGTTGAAAGAAAAACATTTTGAACCTAAAAGCACTATAGAAATGAATTGGTATAAAATGGCATAAAACTTGATCATATAATAGTAACTGTTTTTACACATTCCAGGAAACCTGATAAATAATAACCCCATCAGGAATTGTACCAACTTCGCATAAATAATGAAGGAGTTTCTTCAGTGTAAAATGTTTCTTATTGTTGTTTTTTTCTTGGACATTCTCATTTCCAGTGAAAAGTTGCATTTTTTTAAAGAACATATTATAAACTTGGGTGTTTTTGTTTTGTTTTTTTTAGCAGCCCCCTCCTCGCTTGATAAACTTTCAAAATCACAACCCCAAACCCAATGGACCAGTTCTCCCTCCTCATCCTCCTCAACTGAGATATCCTCCCAACCAGAATATACCACGGCAAGCAATAAAACCCAATCCACTACAGATGGCATTTTTGGCCCAGCAAGCCATAAAACAGGTAACATTTTTCTATTTAGCTATAATCTGCCACTTCCTAATCAAAGTCATAAGTGAGACAGCTGTAAATTTCTATGATAACCATGTCATATTACTTTGTTATTTCTCCATAATCCATAAGATTCCTTATGTTTGACTTTTATAATTTTTTCCCCTTAAGATCTGCTGTTTCTCCCACCTCTTCAGTGATGTAAGGACAAGCATAGAATAAATCATTATTGCTCATGGGACTATAACCACTGTCTCTAACAGATTCAGGATCTGGGAGGGGTATTAGGATGAAAGAATGAGTATTAAGAAACCTTGTTAGAAGGGTCACCCTTAAAAGAAACAGTATAGAAATCCTCAGATGAGATTTGAAAGATAAGAAATATAGTAACTAAGTGTCATTTATACCCCAGTGTAAGATCTTCTGACTTGTGTATGCAAGTAACAAACATACATTTTTTTAAGTTTGAAATTTCTCCCTCTGTTCCCCCACCCATGGAGGAGAGATATATAATACCCATTACATGTAAATTCATGCAAAACATTTTTGCATTAGTCAAGTTCCATCCCCCATTTCTTCTACCTACCCCTCCCTTCCAAAAAAAAAAAAGAAAAGAAAAAGGAAAAAGAAGAGCATATGCTTCAGTCTTCATTGCCAGTCCATTAGTTCTTTATGTGGACATGGATAACCTTTTTAATCATGCGTCCTTTGGAATTATCTTGAAAGACCATATTACATAACCAATATTACATATTACATAACATAACCAATATTACAATATTGCTGTTCTCATGCACACAGTTCCCCTTGTTCTGCTCACTTCACTTTGTATCAGTTCATAGAAGTTATCCTAGGTTTTTCTGAAACCATCCCCTTCATTATTCCTTACAGCACAATAATATTCCATCACATTTTCCTACCATAACTTGTTCAGCCATTCCCATTTGTTGGTTATCCTCTCGATTTCTTCATATCCGTTCTTAAACTACATTGAGAGCCCTCCTGATGTCGACCCCGCACCCCACCCCCTGCCCTCCACATGCACCATATTGATTGTGAGCAAATGGTATTCCATAGTAAAGGTAGCAACATTCAGATAAGTGGGAAAAGTCATGCCAAAAATGTCTTTTTATTATTACATCATGAGAAGCCCTGGGGTGTTTATAGTTTGGGCTTTAAAGAAAAAAAGGTTTTTTAGAAGCTGTGTACTTCTTATAAGCAGTTATTTTCTATGCTCTGAAAATATCTGGGACAATACTTTATATATACATATATATATGTACATATATGTATATACACACATACACCTATTCTCATTCTAATGCATTTGAGGCATAGGATTTGGGTTCAAAATCTGGTTTTTTTCCTCACTCTCTTTGTGATCTTAGGCAAGTCACTTAACATCTCTGTGCCTCAGTTTCCTCTTGTCAAAGTTGGTGCTGAACTGAATGATCTCTGAGGTTACTTCCAGGTCTGACTCTGTGATCATCTCACTTACCTAATTGTTCACTTATTCAATAATTCGTCTATTTGTTTGGTCTGAGTCTTTGATTCCGTCTCAATGCTTTCATTTTTCATTCAGTTTTTCATTGTTTTAAAAAAAATGGGGAAATATTCTTACTGTTTTTCTAATTTTCAAGTTCCATTTTTAACATTTGTCCTCTTGCCAATACAAATTACTTGGGAAAGCTGTGCCTTAAAGAATAAATTATTTTTCTTTCATAAATTAATAATGTGCCAGACAATTTCTTTTTTGATAAGATTTTTTTTCATTGTATTTAGCAGTGTCTTCTATGATTTGTAGAGAGATTATGACGGAAAGAAGTTAAAATGTTCATGCTACTCTTTTCCAAAAAACGTAGTGGCTCCCCCACCCCCTCCCATTTACCTAATAGCATTAGGGTCATTCTGAACAATTAGATCTTTCATATAAGTGATTTCACTTCTATTTAAAAAATAATTATTGCTCACTTATGTAACTTTATAAGTGAAGATAACATAATTTTTATTGATGAATCATCATTTTGAATAGTTATTATTGTGCTTGAATATGGTGTCTGTAGTAGTTTGCTCTGATGTCTCTTCCACCTTTAAATCTTAACATCCTGAATGGCCCCAGGCTTTTGCCTTTCCTAATTGGTAATTCTTTTTTTTTTTTTCCTTCTCTCTTAGCTGTTAACTCTCAATTTGTGTGGTTTTTGCAATATTTTAAACTATACCCTAGACTACTTCTTTTGTAACATAGGGCAGAACTGAGTGTTGCCAAGGAAAAGTCAATAGCAAAGCCAATAAATATTACACTAACTTAGTGGATTTGGGTCTGTAATTGCAGGTATTTTTATAACTACTTCAGAGGTTTATTATTACATTACATTTATTATACAATCATTTACTTCCTGTGGATTTGGTATAATGTTTTATTTGTATAGGATTTTAAAGAGATGTATTATTTTATGTGTGCTTCATAGATCCAGAAGCATTGTTATTTATATTTCTTAAATGAGGAAATTCAGACTCTTGGTGACATGGCATATCCAAGGTCACAAAGCTAGTAAATGGTAGTACTGGGACAGGAGCATAGGTCTTTTGTCAAGTGTCATTTCTATTATAGTTTGATGTATATAGGTATGTGTAAACTCATTATAGGTATTGGGTATGTGCCCAGGGAGGTAGCAACAAGAAAAAAAGGCCTTATGGACACCAAAATATTTAGAGTAGCACTTTTTGTAGTAGCAGATTGGGGTGAGAGGTGGAGGGGTGAGGGGGGTAAGTAGGCGCCCGTTTATTGAAGAATGCCTGTGCAAATTGTGGTACATAAATGTGTTGGAATGTTAATGTGTTCCAAGAAATAATGCATATGCTAAATAGAGATGGGAAGAAGTATACCCCAGTGTAAAGTAGAATAAGCAAAACCAACAAAAAAATACATACAGTGATTACAAAATGTACATACACAATGGTTTCTACAAGGTAAATAAGAATATTAACAGCAAAGCATTACAAACTGAATGTTGTAAAATTATAATGACCAAACTTGACCCCAAAGAAGTGAGAGCCCACAAAGTATCTTTACTTGTTGACAGTTTGGCCAGGGAAACCTTGCATATAATATCAGACTTTTTCAATATATTGTTTATTCAGTTTCAATATATTGGTTATTTTTGGTAACTGTTCGATTTTTCCTTTTTGTTTTTTAGACTTAGCTTTTACAGGGAGGCAGTAGGGGAGGGAATTCATTGGGAAATGCAGGTCATATAAAAATAAGATGTATATGTAAAAATTACTTTTAAAAAAATAGAGGTAGTCTATATATCTTCCCAAGTTTTCTAGATTGTTGAAACCATTGTATCAGGTTAGTGATAAGGAGAGATTTCCCCACAAAGTTCTACATTATTTCACCTTGTCTTTTAATTTTGTTCTTTAATTTCTCCTTTTATCTGAAATATAAAATGTCAAGATAATATACTTTGTAGTTAATTTTGCAAGCCCAAATCTGAGGGAATCACTTCATAGTATAATGATGGTAGATTGTTACTTCTTTCCCTTCTTCCTTGCCAGTGGCAGATTAGCAGTGGACCAGCATCAACTGTTCCTTCAACTGCCAGCAGTACCACATCTACTCCTTCTAGTCCCACCATTACTAGTGCAGCTGGATATGATGCCAAGTCTTTTGGACCACCTATGATTGATCTGAGTTCTCCAGTTGGGAGTTCCTATAATCTTCCTTCTCTTCCAGATGTAAATATATCAAAATACTTCAGTTACTGACTTAATTTTTGGTGTTAAATACATGTTTAGGACAAATAGGACAGTGGAATAGTTTTATCCCTGTGATAATTTATTATTTTAGTGCACAAAAAGTATAGTTAAAAGCATTAGAAACAGAAAGGCAATTTATAGGTTTGAATTCTGTTTTATGCTGCAAACTTAATAGTTTCAAAAGGCAGTAATTTTGCTTTTTTTGAATTTATTCTGACTACCCCCAAAAAAGGACTTTCTTTTACTAGTGATAGGAATAAAACATTTAAGATTTCTAGAGTCATAAATCTTAAAACATTGTACTAATGTCCAGAATGCATTCCCATATCCATTATTTCGTGTGCTCGACTCTCCCTAAGTTGTCAGGAACGTGTCTTTTGTAAACAAAAATGGAAGCAGGATTTTTTCTTTCCCTCCTGCAGAGTTAAAAAGTTCAGCTCCAGAGAGTGACCCTGTCACAAAGGGTCTGTATCCATCCCAAGGTGCTCATATTTGTTCAGCCACACAGATGTGTTGTTATAGATGTTTCATAGGCCATTGCTGTTCCCCTGGCATACTCAGGATAAACTTTCATTGTTCCTTTTGTAGTCCCAGACCATAAGGTTTTTTTTTAACCACATCCCTCACTATTCAGTGAAGGTAGTTTCAACAACAAGAATGAAAATCGGACCCGATGTGATTTAAAAAATATTAGGCATTTTCATTGTTCCTTTGTGATATTCTTAGGAGGAATGTTCATTATAGGATGAAGAAATTCTACTAAGATAATTTTTCATACAAATGATCTGACCTTCTGCTTTTAGTCTTGATAAAACCAATAATAATTACTGATTATCTAGCAGTCGTGTACCAAATGTCATTTCTATATATCTTGTTTTAAAGTGAGAACCTGAAGGATAACTTTGTTTCTATGCATAATTTAACTCAATTTGGTATTTTATGACCTGGTCCCACTGATTCCTGTCCACAGTAAATTTATTGGGTAGGAGACTGGTCAAACCAGTGCTTCGTCCTAAAGTGGACATGACCTTCAAGATGTTTCCAGTAGAGCTGCAAGCTCTAGCACTTATTCCTAAACTAGAAGCTTTTAGAATACAGCTTCAGTGACAGAATATAAATGGCTTTCCTTTGGCCAAGGAAGGATTGATGTGACCAAGTTTAAAAAGGCTACATGCTAGTTCAATTTTGAGAGAATTCATTTTTAATCACCACAACTCTAGATTAGCATATGTTAACTTGTAGAAAGTGTGGTCGTCTCTGTAGGTGGAGGGCAAATCCATGCTGAAATCGGGATATTTAAGTATTTCCCAGTGAATCAGAACCCTCCAAAAGAACATTTTTGATTTTGTTTTTGTTTGATGGAAGAATACATAAAATACTTAATCATGAAGTAGCACCTGAAATGGTCAGAAAAGGGTTTTTTCAATGGGTATTATTTTGATCTTAGGCACTGGAGTTGGTGAAAATAATTTAATACATGTATATCTACAAACTTAAGCATATATGCATCTATGTTTTTATTCAGCGTACAGGTGTGTTCAGGGTAGACTATTAAGATGAATTACATCTTTCATTTCTTAGGGAAATAGTGTAATGCCAGAACTTCCCTAGGATTACGCATTTTGGTCATTTGATTTTATATATGGGGTTGATGTGGGTATGTATACATTTTGGGTGAGCTTAAAGTGGTTCCTAACTTGCAAATTCAAAATTCCTTAAATAAACTGTTCTTTTTTGTTTGTCTTGCAAGATTGACTGTTCAAGTACTATCATGCTAGATAATCTTGCCAGGAAAGATGCTAGTGTAGAGCACAGCCAACCAAGACCTCCTTCAAACAGAACAGTCCAATCACCAAATTCATCTGTACCATCTCCAGGCCTCCCAGGTATAGTACTTGTTTTAGTTTGTGGATGTAGCTTTTAACCCTGCTTGTAAATAGAGGTTTTCCTGTCTTGATTCAGTGTTTAGGGGGTCTCCCTCTTGCCAGATATTGTCGTGTTAGAAATCAGGAACAAAACCAGATAAGTTGGGCAGCAAAGCTCAGCTTCTTATTACTCATTGTTGGTATGTTAATTCACTTTTACAAGGTTAAAATGCTTTTTGTCATTTTAATTATTTTATCCCTATTATGAATCCACTATGGTTGGATCCTCATTCTTCACCACCCTCTGCATCCCTGGCTATGAGTGTTTTAGTAATGCTTTTTGATTGCCAAAATTCTGCTTGCTATTCCTCAAGTTTGCACTATAGGCCTTTGTTGCTTTCTTGTCTGTTGTCTGTACTGTGAAAATACTCTTTAATAGATGAGGTGAAAGTCAAGTGATTTTCTTATATTTACATAAATTTTCCTAGGGTCATAGAATCTCAAATTTTACTGGCTTGACACTGATTGAAAAATTATGTTTCAATGAATTCTTTTTCTTCAGCTCTATTAATGAAATTCTGTATACCCATTTCCTACATTAATTACCCAGAAAATAACAACAAAGAACAGGTTTTCTTGTTTTTCTTTTTGACCTAAGCACTGTATGAAAAGCAAATTTTATATTGAATTAAAGTAGTGGGAAAAGTTTTGTATTTAATTTTATTTATTTATTTTTGGTTTTCAGCATTCCCTTTTATATGATTTTGAGTTCTAAATTTTTCTCCCTCCCTACCCGCTTCCTTCCCAAGACAGCATACAGTGTGATACAGGCTGTGCATGTACAATCATATTAAACATATTTCCCCATTAGTCATGTTGTGAAAGAAGAATTAGAACAAAAGGGGAAAGCCACAAGAAAGGAAAAAGAAAATAGCATGCTTCAATCTGCATTCAGACTCTAGTTCTTTATCTGGATTTGGATTGCGTTTTCCATCATGAGTCTTTTGGAATTGTCTTAGATCATTGCATTGCTGAGAAGAGCTAAGTCTTGTCAAGATCGGTCATCACAGTGTTGCTGTTATTGTATACAATGTTTTCCTGGTTCTGCTGACTTCGCTCAGCATCACTTCATATAAGTCTTTCCTGGTTTTTCTGAAATCAGTCTGCTTATCATTTCTTATGGAACAACAGTATTCCATTACAGTTCTTATGGAACAATAGTATTCCATTACATTCATATACCACAGCTTGTTCAGCCACTCCCCAACTGATGGACATTCCCTCAATTTCCAATTCTTTGCCACCACAAAAAGAGCTGCTATGAATAGTTTTGTACATGTGGGTCCTTTTCCCTCTTTGTGATCTCTTTGATTATTTCTAGGTCAGTGGCTATGTACAGTTTTATAACCCTTTGGGCATAGTTGTGGGAAAAGTTTTTAAAAATAATTCACCGATCATTAGAATTATATATTTAAGTACTCATAGTAGTAACATGAAGATGAGTAGTTTGTTTCTAATTTTCCTTCCATTTTTCATCACATCCATCAAATTCTCTTATTTCTTTCTTGTTTCCACTGTCATCCACCATTGTAGTTCTGGCTCTACGTTAAAGCAGCCTCCCTGACACAGCGCTATTAAAATAGTTTTCGTTAAATAGTTTTTCATTGTCTCTTTCCTGCTCTAGAATCTTTAGTAGTTTCCTTTTGCCTTCCTCATGAACCCTAAGGACTTAGGCTACCTTTCTACAGCATATCTGGAATATATTTTTTAGTTATATTGTTCTCTTAATCATATGCTCATTCATCTTTGCTTATAATTCCCTCTTTCCTTCCATCATTTTGGATCCTATGTCTATTTTAAATCACCTTCTATTCTTTTAATAACTATAGTATTTCTCTGTATCACCCTATTTAGCACTTAGTTATTCCCTTTCTTGTATTTTTTGCTACTATTAAGTACAGGTAGGTCTTGTTTTTACATTTTTGTTATGCTGCTCTTTCATACACAAATAACACTCAGAGTTTTTTATTTACACATCTTTCTTTTTATTTTTAATTCAAGAAAAGAAATAATCTTTGGTTAATTTTTTTTCTTTTAAGGACCTGTAACTATGACTAGTGTACACCCACCAATCCGCTCACCTAGTGCCTCCAGTGTTGGAAGCAGAGGAAGGTAAGCTGACTATTTTAGTGTATGAAGATAAACATCTTTTACGTAACAAGATTTATTTTGCCAATTTCTTTATGTTGCAAACATTTTGCTTCATTTATTTCAAATTATCTAACTAATAAAAATCAGAGGGCATTTGCAATCAAATAGTGTGTTGAAATGAAGTAAGAGTAATGTGAATTGAATTAGAAGTAAAGGTAGCATTTTAACTTTGAAATAGCATAAACAGTAAATTAGTGAATAGAACTTTTGTGATGACCAAAAATAATGGGGTGGAGAAGCTTGGTGAATAAATGTCCAGTACCTGTTCACTCTGTTTCACTCAAAAGGAAAGAACTTTACCACATTTAATGTATTCTGTGGATCCTTTTCTCAGTCCTGTGCACACCAACTTAATAGTTCCTAATTTACTTATTTGCTATCCTCATCAAATGGGATTTCGTCTCTTGACAGCTCAGAAGCGCATGTATATTCCCTCAACTCTCAGTAAAAAAATAACACATACTATTAATCTCCTTTTTTACTTGTAATATTATAAGAGAGTTGTTAGATGGGAGAACAGGCAGAGTTGTCACCTAGCCCTGTCAACAAAGAGTTAAAGTGAATAGCTCAATGAATTTTCAACAAGGCTTTCCTGGCTTTTGTATTTAATGTCAAGTTTTAAAATTTTTCATTATATTGATGATAAGTTGATATTTTAATCTTGGCCAGTTGGGGAGGGGAGGTTTGTTTTGTTTTGGTTTAGTTTGGTTGTTTTCTAAGGAAGTCTGTAGGATACTTGATAGAAGCAACCTACTAGGTCAAGCAAAAACATGGGTTTGTTCCCAAAATTCACTCCTACAGTGATTGTTTAGAATTTAAAATACATTTTTTCCCATTGACCACATCTTATAAAAGGCTAGCCTTCAAAAACCTACTTACCCTATCATGAAGCTAAACTACTAGAATCCTGGGAACAGGAACCATTAAATACAAATGCAAAATTCATTAAGTAGCCAAGGCCAAAATCAAAAATGGGCAAAGTTTCTGTTTGTTATCTTATTTCTTCCAAAATATTCTCAGTATACTCCGTATTCACATGTGTAGGTAGGTGTCTGTCATGACATTTTTCCATTAGAAATGAAAGCGGTTGTTCTAAACAATGCTTGTATTGATAATAGTCCCCATTAGGGCAACTTGGTTTCTGTTACTAGGTAGTCAGAAGGAATGATATTTCTAGAAAGCTACTCTACGTTGTCCCATACTAAGGATATCCTACTTGTAATGTTGCAAATAACAGCATATAGACTTTTTTTTCTCTCTCTTCCTTTTCTTTTTTATAGCTCTGGCTCTTCCAGCAAACCAACAGGAGCAGATTCTACACACAAAGTCCCAGTGGTTATGTTGGAACCAATAAGAATCAAGCAGGAAAATAGTGGCCCACATGAGAATTATGATTTTCCTATTGTTGTAGTAAAGCAAGAAACAGATGAAGAGCCTAGATCTCAAAATGTAATCATATAAATCATAGATGTTGTTCTTAGTTTAAAGGGTGAAATTTTTATAGCCATTAGGCAGAATGTTAGTTTTCAAGCAGAGAAATCTAACACTACCATTGGAAATAAGTGACTTTTAAAAATATGTTGTTACCACAATGTCAATAAGTATCATGAATAACATTTTGTAACTTTGTAACACATTTTGTTATATAATTTTTTCAACTTTATTACAAAATGACAGTATTTGAAACATGTTTATTTAGAATGTCTAGTGTGCACAGTATTCAATTCTCCTATTCTTTCAACATGAAGGAGAAAAATCAGCCAATCAGAGTAACTATAATCTGGGGGGGAGGGATTTTTTAAAAATAGTTCTTTTCAAACTTTTTTTTTTTTCCCTTTTCCTATGCAGACCAACTTTCCAAGAAGCATACTTACCTCGTTGCTCTTGGACAGTAACCATAACACCACATCTGAGGAAGGTGGTTTAAGAACAGATGCTCCTGATAGCACAGGGGATAGACCTGGACTTCACACAAGCCCTTCAAATGGCAAGTCTGGATGGGGAGGTGCCTCGCAGAAGTCACCCCTTCATGGTGGAGAAAGTAGGAAAGAAGATGACCCCAATGAAGATTGGTGTGCAGTGTGTCAGAATGGTGGAGAACTCATTTGCTGTGAGAAATGCCCTAAAGTGTTCCATCTTACTTGTCATGTGCCTACATTGATGAAATTCCCAAGGTCAGTTTTATCTCTGCACCTCATTCTTATTGTCCTTTATTGTCTATGATGCCAAAATCATTGTCTACTTAGTAACTCAATATGTGTCACAGAAATTGAATGTTGGGGATACCTCTGTTTAAACACCTGTCAGTGATGTGTCAGCTGTCACTCATAAGCCACTTGTTCTTTAATGTTCTCATCAAACCTACATTTTACTCTTAGACTAGATATGGTCCATGTATGTGCCTGTGTGTTCTTAATTTTATCTTTCTAAAATGTTTTTATTTTAACTGAATTTTTCTATTCTTATGGATTGAACTTATGATATGAATAGGACTCTTAATGATAGAACTTTGTAACAAGTTAGACTTTATGGAAGAATTTAGGAAAGCTAAAGATTGTTTACAAAATGGAAAAACCATATTTTTACAGGTCTTTTTTCAAAAAATGTTCAGTGAACATAAAGTGTTGATCTATCATATTTTAAAACTGTTATTTGTGTCTTCTAAAAAACTGTTTGATTTCAAAAGGCATTTATGAAAGTCGATACTGGCACTCTAATTCCATACCTTAGTTTTGAACTTCAGAGTCACTTTGGCATTCAATTAAAATTATGGACTCAGAAGAATCTTCATGTTGCCTCTATTAGATTACATCTTCCTTCCTTAACCCTCATATTCTATAGAAAGTGTACTTTTCAATGTCTTCTGTGACCTTCAACAGCTTTTTATCCATTTTCCTTAACATTTGACATTAATCAGCCCCATACCACCACCTCCTTTGAGGGAGAAACTTTTGCTTTCCTAAATCGTTCCATGCCTCTGTATTTTGCTGGTATTGCTTCCACCTAACAACGGAAGGGATTGAACTAATTATATTTCCTCTTCATTCTTCAATTTATGATCCTGCAACCTAAAGTTCACTCCTTTTTTATCTTTATCCACTTGAATGAACCTGTATTTTGTATATTGATAACTATCAAATTATCATTTCTAGATTCCAACAGAACAATTCTACCTAAAGAAGTTCAGTTTTAGATGAAGTGTGACTTATCCACCTCCCCCTTCCTTGCTTTCCTATCTTTATTAATAAGCCATTCTACAAGTTGTCATGTCTTTTGTGGGAAAAAATCAAAAGCATCTTTCATATGATACACCTATAATGGAATGGAAGATGCCTTAAAATTAGCTAGTCTAACATCGTTCCCTAGTTACTCACTAAATCTTAGCATTTCTCCTAAAATACCTGTCAGTTAATCAACCAGCGTTTACTTTGGGCCTACTACGAGCCAGGTACTGTGGTGCACAAAGACAAATATAAAAGAGTTCCTCCTCTCAAGGAGCTTATATTCTATTAGAGAAGATAATATTTATATAAATTGCTGGGAAAGGAGTCAGGAAAAGCTTCATGTATGTAGAAGATGGTGTTTGAACAGAATCTTTCAAGAAACAGTGAGTGGGGATGAGAAAGGGAGTTCATTTCATGCAAAGGTATGGAGCCAGGATGATATGTTATATGTGAGGACTAAGAAGATAGCCTGGATAGAGTATAGGAAGGGGACCCTGGTAATTTAGGTTGAACTAGGTTGTCAAAGGTTTTAAAGACTAAACAGAGATACTTAATATTTTCATTATAAAGGCAGGAATAGGGAGCCATTATTGTTGGTTGATTACAGGATTGACATGGTGAGACCTGTATTGCATTTTTATGGGGGTGATTTGGAACAGATGCCATTAAAATACAGGGTCCAAATTATTGTGGTAGCCACTTGAATAGAGTGAATAGGACATATAGGAGAGATTGGGAGTTAAATGGTTATCTGGGGTGAGAAAACTATTTTTTTTTTATTTTAAATTTATTTATTTAACATATTTAGTTTTCAGCATTGATTTTCACAACAGTTTGAATTACAAATTTTCTCCCCATTTCTACCCTCCCCCCCACTCCAAGATGGCATATATTCTGGTTGCCCTGTTCCCCAGTCAGCCCTTTCTTCTGTCACCCCACTCCCCTCCCATCCCCTTTCCCCTTCCTTTCTTGTAGGGCAAGATAAATTTCTACGCCCCATTGCCTGTGTATCTTATTTTCTAGTTGCATGCAAAAACTTTTTTTTTTTGTTTTTGAACATCTGTTTTTAAAACTTTGAGTTCCAAATTCTCTCCCCTCCTCCCTTCCCACCCACCCTCCTTAAGAAGTCAAGCAATTCAACATAGGCCACATGTGTATCATTATGTATAACCCTTCCACAATACTCATGTTGTGAAAGACTAACTATATTTTGCTCCTTCCCAACTCATCCCCCTTTATTGAATTTTCTCCCTTGACCCTGTCCCCTTTCCAAAGTGTTTGTTTTTGATTACCTCCACCCCCATCTGCCCTCTCCTCCATCATCCCCCCCCTTTTTTTTATCTTCTTCCCTCTTCTTTCCTGTGGGGTAAGATACCCAATTGAGTGTGTATGGTATTCCCTCCTCAGGCCAAATTTGATGAGAGGAAGATTCACTCATTCCCCCCTCATCTGCCCTCTCCCCTCCTTCCACAGAACTGCTTCCTCTTGCCACCTTTATGCGAGATAATCCACCCCATTCTATCTTTCCCTATCTCCCTCTCTCATCCATTAATTTGATTTTATTTCTTTTAGATATCTTCCCTTCATCTTCACCTGACCCTGTGCCCACCCTCCCTCCCTCCCTCTCTCTCTCTCTCTCTCCATATATATATGTATATATATATATATATACACATATATATATATACATATATATATATATATATATATATATGCATATTCCCTTCAGCTACCCTAATACTGAGGTCTCATGAATAATACATGTCATCTTTCCATGTAGGAATGTAAACAAAACAGTTCAACTTTAGTAAGTCCCTTGCAATTTCTTTTTCTTGTTCTTTTTCTTGATTACCTTTTCATGCTTCTCTTGATTCTTGTGTTTGAAAGTCAAATTTTCTATTCAGCTCTGGTCTTTTCACTGAGAGAGCTTGAAAGTCCTCTATTTTATTGAAAATCCATATTTTGCCTTGGAGCATAATACTCAGTTTTGCTGGATAGGTGATTCTAGGTTTTAATCCTGGCTCCAGTGACCTCCGGAATATCATATTCCAAGCCCTTCGATCTCTTAATGTAGAAGCTGCCAGATCCTGGGTTATTCTGATTGGGTTTCCACAATACTGAAATTGTTTCTTTCTGGCTGCTTGCAGTATTTTCTCCTTGATCTGGGAGCTCTGGAATTTGGCAACAATATTCCTAGGAGATTTCGTTTTGGGATCTATTTGAGGAGGCGATGGATGGATTTTTTCAATTTCTATTTTGCCCTGTGGCTCTAGAGTATCAGGGCAGTTCTCCTTGATAATTTCTTGAAAGATGATATCTAGGCTCTTTTTTTGATCATGGCTTTCAGGTAGTCCAATAATTTTTAAACTATCTCTCCTGGATCTATTTTCTAGGTCAGTGGTTTTTCCAATGAGATATTTGACATTGTCTTCCATTTTTTCATTCCTTTGGTTCTGTTTTATAATATCCTGATTTCTCATAAAGTCACTAGCTTCCACTTGCTCCAGTCTAATTTTTAAGATAGTGTTTTCTTCAGTGGTCCATTGGACCTCCTTTTCCATTTGACTAATTCTGCCTTTCAAGGCATTCTTCTCCTCATTGGCTTTTTAGAGCTCTTTCACCATTTGAGTTAGTCTATTTTTTAAGGTGTTGTTTTCTTCAGTGTATTTTTCCGTATTTTTTTGGGTCTCCTTTAGCAAGTCATCGACTTGTTTTTCATGGTTTTCTTGCATCCTTCTCATTTCTCTTCCCAATTTTTCCTCTACTTCTCTAACTTGCTTTTCCAAATCCTTTTTGTGCTCTTCCATGGCCTGAAACCAGTTCATGTTTTCCTTTGAGGCTTTTGGTGTAGGCTCTTGCACTTTGTTGACTTCTTTCGACTGTATGTTTTGGTCTTCTTTGTCACCAAAGAAAGAATCCAAAGTCTGAGACTGAATCTGGGTGTGTTTTCGCTGCCTGGCCATATTCCCAACCAACTAACTTGACCCTTGAGTTTTTCAGTGGGGTATGACTGCTTGTAGACTAAAGAGTTCTATGTTCTATGTTTGGGGGGGGATGCGCCAGCTCTGCCACACCAGCACTCCTCCTTCCCCAAGAACCCCCAACCCAGACTGGGCTTAAATCTTCAGCAGGCTGTGCACTCCTGCTCTGATCTGCCACTTAATTCCTCCCACCAGGTGGGAGCTGCAGCTGCAGCTGTAGCTGCCCCACCTCCGCTGCCCCAGGGGCGGTGGCCGAACCTCGAACTCCTTCCACTCCCGCAGTTTTTCCTACTAACCTTCTCCACTGTCTTCGGTGTTTGTGGGTTGAGAAGTCTGGTAACTGCTGCAGCTCACTAATTCAGGGCGCTAGGGCACACTCCACCCGGTTCCTAGTTTGGTTGGTCCACACCGCTCACGCTGGGCTCTGCTCCACTCCTCTCCCAGCTCTGTGCAGAATAGACCTCCCCCACAGACCATCCAGATTGTCCTGGGCTGGAGCCCTGCTTCCCTTTGCTGTTTTGTGGGTTCTGCAGTTTCAGAGCCATTTTTTATAGGTTTTTGGAGGGACTTGGCAGGGAGCTCACACTAGTCCCTGCTTTCCAGCCGCCATCTTGGCTCCACCCCTGAGAAAACCTTTAAATCTAGTCTAGTTCAGGCTTGGAGGGATCACCTCCCATCTGAGCCATTGCAAAAGCCTTCTGATTAATTGCTTGGTGTCATCCCTTTAATCCATCCTCTGTACTATCAGCAAATTACATTAACTCAGACCTGTTTAAAGCCTCCTAATGACTCTTCAGTGCCAACTAAGTCTTTCATTTTATCAGTAATCTTAAATTTAACCACAAAATCCTTTTATAAAGTGGTTCCATAAATAATTCAATGCTACCTCTACAACATCTATCACCATTTATCCCTTTGCCCCTGCTGACCTTCTCACCTGGATTTTTGCAGTTAGCTTCTAATTAGTCTCCTTGGCATTTTAAAGCCCTCCACAATCTGGTGCAATATCTGTCTTTGTAGACTTAGATTTATATTACTGCCTTTTATGTACTCAGCTCTTCAGCTATAAAGGTCCTCAACTCCATGCATTTGTGTAGGCTGATCTCTGTCCCTAGAATGGACTTGATCACTACTTCAGCTGTAGCCATTCTTCAAGGCTTAGCTCATCATATCTCTTACTTAAAGCTTTTTCTGATTTCCTTTTTTACTGTCTGTCCCCCCACCCCCCACATACACACTCTATATGTTAGTGCTTAGATCAGCTTATTTGTAAACAGGTTGTATTTCTCCAGCACTGAATGAACTTCAGGAGCAGAGGTGTTTCACTTTTATCTTTGTATCTCCAGCACCTAGCAGTGTGTTGTACGTAGTCAGTTAATTTCCTGATTTAAAGGAACACTCATCTTTTGCTTTGACCTGGTTTACCCCCTTACTGTACCTCAAAGTTACCGGCATATTTCTGACTTTTAAGTTCATGCTTTTCCTCTGCCTATAATGCCCCTCTTGTCTTCTTTATTACATCATACATACTATGGATTTGGTGGAGTAGCACTTGAGTTTAAACAGCCTTTACTAAACCTAGGTAGGTTTAGTAAACTCTCCTTTTGAGTGTGTATAGCACTTGGTGTTTTTGTACTATTAATACATGGCTTTTAATCTAATTTTATCATGTGATTATTATCTTCTCAACTTTATTGTGAAACCTAAGGAGAGCCATGATCGTTTGTTCCAGTACTATACCTGTAGCAAAATACATAATAGAAATTTTGTGAATAAATACTTAATATAAATCCACTCTATACTTGGATGGAGGGAAAAGAGCAACTTGTACTCCTAGCTAATTAATTTTCTTCCAAATCTTTCGTTATAAAGACAGAGAGAAATGCTTCTAAAAATATATACTGGGGCAAATATAATTCCAAAAAATCCAGGATTGTATTAAAAATTCACGAACTGTCATTTTTCTTTTTATCCTAGTGGAGAGTGGATTTGTACTTTTTGTCGAGACTTATCCAAACCAGAAGTTGAATATGATTGTGATGATCCTGATTACAACTCAGAAAAACGAAAATCTGAAGGGCATATGGGATTAACACCAATAGATCAAAGGGTAAGTTTCAATTCAGTGTGATTGGCCAGCCTTCCAGTGTACCTCTCAATGAAGGCTTGCCTCACATTAGTGAAGAAATGTATTCTGAAAAAGTCAGGTATAAAGCGATTTCCCCCCTCTAAATTAAAATCTTTTTTGGTAATGAGTTTGCTTTTATATTAAAACTGGAGATGCCTCACAACAAGAATATCACTCAGGACCCTATAGTAAAAATTTAATGTTCTTTTGAAGGTTTTTTTCTAAAAATAAATTGGTGTATTTTAATTTCAGTTATTTTAATTAATAAATTTATTGAAATAACTGATAGTAATAAATTATATACTATTATCAGTATTCAGGGTCTGTAAGGTCCCTTTTAGTTGTAAAAGTTATGAACCTTTGAGGTTTTTTCCTAGTAGGAGAATATCACCCTATATTGTACCAGTAAATTAGGAGTAAAGAGTGTGAGGAGCAAATGTTGAGAAGTTTAGTGCACATGGGCCAGGAGTACTCAAAAAAGATAAGGATGCTGAGACACCTTTGGAGTCCATAGATACTACAAGTTGCCGCCACTTCTAGTTTGTACCAGTGTTCTTCTGCAATAATTAAGAATAGATTTTGGTCTTGAAGTACCTGTTGTACACCCATATCATGTTCTTGTCTGTCGTAGACAAGTTTGACCGAACCTGGTCCTAAAAGACTATGGTAAATATTATTTAATTTTTTCTGTCATAGGTCATGTAGTTTTATCCCTTGGCCTTTTCTGGCTTTCACATCCCTTACCAAGTTCAGATATATTCCCAGAAAATAATAATTAGGAGACATGTAATTTTTTTTAAATCATGTAACTTTCAATAATATTTTACCACATTTCAATTTTCAAAATATTATGTTCTACAAACTACCTTCATCAACATTATTTCTTCGTATGTGAAAGAAAAATGTGTTCTTCTTTGTTCTCCAATCCCCAATATAGAAACAGAATTACAGTTGAAAGTGACATTATAGGACATCTTAATTCTTCCCTGAAATTATCATCTAGAATATCCCTGACAAATAAACATCCAATCTGTGCTTCAAGACCCCTAGTAACAGATTGCCTCCGTGTTAGTCTCCAACCCATTCTATTTTTTTTTTTTAGTAACTCTGTTAGTTAGAAGGTATTACCTTCTCTTGAGCCAAAACCTGCCTTTTCCTGACTTTCACCCATTCAACTAGGTTCTGTTCTCAGAAGCCAAGGAAACTGATTGAATATTAATAAACACTCCTATTTCCTTTAACCAATGTCCTTTCTAAAATGTACCACCTAAAATTTGAGCATCATACTGCAGACTGCTGCTGCTTACGGTAGAGTATGAACGCAACAACTTTTTCATTATTTATCTACATACCATTTCTATTAATTCTAAGATTGTGTTAGCTTTCTTGAATATTGTATCACCCTTATATTAAGGTTGTGGTCCACTATTAAGCCACCTCTCTTACTCCTCTACTCCCACTCCAGTTTTTTTCCTCCACATAGTTGTTTTTGAGACATAATTTTTCACCACTCTCTTTTGTTTTTGTTTTTTTAATCAAAGTACAAGTAATTACACATATCCCTATTACATTTCATTTAATAACTTTCAACTCATCCTGGACTTTAGCCTTCCTGACACTATTCTGAGAGGACCTTACCACTCTTCCTCCCTCCCTCCTCCCCCCCCCCCGCCCCCGCTTTGTTATCAGTTCTTAATTCCATGACTAATTTTTTTCAGTCTTGAGTTTGTTATTGTAGCCATACTGATTTCCTTAGATAGACTTTTTCTTCTGTCATTGCTACTGTTACCAGGATTTTGTTCCTGAGAAACACCTCCTCCTTAAGCTTGCTTAGTTTTTGCTTTATAAATCCACCTAATTCTATCTAAACATTTTGATATTTGCTGTCCCCAAAATGTGTGTCAAATTAGGCCTAGAGTTCCCTACCTATTTCACTTTGAAAGTGTCTGTCATTTCTTTCTTAATTTGTCAGAATCATGTCTAGAATACTAGTTCCATTGATCTATTTAGTTTCATATTCTGGAAAATTTGATTACATGCAAAGCAAGTCAGGAGTTATTCAACTGATCTTTATGTGCCCCTAGAGTTTTTGTTTTGTTTTGTTTGAACACCACTATACGGTATCATTGTAGCTTTGTGATCTGTAGCAGGAACTTTTCCGTTTCTTGAAGCTGGTCATAACACACTAAATAGTTCCTCCAGTGTAATTATTAGTCATTTGTATTTCATTGATATTTACCTGGTTAATGATTTATATTTTCAAAAAAAGTAAGTGGCTTACCCAGCACTCCTCATTACTCTCTTTTATGACCAAAAGAAACCTTTCCCCATATTTCTTAGCATTAGTCCCTTTCTTCTGCTGATTATCTCCAATTTATCCTGCATGTATCTTGTTTGTATATTCTAGCTTTCATATTATCTCTGGTTCGACTGTTAGCACCTTGATCAGATGACATTCTTTGCTTTCCTTTTTATCCCTAGCACTTGGCACAATGCCCAGCATATAGCATGCTTGTTGACTGAATGACTGTTAAGTATGCATTTGCATTTGTGAAGCCCTGTTTTATTATGCTTTAATCTTTTGTTCAGAAGTGTGAACGACTGCTTTTGTTCCTTTACTGCCATGAAATGAGCTTGGCTTTTCAAGATCCAGTTCCTTCTACAGTAAGTATTATGTCATATTTAAGTTCTTGGAATAAAACAAAATGTGATTTGTCCATTAAAAATTAGGAGCGGGGTTTCTTTTGGCCAGTACAATGTTTTCCACATTTTTTTCCACATTTTACTCATTTAATTTTTTCAATCTAAAGAACTTCATAAGGTCACTTAAAGTTTCTGTTTTGTTGGTCACACTTTTCCTAAATGAACCTGAATTCTTAACTCTACTATTGTACCTTTACTTTCTGTAGCAGTTTATAGCAAATTTATTGTTGCTTTTTCAGGAAGCTTAGGGAACCTTTTTGTTGTTATTTGTGTTCCAAGTAAGTAACAGCTTGTTAAAATCTATAGACTCATATAACGTTGTCAAATTCAAAATGAAAGGGATTCCTATGGGCAGAAATTGACTTAAAAACACAGTATAACATAGATGATGCTGATTTTTAGTTTTCTGTTTTTGTTCAATGTTTCCTGATTACATTTTAATCTAGTTTTGCTGTCTGACACCTTTGGTATTATAGTATGCTTTGTTCTAGAAAATTTTCTCCTGAAACAGTCACATTATCTGAATTCATACTGCACATTTCCAGTGGGCTGGGACAATTACCATATTTTACATAATTATAACTTTGAGCAGTGCAGATTTGAATACATGCTAGCATTTCAAAAGTTCAATTATTTATAGTAATTGCGACCTGGCAGTAGCCTACAAAAATAGAAGCCTGATTAACCCTAAGTACAATAGAAAGAATGCTGGATTTTTCAATTAAGGGGACCTGCATTCAAATTCCAGCTTCATCACCTGTATAATCTTCAGCAAATTACTTCACTAAACTTAGCTTTTACCCCAAATCATACCGTTTAGTGAAGTTTCCTTTATGGGTTTACATTTTAGGTATCCCTCCTAAACCCTGTAATTTGCTCATTTGTCATAAAGCTGAAATAAATACCATTTATCGTGGAAGATTGTAACTCATTGACAAACTTATTTATGCTGATAGTTTTGTGTAGCTACTAAAGAAGAGCTGGAAAAAAAGGGTAGCCAAGGAGGGAAGGAGTAGTGGAGGCTTTTGAGGTACCAACATTACCTTCCCTTCTTTATTTTGCTGGAACTTGGCCTCTTCTCTCATCTTAACTTTTTTTTTTGGGGGGGGGGAAAGGCAGGGCAATTGGGGTAAGTGACTTGCCCAAGGTCACACAGCTAGTGTGTCATGTGTCTGAGGCTGGATTTGAACTCAGGTCCTCCTGACTCCAGGGCGGGGTGCTCTACTCACTGCCCCACCTAGCTGCCCCCATCTTAACTTTCTAATCCATGAGACAGAGACCTGCTATAAATTGTTCTTAATTTCTTCCAGTGTTTCCACTTAATTTCTGTTGATTATATATGCTATTTATAAATCACTACTTTAACAAAAGCTATATAGAACAATTGGCTAATCACATCCAGAGGATCTCATCTAAACTCCAGAAATTGACAAAAACATACCTGATTTATTTTCAAAGGTGCCTGATTATTACAAAATAATTAAAAATCCTATGGACTTGTCTACCATCAAGAAGAAACTCCAAGTGGATTCCCCAGTGTATACAAAGCCTGAAGACTTTGTGGCTGATTTCCGACTGATTTTTGAAAATTGTGCTGAATTCAATGAGGTGAGAAAAGGAAATAACAGTGCTGATTTAGAGATATTCTTAATTCTAAACAACTAAACTGTTTTCCTTCTTACAAAGACAAATACATAATCATTTTGCTATGAATCTACAAGAGTTTAGGTTAATCAGGAGTGAGTTTGAAGGCAAGTTTTCTACTACCTTGAGGAAGAGGCTTACCATTTGGAAAATAATTTGGCCATCACATAAAACCCAGATAATTATTTTTAAAGTAATATCCTAAAGTTTTCTCAGATTATGATGCCACAGAATACCAATAGTATTTTTGATTGAGGGGTTGAAAGGTCAAAGTTATTTGTGAAACAGCTTATCTTTTGGTTGGGTTATCCATAATTAGACTTTTCTCAAACTTTTACATATTTTCAGGCTTTTATGGTCCTTTGTTGGAGATGTTTTGCATATATTTACTGCTCTCAACAGTATAAGTGTTGTTTTGTTTTGAAATTACCCACTTCACTTCAAAGGGTGCTTTCTAGTTATGCTTTCTAGTTCTTTTGTTGAAGGATTGGAGACCATTTCTCTTCATGTTCACTTGAACTATCTATTTTTCGTCATAGTCTTCAACCATATCTCCCCCAAGTTACAGATTAAAGCTTTCCTAGTAGATATTTTATGAGTTCTTGTGGAATCCATTCATCCCTGTGACAGTTATAAGAGAGTCTTACACTGTGCCTTGCACATGGTAAGCGCTTGATAAAGATTTTTTTTTTTAATTACACATGCTGTAGTCCTTTGAGCTTTTTTCCAGGCACTTTGAGAAACACAGTTTTAAATATCCTTTTCTGGACTTTTTCTCCTTATCCCAACTGTTTCTGTATTGATGTACGGTGACCAGGAAAATATTCAATATTCTTGTACACATATGTCATTCATATGCATAGTCACTCAGGTTTGATCAAACTTTAGTATAGAGAAAATTGATGAGTTTATAATGAAATTTGTGTTTTGCTTTATATCAATTTTGATGCCATTTTTCATTTTCTCCAATAGCCTGATTCTGAAGTAGCCAGTGCTGGCATAAAACTTGAAAGCTATTTTGAAGACCTTCTGAAAAACCTTTATCCAGAAAAAAAATTTCCAAAGCAGGAATTCAAGAATGAAACAGAGGATACCATATTTAGTGATGATTCAGATGATGACTTTGTGCAACCACGGAAAAAGCGTCTCAAAAGCATTGATGACCGCCAACTGTTTAAATAAGTGGCATAGTAGCAAGGACTGGTTTGGACTTTTTTTGTTAACATTTTTAATTAGTGATTAACATAATTGCAAGGAAAAGTCTATGACCACTTTGAGTTTTAGGTTTTTGGATGTTTGATAGTGTTGATTTCCTTAATATCCCTTTTCCCTTTCTCCCTCCCTGCCTGCCCCTCCCCCTCTCCCTTCCTCCTTCTCTCTCTCCTCTCCTCTTTCCTTCCTCTCTCCTCTCTCTCTCCCTCCCCCATTAAGGAAAGGGGGAAAAAAAGCATTGAAGATTGAGATAGACCTTTCTCTTTCTCAAATCCTTAAACAGCATCTGAAAGGATAGCTGCATGACTGTACTCTAAAGAAAGGAGAAAGCCTTTATTTAGACTTAAAGTTGAAAACTTAAATGTGGTTTCAACGTGTGAATTAATCCATTTTCAGAAAATGTGATACCACTACCCATTATTCTTACCAAAGGCACGTGGCTGGCCATTATAAGTTTATTCTACTGTACTTAACAGTATGCCACGAATATGATATTAAATGTCCTAGGATACTGATTGGTGCGATTGAAGTGTAGGTAGATGCCACTAAGGAAGTACCTGATGGTCTGTCATGTAATATGGAGAGTGTATTAAAGAAAAATCAGGAAAACAAATGCTTGGATTTATTTTTTGGCTTGTCTGTGAAGATGTTTTTATGTATCAGGTGTGTTTAGGCTACTAGCCATTCATTTCTGGAACTAGTGTCTTCTCTGTTACTGCCTCTAAGAAAGTAAGTGCAGATGTGACTTGTTTTCACTCTTGATAAAAGCCCTCATCTTTACCACATGGCTTTGGATTGAATTTTTTGAAATACAGCCATATGTGCTGTATGTGATGTGAAGTTGCTTCACCATACACTCTTGGGCATTAATGAACTTTAAAAAGAATAAGTAGTTTCTGTGATTTTCACTGTCTCGTGTTGTTTAGGATGAAACTGTGTTTTGGAGTAAAATCTTTTAGTGGAATTTTTGTTAGATGTTCTATGGAGCATTTGCTGTTCCCTGCCTTGGTTTTAATAGTGTCAGAAATCATTAATAATGTCATCTTAAACACTTATTTATGGTTCAACTTTGATTAGATTCCCCTTCCCATCGTGCCTGATAGAAACAAAAGGTTTTCTCCTGATTTCATAATGGGTCAGGCTTAAATGTACTCAGACTTTACTCCTTTTTGTTCATTGTTTTCAAGGCTTGGGCAAATTATTGAAGGAAAAAATGTAGATTAGGGAAGAAGGAATAAAATAACCTAGCATTAATTTTTTAATACATTTGAAGAAATGTTTGTTTTACACTGACAGAACTTTAGTGAAATTTTCTTTGCTTGAGGTGTTAATAAAACACGAGGGCTGAAGATAGAAGAACTGTTATAGATTATGCCACCTGTTGCGGATAAAAACCTGGCCAGGGCACTTCAAAAACATTGCCATTTGATGATATTGTGAAGCTAATTAGTTGGGTCTTAAGGTGAGGCTGAGGGTGACACACACAGAGTAAATTAACCATAAGCAATAGGTTCATTCCCATTTTCTGTACAGAGATAGTTCTTGCTCCTAAAATATTACTACTGCTTTCCATGTCAGTTTATGTAGGATCTTTTAGAGGTCTAGAACCTGGATTGTAGACTTAAGATAAAGTAATGACTATTATGAGGTGTTTGTTATGGTTTTGAGTTTTAATTGTGGACAAATTGAGGAAAGCTATCTTTTATAGTTGACATTTTTTCAGCAGTCTCAGTCTGGGTATGCAATGGCATTATTAGCACAAAAGCTCTTGAGCTGTTCATAAGTGTTTTGTCTGTTGGGCTACTATTCTTGTCACAATTTCGTACCCCATAGACCTTCCCTACCCCTCCCTTGGGTTGGAAAAGAGCAACATAGCTAGACTTTTGTAAGGAGGGCAACCAAAGGGATATAAAGCTTGAGCAGGGGGAGAATGTAATTTTCCAAATAAAACTGAGCCAGAATTCCTGCAAGTGTGTACATACATACCTCTTACTGTGGTATTCAGTGCCATACCATTTTATTTTTTTTTCAGTGCAAACTGTCAGGTTACCTGCTTTACCTCTGCTATATTTAAGCATTTGAGAGAGAGAGAAAGCTCATGTTCCTATGGTTAAAGTGCTTTCCTCACAAGAGTAGGTAGTCTTAAGTGTTATTACTCCAATTTTACAGATGATGAAACTGAAGCTGAAAGGTTAATTTGTCCAAGGTTACATGGTTAGTAAGTGTCTGAACTACAACTTAAATCTGGATCTTCTGATCCAGTATTTCTACTATACCACACTGCCTCTAAGTGTATCTATCTCTTATAAGGCCACCTGGAACTTGGATTGTTTCAGTATTACATTATGTGAGATCATTTCTACGATTTTCTGTAGCATTTCTGAATGCCCTATATATCTTAATTTCAATTAAGCATATAAGCTCCTGCTACTATGTGCTTGGGACTCAGGTTACAAAGTTATAGTGATACAGTCCTTAAATTACCTCGTATTGCGTGCTACCTTATTAACAAGTCCCCCTGGTGCCTGGCTATATGCCTAGTCATAATGTTCCTGTACCCTTTTGGCAGAGAACATTAAGAGGACCCTAGTCTTGCCACATCTCTAGGATGAAGAAAGGGCTGTAAAAAGTGTTCATTGTGACTCAGGCTTTCCTGACCTAAACTTGTGAACTCCAGCTTCTACTTCTGTCTTGGAAACCCATGAAGGGTTTCCTTTGGGATTTGGTTGCAGGAGTCAGAGATGGAAATCTCACAACTACAGTAGCCCTGTTTATAAACTCTATTCTACCTTACTCTAGTATCATAGTTATTGAAGACAGTAAAAAATAGGCTGGCCCAACCTCATGAACAATTATTATGGACCCCAAGCATTGTCCAACTTTGTAGCAGGGGAAGCCAGGTATACAAGCAGTGACTTACAGATAAGACCATTTGGCCTAGTATTCATAAGCTGTTTCTTTTCAGAATTTTCTTAATGCAGCAGAACTTTAAATATAGTAACTTATATTACTGAATTTAAACACTGGTATTTGGTAATGGAATAGTCCTTCAAAATTGAATGGTATTCTGTTCGTTTCCTTTGGTTAATTAATTTGGAATTAGGTCATCCTTTAGATCATTTCTAAAGGGAGCAAGGGTGCTAGTTTATAGCACTTAAATAAATGCCAAGAAACAAACCTGATAGTCTTCTCCCCTTGCTCTATCAGTGGTACCCTCTTCTACCCGAAAGACTGGGTGGCGATTGTACAACAGAACAGAAATAGAGTAACCTATGAATACTTTCAAAAAAAGAGTATGAGGTTGTCCCCACAGTCAAAAGGGTGAGTAAAATTATTCTGATGAATTTCAAAGTCTTATTTTATCAGCTTGAATTTTCAAGTCAAAATCCATGATAAAGCTAGTGGGAAAGGGAAGTAGGGGAAGGGTCTTCCTTTTTTTTCCAAGGCCTAGTCCACAAATTAATATTATGAATTCAGAAAAATAAGTCGCTGCATGTGATCAAAGGTTTATAGGTTGAAACTGAAGGTTTATTCATTTTTTTGTATGTGTCCTGCATTCATTATAAATGAGAGAAATAGAGTGATCTGATTGGCTGTTTGAATTATAAGCATCACCATGAGTTCAACCACCCAATTCCTGCTTAAAAATTAACCCCTTTAAAATAACCATGTAAATATTTTTTAAACATTTTATAACATTGTGTAAATTTATATTTAATGTCTTTTTACAAACTGATTGCACCTAGCTTTCATCTTTATAACACTGGGTGTGAAATTAATGGACCATAATTCACATACTGGTGGATCTTGTTCCTGAGTAATGCTAGCCAATCAGATTACTGATTTCTCTCTTCATGGAGGAATCACTTTATTGTGACGGACATCTGATACAGTAGTCTTTGTTACTGTTATGTATGGAATGTTTTGTTTTTGGCAGACTGTGGTGCTTTGATTTTAATAAAATAAACTTGAATGAATGTTTATAATGTGAATATTTCAGCTCAAAAGACCTTTAAATATCCTTACTAGTGCAAAATTAGTTCAACATGGCATTAAGAGACCACCTCCTGTCTTTATATACATAAATGAAAGGAATTTGATATCTTTAATTATGAAGATTTGGAATACTAAGCACATTTTCAGTTAAATTAAAATGTAGAAGACCACTTTAAATATGTACGAAGCCTAATCAAGGTTTAGCAGCCATGTGCTACCGGACAACCTAAAAGTCTTAAGCTTTTAATACCTTCTGAAGTGTCAATGCCACTGACTTACATAAAACATCTTTGCACTTGTTTATATTTTGTTATGTGAATTTTAAATTAATTTTTAAAAGATTGGGCACCCTCATCATCAAGCATTGTGTACCAACAGTTCCTGGATGACAGTTTGTCCCCATTGCTTGGCCACCTTGGTCACCTCTATCTCCATTAGACCACTTTTTGTGAGAACACATCAAAACCTCATTCTCTGAATAATCTTAAGTCTAGGACTACAAATGCATTGAGCAGCAGCTAATGAAAATTCTTACAAAGTTCAAAGAGAGCAAGATATTTATGTTAAATTTTATCAATATTTTCACATTTTAACTAATTATCCTTTCAAATTTGTTCATGTGGTTTTTGGAGCATTTCTACTTCTGAAGTTGAGAAAACAAAAATAAGACTTGGGGACAAAATGCCAAAGGTACTAAGAAATTATATACATTGAGAAGCTGCCTGTTTAAAACCTTTTGTTTTGAAAAACAACTTCAAAGTATTTTGTGTCATTTTTAGTCACAATAGAGTTAGTATTTCACGTAGAGGCTGTAGACTCATTGTTAAACAGAAACTTTTCTTCTTCATTTCAAGAAATCTTTGGAAGAATCTTAACATTTTAAAAATTCTTTTTTAATGCCCTACTTCTGAAGGAAGGCTAATTGTATTTCATTTACTAGTTAATAATGTCATACATTTATGAAACATTTTATCATGTGCGTAATTTTTAAATTCATTGTCTCATGAGCCTCATTCATAGCCCTGTAAAGTAAACATTACAGGTGTTATCTTATGGATTTGAAGCATGAAGATCAGAAAAGTTAGGACTTGTATTCCTACATCCAGGACGTGGTAGAACTCAGGCCCCTGGTTTTCACAACCCATTGTCCTTCTCATTTTGCACTGCTTTTCTCACTGATAATCAGTAACGACTAATAAACTGGAAAATGAAATGATGTGAGACAACAGACCACAGATTTAGAGTTGCAATGTACTTATAACATCTTCATTTTATAGATTAGAAGACTAAGTCCTAGAGAGGTTCAGAATTAAGTGACAGAGCCAGCATTTTACTCAGTTCCTTAGCCTCCAGAGTTGGTGCTTTTTCCCATTACTATTTAGTTTCCAATTGATGGTAGTATTATAAATATGACCCCAATGGGTTTTCTAATCATTTGTGCAAAGTTAGCAGAAATCCAGACTTTCAAGTCATGACATTTATAAATAAGTCCCAAATCCATGTGTATGTTTTAGTGACATGCAGCATGAGAAGTGACCTGAGAGGTCTAGTCCAAATCCCCCATCTGTGAGATGAGAAAATAAGTTCAGAGAGGTTAAATGACTTATTCCGGGGACAAGATTGCTCTAAAAAATTACTATATACAACTCTTCCCAGGCATAAAGTGCAACCTGAAATCCATTTTTTCTTAAGACTCACTTAGGCATTTGTTGGGCACCTCATGCATGCAAGGCATTAAACAGCACTGTTCTAGAAGACCAAAGGGGCAGAGAAAGATCTGTGAAGCTCTTTGGTTTTGATACCTGCTGAGATAAGAAGAGACTGCTTTGGGTTGTATAACAGGTATTTATTCACTCTTGGGAGGAAAAGTCCCAGTAAGGCCAGCTACCTCTCAAATCCATTTTTAAAAATGTTCCTTAGTGATGTAGTATTATACAGAAGGAAATTCAAGATAAATTGTAGGAGTAGGGAGAGGGTAAAATAAAGCTACCTCAAGAACATGTTTGTGAAAAAATAAAATATACTGCTCCATCTGGTTGTCACTTGCATGTCTTCATTTTGCTTGCTGTAAAAAAAAGATAAATTGAATAAATAAGAATATGACAATGACCACTTGCTGCACTACTGATCAAATTAGATGCCAAACATTGGGCATTAACTCAGTCTGCTACCATCCCAGTGTGTCCTTTTTTAAGATGAAGGCCTGTATAATGGTCAGAGCATACATTATGGTCCGGTGCCATCTCTGTTGGTCCTTATACTAATGCAAAAGGAACGCATCTTGACTTTAGCTTTTTGATTGGTTTTCTAGGAACAACTTTTAGATTCCACCTAATTCCCAGCCAGAGGTGGGGATGATCAAAAAGGTGTGATTCCATATGGTAATTCTGAAGTAGCACTTAGACTCAGACTCTAAACAGTCAGTAACACATTGAGGTATGTTGAGATGGTGCAAGTACTGTTGTAGCATTTACTGCTGGGGGAAAAAATAAACCATTCCTTAGTTTAAGCTTGCAGGGTTTCCCAAACTTGTTTGGCCTACCACCCCCTTTAAAAAAAATTTACTCAGTGCCCCATGTATGCCTCTCCCCCACCCCCGAAATCTACTTTTTAAGCCCTTTATCTTGGGGGGGGGCATCATTTCATCCCTCATCCTCGGATCATTCCAGCACCCCCCAGGGGCCTTGGAGAACATGGTTTAAGTGATGTTTCTCTACTTTCCAAGGAAGTGCAGTACCTGTGTGGAGAATTCCCAGAGTATTAAAGTTGGAATGGACCTTAAATAAGCAGGCTGAAGATCCCCAGGTGCTTCAACCAAATCTTACATGGTGTGATCTCAAGATTTCTCAACTAATTGCCGCATTGTAAGCATTCTATTTTCCAAATGTCCTTATGGCACCCAGAAATGAATACAGTTCTACAGATGTACCGTTACTCTTGTACCCTCCACTCTTCCAGTAGGTTATTTCATGTGGTTGTTCTCTGCAGAGGTGCAGATGATGAGCCATCATCTAAGCTGTGCACTTGTTGTTCGTGTCCTCATATAAATCGACTTCAAGGCGTCCCCCCAGAATGATGGGAACCCTGGTTGAGGACTCCAGAGAGAATGATGACTGTCTCCTGGTTAACTCAGCTGTGTGACTGGGCTGTCTCTTTGTATCATTTCATGGTTGACATTATTTATACTGCTTGTGCATAATTCTCTGTTTGTAATGTTTTCCAGACTGTTTGTGCCCACCTTGTGGTTCTCCATTTCCCTTTGGGTAATACTCAGCTTTAATACTTCAGACAGTGTAGAAAAAGTTCCATTACTCACAGCCATAAATCATCACTGGAAGACTGTTAATGTTGGAAAAATGAGCATTTACTATTTCAAGAGGCAGCTTAGGGTCTTTGAAAGACCTTGGTAATTTTCAAAAGGCCATCCAGTCATCCATCTACAATGTCCAAGATTCATATTGATGGATGGAGAAGTTGTCTAGCTCAGAATCAACAAAGCTTTTGTAAAGTAACTACTTTTTTGTCACATACTGAGTTAAAGACTGTGTCCTTCTGTAGGATGATTTGGATAACAGGCCTTCTTTACCTGTTTAGTTTTTCCTTTTTGGATGATTATGGGTGTTATTCAGTGAAATATCAGCCCAAAACAAGGTGCATCTGTTGAATCTCATCCTCTAAAAGTAGGCTATTTGCTCTGTTTTCCAGGAACAACTTCAAAATTCAACCTCTTGAATTTAGACTGATTCTAGATCTTCTTCATCAAAGTGTCAAACCCTTTGGCTAAGCACATCTTGTTTTACACTGCATTTGTTATTAGTCAGATGGTCATTGAAAAGGCTTATCTCATCTTTCAAGGTATATATGTATAATTTGGACATAGGCATATATGATTTTTTTTAGAGGAAAAGCTTTAAAGGTTCTGTTGGCTCTATAAAATCAAATGCCATTTTAAAACCAACAAACAGGTACAGTCACAATCCTGTGTTCTCTTATCTTCCAGTCAACCGTATGTTTCTATTAATGCAGCCTGAGACAGAGGGCTGCATACATCCTGTAACATCACATGTTGTCCAAACAATAAACTAAATACAATCAAAATACAATAAAATCTAGAACAGGGGTGGGGAACCTGTGGCCCTGAGGCCACATGTGGCCATGTACATCTTTGGGTACAGCTTTTTGACAGTCCCAAGTTTTATAGAACAAACCCTTTTATTAAATTTGGATTCCGTCAAAGGGCCACACTTGAGGACCTAGAGGGCTACATTAGGCCTTGAGGCTGCAGGTTCCCCACCCCTGACCTAGAAAATATTATATTTGAAAACTAAGTCAACATGTGGTCCACAGGGGTTTTTATATATGGACTAATGATCCTGTTTCTATTTGAGTTTGACCATCACTGGCCTAAGTACATTGGTATTTTTGGCAGCCTTGTTGCTTCTGTTAACTCATTGAGCTTGTTGCCTACTTAAACCCCCAAATCATCTTCAAATGAATTGCTATCTAGGCACTTATCTATATCCTATGTTTTGGAAGTTGATTTTTATTTCAGCCTGGCTTTGCAGTTTAAATGAATTTTATAGTGCGCCCTAATAAATTCAGTCCAATACTCAAACCTGCTAAGAACTTTTTTCCCCTTTCATCTTCTGAAACATTTGTTAATATGACAACACTGAGCAGAACCAAGAATACATAGCTAGAAGTCTTATTCTAAAGGCTATCTCCTTCCATGATAAAATCTGTACCCTCCCTAAATTACTGGGTTCTGTCATTCAATCAGTTACATTTCCTCTTAACTATACTAGTGTAGTTCGCATCTTACCCAAAAGGGTAGTGTGAGAGCTATCAAGTATATTCCCATAATTCAGTGAAAATTTTTAAAGTCCCATGCGGTGAGAGGGGCTGGGTATTCCCAGAAGATAAAAGCCACATTTCAAAGAGTTCTGCCTAAATTTAAGGTTACCACATCCTGAAATAATTTTAGCAGATCATAATTCATCTCTCAATGCTTAATACCTCCTACACCTGTTTATCCTCACTGAAACCTTCATCCCTCTGCTGCTCCCATTTCTTATTCAAATAGCTTACCTCTACCCTGTCAGCTGCTCTGAAATTCCTTGCCCCTTTGACAGTGAAATCCAACCCTGGATTTTGTCTACCATGTTCCTCTTCTGTTCATCTCATGTGTTGCTGAGTGGGACTGGAAGAAATCATAAACCAAGCAGACCGGGTCCTCTTCAAGTTTATGTTAACCTCAATGTGCCTTTCCAGTAGCAAGACTACTCTTACTGCTCTGATCTTCAAACTTGCTCCCTGCAGAGGTTGTTCAAATCTGTCTTTTATCTCAAACCTCCCATACCACTTCCTTTACGCTCTCAACTGAGGACCTCGCCTTGTTGCTCAACTAAGAAAATAGAGACTTTGATTTCAAACAACTGGAAACCCTTTAATTTAATCCTCCCTTTACTAGTTCCCCATAAAAGAAAGGTGATCCTTCTCACCCTAATTTTGTACTTTTGACCCCACATCTTTCAGCCTATAGCCCCTCATAATCATCCCATAGCTTTAATCTACCTTCTGGTTCTTTGTTGCCTAAAAACATTCCTAGACTATACCATCCCCTGTAACTGTTGTTCAGATCTCTCTTCTCATTCACAGCCAAACTCCCTAGAAAAAGTGACCTTAATTCAGCACTTCCCCTTCCTCTTCTTCTTCCTCAGCCTTTTACAGTCTGGCTTCTGACCCCATCACTCAACTGAAACTTCTTTAAAAAGTCAGTTTGGCAACTGTGAGGAGGATGGTTTGGGGAAGGAGAGACATCACTTAGGCTATTGAAATAGTTCAGGTGAAAGGTGAAGAAGGTGATTGGCATGTGGCTAGAGAAAAGATGAGGATGAGACATGAAGGTAAAATCAACAAGGTTTGGCAACTCATTGGATGTTGGGGCCAAGTCGGAAGAGTTGTGGATGATGGAGGTTGGTAACCTACATGACAGAAAGATGGTGTCCTCAACAGAAACAGGTAAATACTGCTGAGGTGTGGGATTTAGGGAAAAGAAGTTTTATTTTGGCTTTCCCTTTAATACATTCCATTCCATTTGCCCTCTGTTTTCTACTCTGTATATCTTGGATATACTTAGTTCTTTTACATGTTTTCTTCCCTGATAGAATGGGAGCTCTTTGAAAGCAGAGAAAGTTTTTACTTTTCTTTTTATCATTAGTGTTTAATATAGTGCCTGACCTATAGTAAGCATTTGATAAACACTTGTAGACCTGGCTAATTGACTCAAGTTTGATATCTCTGTGGAGAATCAGATTGGTTGGGTATGAATAGCTAAATTGTGGTACATGAATGTATTGGAATATTACTGTACTATAAGAAAATTAAGGTTTTGCACAAACCAATGCTGCTAAAATTTGAATAAAAACAGGAAATTAGGAAAACTTTTTTCCTCTGATAATTTTATTCCGATAAAAGTCATTTATGAGATATATTGGGAACTTAGTCACATTAAAAGAATAAGCCATTCTCCAGTTGATAAATGGTCAAAGAATATGAATAGAAAGTTTTCAAAGATTGAAATTCAAGCTACTAATGCTGACAGGGGAAAAAAATGTTCTGTATCACTAATAATTCATTAGTTACTAATAATTAGAAATATGTAAATTAAAACAGGTGCCACTAAGTTGACAAAAAGAAAATGATACGCTGGAAGAATTGTGGGAAAGGTCCATTAATTCAGTGTGGGTGGAGCTGGATTGTCCTGACCATTCTGAAAAGTTTGGAACTATGCCCCTAAAGCCATTAAACTATATGCCCCCTTTGACCTGGCAGTACTGTTACTAGGTATCCACCCCAAAGATACCAAACATTGTTGTGGTATGTGAATGTTAATGGAATTCTATTTGTGCTATAAGAAATGAAGAGGATGATTTAAGAGAAATCTGAGAAGATTTCTATGAACTGATACAAAGTGAAGTAAGCAGAACAAGGAAAACAATTGATACACTAACAATATTACAAAGAAAAGTTTAAATGACTTAGGAACTCTGATCAGCACCATGATTCCAGGGGACTCATGGTCAAACATACTTGCCACCTCCAGATAAAAAAGTAATGGACTCAGAGTAGAAATTGAAACATATGCAAGACTAGAACAGGCATTGATAATGTATTATTTTGCTTAACTGTATATATTCATAATGGGTCTCTGCTTTCTCAATCGGGCATGGGATGAGGAAGTGGGAGGGAGAGAGTTTGGAACTGAAAAAACAAAGTTGAATTTTTACAAAAATCTCAACAGAACTGGAGGATGGGACCAACTTTAATAAGATAGCAAGCATTTCATTGGGAAAATGTAAAATTTTTTTCCTTTAAAAAATACTTTACATATCAAGAATCATAGATATTCCTTGAGAAAAATTTATATAAAAAAATTTTAGATTTAGTGTGAACTAAGTTCTCTACCACTGATCCAAAAAGTTAATGCAATTTTAAAACTATAGTATTCAAAACAAGGGAGATAGACATATCATGGCATTCTAAAAGATATTCATAATCTAGAACATCTTCTGAAAGCACAATCAGGATAGGGAAGGTACTCAGAACCACTCCATCTAAGGATCACTTTGAACTGTAGCAGATGGGAGACTTGATAGCTATCAAGTAACAGAAGATCTGTCATATAGGGACAGAGATTGGCTTTATTACTTGGCCCTAGAAAGCAGAATTGAGAGTAATGCATGGAAATTAAGTAGATTTTGGCCAATTTTTTTTTAATCTAATGAGCAATTAGTGCTATGGTCTGTCCAAAAGTGAAATGGCCTGCTTCAGGATAAAGTGAATTTCGCATTACTGGAGTGCTTCAGGAAGACTGGATAATCTTTAGTTAGGATTGTTAAAAGCTTTACCTAGGATATGTGTTGGACTAGTAACTAATAGATGCCTATTTTTTTCCCCTAGACCATGGGAGGAGTGTAGAGTCAGAAACTCTGGCAGAGTTGCATTGGTAAGGAAGAGATAGAGACAACCTATATCTTTGATGATCTTAAAAGTAGCATCTGGAGTTCTATCTAACATACTCTTTAGGTCATGCAAATTCTCTCTGAGATAGATGGCACCAGATGTGTCCTGTTTAGTATACTACTTAAACTATTTCCCATTCTGTAATACTAACCCAGGCACTCTTAAATTGAAGCAGGAAAGGTCACTGTCTTTAAGATAATCTTCCTCACCTGAAGCCAAGACGTTGAGGATCATTTGTGGCATAATAGTAGAGGGCTAATTTTGGAATCAGGAATAGTTAGGTTTAAGTTCCTCCATTGATTCTTACCATGTGACCACAGGCAAATTCTCTGTAAGACCGTAAGTTACAGATAAGTTACCTCTCTGAATCAGAGGGAATTTCCACATTGGGAACAACACTGAAGAAATAATAATATGTGCCTCTTGCCCTCAAGAAAGAAAACCCCCAGAGAAGGTTAACCAAGAAACCAATAGGAAATAATCACATCAAGTTTAAAGCAGGAGAGGTTGATTCCAAATGTCAGAAGGAAAAAAAAATCAGTGAGATGTGAAGAAATGTTCAGGATGACTGCATAGCACAGGGCCAGTAAAGTAAGGTTCAAACTCCTACCACCAAAAGGCAGCCACGAGCTACACTACAAATATATCATACTCTTTTGTATTTGTGACAACTGTGTCTGCATTCAAATAGAAGAAGCAGTCGGATAGAATGTTTTTCCAATGGCCATTACTGAAGTGCTAGCACATATCAAATGCTGAGAGAAGAGGAGCCTTGCAAAACACCTAGATGCATCTAGAGTCTACAAAAATCTGAAGGGAAAGCAAGTAACTTAACTGCTATATTCCTAATCAGTCTTGAGCACTTGGCAGGACTTCTATGGAGATAGGAGACCGGGGAAGACAGAAACTCTACAAAGGGACCTTTGCAGTTGGACAAGAGGAGCAGTCAAGCCAGATGGACATGGAAGACAGTCTGTTCTATTGTTCAGGGCACACTAAAACAGAAATTTAATATTGATTATTCTAAATTACTGCTGCTTTAAAGCTATACACAAAATTGCTCTCCACTGGCCAATGGAAAATATTAGCCCTGTTTCAATTTAAGTTAACCAAGTCTTAAGTTAAATGACTTGCTTTCTCTGAGGTCAATGCAAGTCATTTCTGACTTTTCCACTATGCCGTATTGCTTCAGAACTTAGGTTTATGCCACTCCAACTTCCTCCACAACTGCACAAAGGACAGGGTCCTACACCAGTTCCTCTCAGTCTTTTGGGCATTCTCCCCTTAATCATTGTTCCTTTTAGCAACCAAGCCCTTTCTGAGCCCATATCCTACAAGTTCTTTTTCCTGACATTGTCTCTCTCCCTCATGTTTCATGCTATCTCCCTACCAAGGGCTAGTTCTCTCTGCCTTCCAAGGCCAATCTGCTAAACACACTGTCTTAATAGGAGAAAGCCATAGAACATCAGTTTGAATTATAAAAAAGGCACCTCACAAATTGACACCGCTCAGACTTTTTGTTTTATTCCTCAAATCTCAAAGGACCCATGATTGCACTGGTGTGGAAGAGGCATTGATTCAACTCCTTAAATAAAACCCATAGAACACCTCACACATTATCATGGATTTTACAAAGTGCTGCTTGGGTAACCTGGTAATGAGCTACTACAAAATGCAGGATCATGGTTCACATGCATACAACCAAAGGCTGGACTCAGATTCATGGCCTTTCCAGTATGCTGTAGAACCTGCCAGACCTACACTCTGCTAATGGATCTTCCAAGAACCAGGATCCCCTCAACATACGGCATTAAATAAAGTAGGATCTTGCTGATTGCACTCTATTAAGTTACATATGCTAGAATAATGTAGATACGATTACAGTGTAATAATGGAGATAAATATTTGGTAAATTACGTAAGAATATATAGTTGAGATTCACATAAAATAGATATAAAGGGAAAAGATGCATTTTTGTTAGCTTGGTGAAACTGGGCTGAGGTAATATTCTGTTGGCATAGGCTTCAGGGTCCTCTCTTCCTGACATGTTGAGGCATCAAGTTAGAACTTGGGTGGAATGTATGTATTTAGATGTATATCACATAATGGGAGTCTTCAAGACTTTCCTTTAAAGGGTGCTGACCCCTATTGTTATCAGATACACCCCACTTTAATCACATTTCCCAATCTCTTTCCTGGAACAGGAAAGGCAGTAAGTGGCAGTGTAAAGCACACTAATTGGTTTAGCAGTGTTACCTACCTGAAGGGCCCTTCCTTTAGTCTCAATGGGGAGGGTGAATGCAGAAATGGCACACACAACGCAAACTGATGAGAAAAGACACAAGGCTCCCAGGAACGAAGCACTCATAAGAACCTGCAAGTGACCAAGAAAGGAAGTCAACTGGCTACATCCTGCAAGAGGACTCCTATGGGCTGATGAGTGCCAGAAAAGCCAAATGCTTTAAGCAGGACCAGAGGTTGGAGTCAAAGGATCTGCCTTTGATTTCTGGCTCTGACTTTGGGCAAATCATTTCATCTCTCGAGATCTCAGTTTCCTCAACCATGAAATAAAAGAGGTTTATACCAGATGACCTCTAAGATCTTTTCCAGCCCTTCAGACTGTGCACTTACTGCTTGGTTAGGCTTTAACGTTTTACAATTTTCAAGGCATTTCTGGCACAACCTGCCTGTGACTTAGTGCAAGTATCATACACACCCCTCCATTTTATAGACTTAGATTGTGACTTGACTACAATCACAGAATTATTAAATGTTGGAATAGGGCTCTTTGTATGATGCACTGTTTTCAGTGCTAGTGCACTGACTAGGACAAGCACCACTCTCACTATTTCTGCCTATAGACAGAGGAAGAATTTCAAAATCCTCACCAGTGTATGTAAGGATCAAATAAAATAATTCTATAAGGTGCTTAGCCAGTGTCTGGCACAGAATAGGCATTTAATAAATGTTTGTTCCCTTCTTGGTCCTCCATAGATCTTTTCTCTGCAATAGCTCCTTGTTCTCCATCTTTTTGGAAGCGAGAAAGTGCAATATATTTTTAAAATGTCTATTCCATAGAGAATTAAATGAATTATGATCAGACTCTCCAGGGCCATACTAATACTTAAAGTGTGCTTGATCTGGAAGGGAGCTTATAGATCATGTAGATGCATGACTTGCCTGAAGTCATGCATCCCCTTGGCAATATAATGAAGCCTATGGGCCCCTTCTCAGAATAATATTCATACAATTCATATACATACACATTAATTCCTAATTATATTTTCTAAAAATTTTAATACTCATTTTTTAAAATTTTGAGTTCCATATTCTCCCTCCCCTTGAGAAGGCAAGCGATCTATCAATTATACATGTGAAGTCATGCAAGACATTTCCATACAGAATAATATTTAAATTGAAGGAAGTTCTAAATTCCATTTGAAAGTTGGTGAAAATAAAAATGTAATTCACACCCCACCACCCTCCCATCTCAGTTCATGGACCCCTGAAAATCTACCTACAGACCCCAAGTTAAGAACCTTTGAACTAGAGCCAAAGTCTACCTTCCATTCACCACCACCCAATCAGAGAGGAGAGTCAAGGTGGCAGAGCAAAAGATAGCAATTTTATTTTAGCTCTCATAAACTCCTCCACAGTGACCTATAAAGTACGCCAGGCTGGAAAGCCAAGATAAAGTCACATTGAGTCCTTTGTCTAGCCCAGAGCAGCTTGGGAAAATAAACTGGTCTGTAGACACCGGGGTGGGGACCATACAGAAGTGTAGTACAAACACAACAGTGTGGTAAGAGCCAGAAGCAACAGTGGGGACCAACCCAAGATATCTCCATACTAGCATTAGGAGGAGGTATGCATGCAATCCAGCAGCTCCATCAACCAGAACACAGTTCCAGGGCAGAGAGGAGCAGTCGTGCTTGTGAGGGAGCAGGGGTTCTCTCTGTGTGAGAAACAAGGAACTAGTTCTAGAACCACAGTTGTTCTGAGCCCAGAGGCAGAGTGGGAACTAGTTTCTAGCCTTTAATGCTGTATGTGAGCCTGCAGTGGAAGAGAGCCACTGCTTCAGTCTCTTTGAACCTCCAGAACCACCCAGTAGGCAAACTGATCAAGTCAAGCCACAGTCTACAGGACCGTAAGCATGTACAAGCCAACACACCCAAACTGGGTCAGAAAGACCAGCAGGACAGTAAATGGACCTATCACACTACTTTGGAAGCACTGAAAACTTATAGGCCCCTGGACAGAGCTGTGAAAGTAGCAGAAGGACATAGAGGACAAACCTCCAGAGGTGAGCAGAGCACAACTCCAACATAATCTAGGGTCATAAAAAGCTGGTATGGTGACAGGGAAGCTCATGATACAAAAACAGAAGACAATGACTTGAAAACATCTATAAAGAAAGCCTCAAAAAATGCAGATTGGACACAAGCCCAACAAGAATTCCCAAGTTCAAGAAAGAAAAATTTTAAAAATTATTTTTAAAAATCAAATAAGAGCTGTAGAGAATAAATTGAGGAGAGAAATGGTATACAAGAAAATTATGTAAATAGATTTAACATGTAGGTAAAGAGGTACCAAAAAATGCTGAAGAAATTCCTCAAGAAGCAGAATTGGCCAAATGATAGAAAGTACAAAAAATGCTGAAGAAAATAACTCCTTATGATATAAAAAAAAAGTTGAAAAAAAAAGAAGAAAATGTGAAATATCTCATTGGAAAAATAACTGACCTGGAAAAGAGATCAAAGAGAGAAAATTTAAGAATCATTGAAATAAGAAATTAAAAAGGAAAACTGTCTAGATAGCTTAGAATCAGAAGGCAAAATAGAAATTGAAAGAATGCACCAGTCACCTCTTAAAAGAAATATCAACATGAATACTTCCAAGAATATTATAACCCAAATCCAGAACTCTCAGATCAAAGAGAAAATACTAAAAGCAGCCAGAAAGAAATAGGTCAAATACCATGGAGGCACAGTCAGTATCACACCAGATTTAGTAGCCACCAATATAAAGGAGAAGAGGGCTTAGAGTATGACATTCTGGAAGGCCAAGGAGCTAGGAATACAACCAAGAGTAACAAGCAAAGTAGTATAATGCTGGGACTGGGGTGCTCAGGTGGGAGTGCCTGGGGGGAATGGGCAATTAATGAAATAGAAGCCTTTCAAGCATTCCTGATGAAAAGACCTAAGCTAAACAGAAAATTTGACATTCAAACCAAAGACACAAGGGTGCACAAAATGTTCAACACAAGTGAGAAATTACATTCCTGTATAGTAAAATGATACAGACATACATGTAACACCCCTCAGAACTTCATTGTCACTAGGACTGTTTGAGCGAAACTTTTGACAGGGCATGGATGTGAATCTATTATATTGGGATGATCTCAAAAGTAAAGTGAGTTTTTTCCCCTATATCAAGCCTAAATTTATCTCTTTGCAACTTCTCCACATTGTTCCCAATTCCTCCCTCTTGCAATCTAGCTTAATCCTTCTTTCACATGACAACCCTTTAAAGTATTTGAAGACAATTATCTCTATCCCTACCCCCAACTTCTCATCTGAAGGCTAAACAACCCAAGTTCTTTCAACCAATGTTTATATAGCATAAGGATTATAAGAATCGGTGACAAATTGTAATAAAATGCCATTTCTATTCTTTCTTGGGGAAAGTTATAGAAAAATGTTGAGATGGCTAATTAGGGTATATTTGTTTTGAATTTATTATTTGGGTGTTACACTGACCACCAAATCTCTTTAGGTCTCTCTTAGAAGACTGGGGCTAACTTTAACCCCAAACTGTATCTACACTGGCTGATTAGGGTGGTTTCTTCAATAAGTTACGATTCACTCTTAGAGTCCTGGGGGTAACTAGTATGGGCTGAGACATAGATCTTCTACTCACTGAGCTCCTGAGTCCCCATCAGCATGCTTCCCATTTAAACACTATCAGGAAATATTTACTAAACAAAAAAGATGAAGCAAGCATAATCATAAAATAAATCCACCCACAAACCTGGATCATACTCCCCCACCAACGTACAGTGTTTTTGCATGGGAGTGGGTACAATAATAAACCTAGCAGTGAGCCATGAATAGGGAAACTCGTGTACTTATAACCCTGGACTTCAGGCCTTGGTGTCTTGGATTTCTTTTGGGAACATAGGACACCTGTTGGATGAATATATTTCTCTACTGGGCCTCAACATTCACCTGCTAAACAAAGCAACTTCCTACTACTTAAGAGCATTAAGCCTTGAATCTTCAGAGTTTTCTAGATATATTCCTCTTGACTACATTATATTATTTCAGTGAAAATCAGTTCAATTAAGCTTGATACCTTCAAAGCTATTCAGGTCTTTCAAGGCACAGAAGGCAGTAAAGGACAAAACAGGCATTCCTCTAAAGTGTTTCCTCTCTCTCAGGCTGTAAATGGCTCCATCAAACAAGATGGCCTATTCCTAGTCCTTCAAGAAACAGAAATTCTGCTTTTTCTTCAACCAGCTCCCAGCATCAGAGCTGTTCTCTGCTTGGAACCACTCCCTTTATCAACTACAAAAGTTTTAATCAGCTGGTTTCAGCACAAAGTATCTGCTATTTTCTTCTGCCTCCAGTGGCTTTTCAGTCATGGCAGCTTCTAACATCAGCCTCTATGTTCACTTCCCCAGCTTCTAATGACTCTCCTGCTTCAAATCAGGTCCTCTTCATGTGCCACAACCCACTTATAACTTATGCTAAGAAATCCCAAATCCATATTTCCACTCCAGTGGCTAGTACATGGTGGATAAATGGGCAAAAAACGATTTTCAAAAGAGAAAACAAATTCAATCAAAAAGAATTAATCACCCGCTCTGTACCAGACATTTTATTAGCTGCTGAAGATACAAAGACAAAAAATGAAAAGAGTGTCTTCTAAGTTGCTTACCTCCTATCAGGGCAATTCAACACGAGTATATAAGAGATAATGGAGTAGTTCGCCATTTCCCTCTCTAGCTCATTTTACAGATGAGGAAACTGAAGCAAAGAGGATTAAGTGACTTGCCCAGGGTCACACAGCTATTAAGGGAGGCTAGATTGGAACTTGGGTTGTCTCTCTATCCACTGTGCCACCTAGCTGTCCCTTGCCCCCATGGACCCCCTAAAATCTACCCACAGAACCTTTGAGGGTCCACAGAGCCCAGATTAAGAACCCCTGGACCAGATCCCTTCCAGATCTTGAGAACAACACTCAGGGCAGTTAGGTGGGGCATTACATAGAGCACTGGCCCTGGAGACAGGAGGACCTGAGTTCATGTCTGGCCTCAGACATTTACTAGCTGTATGACCCTGGGCAAGTCACTTAACCCTGAATGCCTCCCAAAAACATGAACGAAACTTCATTCTAAGAAGTGCCTACCAGTCATTAAGCATTTACTAAGTGACTATTATCTGCCAGGCCTGTGCACTGGACATTCAAAGAAAGAAAGGAGGTAATCCCTGCTCTCAAGAAGATAACATGCAAACAACCTTAGATAGGATAAATTGGTTGTGGGGGTGCGGGACGACTTTAGGGCAAGAGATGGGGGTGGGGGGTAGGGTGGGGAGCAAACAGGAAATCAAAGCCCCTCTACCCAAAGTTGAAGAAAAGTCTCCCTCATAATTTCCCCTTTTCTTCCTCCCATTTTCTCCTTTCTCTCTTCCCCTTCATTCTCTGTATCCTCCCTCTTCTGTGAGGACAAGAGTCCAAACCTCTTTTCAAAAGGAGGGAGAAGGCATGTGTGAAGAAACAGTCTAATCTGTCAGTTCCCAGGAGAGTCTATTATATATAAATAGATCTGTCCCAATGGGCACAGTCTTCCCAGGGTTTCTGGGGGCTTTGGGAGGCTCAGAGGGATCAAGTAACTCACTCAACATCACCCAACTAGCAGTGACTCAGCCAGAAATTGAATAGATCTGGTGTTCTTCCCATCACATCAGGCTGCCTCACTCCACAAAGCTGCTTATTTATCTGTTAGAAGTGGTTAAACTAGGTCATTGTAAGGCATGGAACCAACACAGATACAACCCTAGAAGGGACATAGACATAAGCATCCCCAGGTAAGTTAATTCAGTTGAATTCAACAAACATTAAGCATTATACTGGGTATAGTATGAGGTAGTTAGGTGGATAGAGTGCTGGGCCTGGAGTCAAGAAGACTCATCTTCCGAGTTCAAATCCAGCCTCAGACAATTACTACAGCAAGTCACTTAACCCTGTTTGCCTCAATTTCCTCATCTGTAAGTTAAGCAGGAGAAGGAAATGGCAAACCACTGCAGTATCTTTGCCAAGAAAACCTCAAATGGAGTCACAGAGAGTGGGACATGACTTAACAACAATAAGAAAGGTGTGATGTGGCTCTTCTGCTTGGTGCCAAGGATACAAGACATTTCCATGTCTGAAATGAGTCCCTCTTCACTTCTTTGGATCATAGATTTAGATCTCAGACTCCATGGAGTCCAACACTCTTCCTCATCTCCCTTGCTATTAGTGTTCTCTCACCACTGCCCCCAATCGATAATTACTTGGCATATTTTATAACGTTTACTTTCTATGCACATGCAGCACCACAAGCTCCTTGTGAGCAGTGACTGCTTTATCTTTCTATCCCCTCATTGCCTAGCGTGGTGTCTTGTGCATAAGAGGTACCTGCAGACCTTGGTTGAACTGTTCAGTTCAATGGTCATTGCTCTCAAAAGGCTTATAATCAAATGTGCACTAGGGTCGATGATACAGGGGAAAATGAGGACAGCAAGAAAAAGATCTAGGCAAAGTGTTACGGGAAATTGGAGAAGGGAGGGATCATTTTCACTAGGGGAGTTGGGGGCAGGGAGAGGAGTCATCAGGGAAACCTTTGTGAAGGGAACACCTGAGCTGGGCCTTGAGGGAAGAGAAAGACCTCACCAGATGGAGATAGGGAAGAAGTCCACTCCAGGTAAGGGGGGCAGGGCAAGAAAAGGAAAGGACAAAGACTCAGGATGGAAAGTACATCAGAGGGCATAGTAAAAGATAAGGCCTCTCCCCCTTCTCTGCCGGGATTCTACCTCCTCTCATTTCATGATAACCGTTATCTGATACCTTCTCAAATTCCCCTCAGCTGGGGGTGGGTTCTTATTGCTATGTCTTTAACTTTTAACCTGTGTGTCCCCTCCCACCCCCCTTATTGGGGATTCTGGAGTGTTTAGAAGATGGGTGGAGGCCACCTAACCCCAGATAGAAGCACACACCCACTCTAGAACTGCCTCCCTAAGATTAGATACCTGTTATCATTTTTATATTCTTTTCCAGTAATAAATTTTTTTAAATTTGGTTAAGTTCCAAATTCCATCCCTCCCTCCATTCCCTCCTTCCTCAGAGGGTAAGTAATCTGATGTACATTGTACTTGTACAATCGTGACATCCCATTATCTTAGCACATTTTATTAAGGAAGGAACCCATAAGGAGGTCATCATTTTTCATTGAAAGGTGACTGCACCTGGGATAATGTAATATACCTGTGAGTTTGAAACTCTGAAGATCAGGATTGTTCCCCTGAGTTGTAAATAGGCAAATATGCCCTACCTTGGGGTGATTCAAACCCCCTGGGATGTAGGTTTCTCAGTAATAAAGCATGCTTCCTGTGACAGTGACACCATCTCCAACAGGTCCCTCTAGGATCCTAAATCCACCCTGCACATAACAAGGCATAGCATCACCTCTTCTGCATCCCTACCTTGGCACCCATGCACACAGCTGGTACTAAACAGACTTTATTGCAGCTAGACGAGGCCTTAGAGATCATTTGGTCCAACTCCATAATCTTACAGATGGGAAAACTGAGACTTACCAGGCAAAGTGATTTGTCCAAGGTCATACTGATAACAAGGGCAAGAACTGAAACTTGAACCTATATATGTGATAGTGTGAGAAATAATTCATTTGGACCCCTACTCTATTCGAATCAGGATCAATCAACTTGATATGATTCCACAGGAGTAGTGATTGCAGGTTCTGTATAGTAAGTCCCAGAGCCATGAGCTACAGATTGTAAGTTCACTCGCCCAATCATAGGAAGCTAACTAGAGGACCCCCTCCACCCTTGTTTTTCCTTGTCATGGTGACCAAGCCCAGTGTGATGGAGGTGATTCCACTACATGGAAAGTCCTCCACCTCTTTTTTTGTACTTCCAGACCATTCTCTCTTGTCCAGCAAGAACAGGTGACCATCTTATGATCACTTAGTCAGTGGAAATATTCCTTGCTTCACCCAACTTGTGACCCTGCTGACAGATCATTTTTATTTATTTTAGCTTATGCATCATGTCGACCAATGTGATTCTGTATTTTACCATGCCTCTTTTGCATTTTTGGGTATCAAACTCTATAAATATAAGGCTAGTTCTCTTTCCACTACATCCTGCTGCTTCCCTGGGCTATTGAAGACTCAAACGATGATGATCTTACTTGTCTCATCTTTGAGTAGGGGGCACAGTATTGCTTTCCCACAGGATTATAGATTTAGAGGTGGAAGGAAGCTTAGAGGTTATTGAATCCAACCCTCTCCTTTTACAGATGAAGAAATGAAGACTTCTTGTTGAGTCATTTCAGTAGTGTCCTACTCTTCGTAACCCTATTTGGGGTTTTCTTGGCAAAGATACTGGAGCGGTTTGCCATTTTCTTCTCCAGCTCATTTTACAGATTAGGAAACTGAGGCAAACAGTTAAGTGACCTGCCCAGGGTCACACAGTGTCTTCGGCCAGATTTGAACTCAGGAACCAGACATCCTGATTCCAGGCCCAGCACTCTATGTACTATGCCACCACCTAGCTGCCCCAACTAGGACTTAGAGAAATTAAATTACATTTCCAAGATCATGTATTTAACAAAGGTGTCTGAGGTGGGTTTTAAACTCAGGTCCTTCTGACCCTAAGTCGAGCACTCTGGCCACTAGAGTTTCTCTTCACTTAGGTGGGAGAAAGGTGACGACTCGAGGAAATTCCTAAGCATGGTAGAGCGGAGTTCTGGATTTGGAGTCAGAAGACCTAGGTTCAAATTTTGGCTCAGCTACTTAAAATCTTTGGCCTTGGGCAAATCCTTCAGCCTCCCCCAAGCCTGTTTCCTCTTCTACAAAAAGAAGAGGTTGGACTTGGTTCTTTCCAATTTCATTACGCTCCGATAAGTACAATCCCTGGTTATGCTTCCCGTCTGAAGATTCCCAAGATACCCATTTCTTCACCTCCACGGCCACCTCCTTCAGGCTCACTGCTCTGGTAAGAGTCCAGAGCATCTTTCTTACCTGGGCTATAAATGGAGCCACCATCGCACCAATCCGACACAAAGAGCCACTTGTCCCCATGCCCAGAGCTCGCATTGTGGTGGGGTAGACCTACAGCAGAAGATGAAAGGGAGAGAAGCCCCAATTAAGCATTAAAGACCCAGGGCATCCCTCTGTCCTCTATCTTCCCCAGTCCAGGATCTGTGCCTCTGAGACTGTGCATAGCCCTGAAGGACATTGGACAGTGCCGTTTGGCTAAGTTATTTGAAGGAATAGATGAATGTCAATATAGTTGATGTTGAGAGCATCCATGCTAGACTGGAGATGGCCAAGAGAAGGCAAAGACTGAGAAACAGCTAATATTTCATACTACAGGTAATGGGGAGCAACTGTAGTTTAAATAGGAGAGGAAAATAGTTAGACATACTTTGGGAAAGTCTATTCAGTAACTGGGGAATGTATAAAAAGGGAAAGAGATTCAAGATAGGGAGAGCAACTACAGGCTATTACAGCTAGGCGGCTCAGTGGTTAGAGTGCCAGCCCTGGAGTCAGGGGTACTTAAGTTCAAACATGGCCTCAGAGACTAGCTGAGCAAGTCACTTAACCCCAATTCCCTTCCCCCCCTCCAAAAGATAATGTCATTAAGGAGCTTTGCAAATATTAAAGGGCTATATGAACGTTAATTATTATTTTTAAAAATTTTAAACCACAATAGTCCAGACAAATAATGAATGCAAGAATTTTAGTTTGTTGGAACATCAAGTTTTGGATTATGATATGAAATAAGGGTGGAAAGGCAGGTTTGAGTCAGATTGCAGAGAGCATTGAATGGCAGGGGAAAGGTTTGTCTTTTACTCTAGAAAAAAGTAGGGACAATGAAAAATTTTGAGCTGGGAAGTAATGTGACCAGATGCTGGACTACATTCATATCACTTGAGCAACCATGTAAAGAATGACCCTCAGGGACCAAGAAGAAACAAGTCTAATCCCTTTTTCACAGGACAACCCTTCAAATACTGTCACTTTCATGACAAAAAGGATTCAAGTGCCTTCTCTGGTCGTGGAGAGAAAGCAAATAAGGAGTTTGGAGGAAATTGAAATATATGCAATACTCTCTTGGGGGTGGGGGGAGTTGGGGGAGGCAATCAGGGTTAAATGACTTGCCCAGGGGCACACAGCTAATAACTATCTGACGCCACATTTGAACTCAGGTCCTCCCAACTCCAGCGCCAGTTGCTCTATCCACTGCAACACCTAGCTGTTCCATCATTTTTAGGGACATACAATTTCCAGACATTTTGAAGCCACAAGGAGAAAAACAAGTTTGAAGGAAATCAAAATATACACATTACTCATTTTTTCAGCTCACTAAAAAAAAAATTGATCTAACATCTGTTAGAGGAGAAACATAAAGATGTCTTCAGCATAACTAGTTTGCTCGTGCAATTATCCAGTTTGGGGTATTGCATTTAAAAATAGAATCGAGGCAACTTCATGTCTTTTCATCCAGATTAGAAGTTGGTTGATCGCTCCCTATCCTGACTAGCTCTCAAAGGATCAGATGTAGATGACAGTCACAGCAGGCCCGGTGATTGCTCTCTGTATATCATCTTGCCTCTGGCGAGAACCCTAAATCCCCAAAGCCCATTTCCTTTGTTTTTACCAGCTCATTGACAGTTTGCTCTGCTCTCCAGTTTTTGCCTGTTTCTCGTTAATCTGCAGAAAATGGAGAGAAGCCAAATTTTGACCCAACTTGTCACAAAATGTGAAAGCATTACAAAGGAAGTCTGATTAGCACATTTGTAATTGTTGCCTTGGAATAAACTCTATTTTTAAAGGTAACACCCCAAACTAGATAATTTTAGGAGTAAACTAGCTATGCCAAAGATTTTTTTTAATGCTCTTACTGTAACAGATGTTAGAATTATATCTTCTCGGCAAGCCTATGAGAATTGAATACAGTTCAGTTTCTTCACATTTCTTTTTTTCTCCCTGTGGCTGCAATATACCTGGGAATTTCATGTCTGTGAAAAAAAAAATGAGTACTGCATATATTTCAATTTCCTCCAAAACTTATTTTTCTCTCCAGGGCTGCAAAATTTCTGGAAATTGGAAATCTTTAATCCAAACAGACCACATCTCTTTCTAGCCCTGGAAACATCTGGTTTTTCTAACTTAGTGAAACCGATTGTTCAATTTGCTGATCTATTTTCAACTAAAAGTTTTATTCCTTTGTAAGGAGTGTTGGCCCTTTAAGAAAATGTCTGAAAAAAATTTTTTTTAATCTACCAGGTTGGTAGCATACTTGTCATCTATTTCCTGTTGAACTGGAAGGGGGAAACTTTCCCTTCTGTGAAGCCCTTGTCAGACATCCTGGTGGAGCCCCTCTGCCTTCAAAGAACCAAGCAGAAAAAAAAGTCTAATACCTCTTGCCCCCAATAGCCTTTATTCGGGGCCTCCTTTACGTGGAAGCAACTTCAGCTTGACTTTTGCACTAGAGCAGGAGTCCATAAAGGGCACCAAAAACTTGATTTTTTAAAATATACTGTGACAGCTGTGTTTCAACATCATCTGTTTCCTTTATGATCCTCTGTCTTTTATTTCACCCATTTAAAAATATTATTCTGAGTCCATAAGATTTCATCCGACAGCCACAGGAATCCACAGCACACAAAAAGTGAAGACCCTATATCCCGAGCTTGAGTGATATTCTCCTATCGTCCTCCAAAGCCTGGGTGTGGAGGGGACACTTGCATGAGCTGAATTTCTGAAAATACATGAGGGCAAAAAGTGTCCTTTCCCAACAACAATACAAAGTTAGAAATCCCTGCTGGGCATCATTTCAATGGGATGTATTTAGAAAGTCATGAAAGCTTTTAAATCTTAAAAGGAACCTCTTAGAGGAGGGTAAGGAAAAGTTGCCGATGGATGGCCACACACTTTAAATGATTTATCAAAAGCAGTTTCAATGACTTTACCCATCAGACCCCTTCAGAAAGACCAACCTCAGCGGTATAGATATAGATGGTATTGAAATTTGCTGACACCAGGGCCCTCAGCATGAAGAGGAAGCCAATCAGGCCTGTACTAGAAAAGAGAGAAAGAAAGAAAAAGGATACAAACCATTATTAGCTTAGGGTCACCACTAAGGCAATAAAGAAATATTTACAGAGCCAACATCCACACCAACGAGTCAGGGTTTGTTGTTGTTGTTTTAAATCAGCAAAAATAAATGGGTGCGTCAACCCTCCGGCCAGAAGAGAAACGTAAGGGCTCCACTAGCCCTTTTGTTAGGTCCTCAAACAGGACTGTGGGCCACGACTCCATCCTTCATCCTTCAATGAGGACCCTTCCTATTCTCAAACATTCCCCTCTAGCCTAGGGCTTTCCATATAGGAGTAAGGTGGAAATGAAAGTGGAGCATCCCTGCTCCCTTACTGCCACTAAGTGCAGTCCTGCATAGTTTCATAGACTTTTTAAAAAATTAAAATCATGCTACTGACCAGAACAAGAGCCTTCAAAATGAATTCTTCCAGCCACTTAGATGGAGAGGCATAAGACCTGGGATTTCCTTGGTGAGGAAACATCATCTTATCAAAGCAGGATATCACCTTCTCTGCAAATTATGTCTTATGGAGTTGCCTAGAGCCATTGCCCAGGGTCTCTTGACTCAGATTTGTAAGGGGCAGGACTTAAACCTAAGTCTCTGTAGTTCCATGTTGCCTCTCAGGTATGCAAGCTGCCAAAATTATCCAACCTCTTCAGTTGGCTTTGCCACAGCCATGCTCTGTGCCTGCAAATTTAACTGGCAGATAGATTTATGGTAATCTCTCCTAAAAGGGTTCTGATTTTCCCCCATAAATATGTAGGTAGGGTGGTTTGACCACCAACTTTAACATACTTATTAGACACTCCCCATTCAACTGTAGAGGAGGAAGGACAGCAGGTGGAGAGAGTCACCGTTTAGAACAAACAAGCCCCCTTTCTTTTCTCCCTAATGTGGGCTAAACATCTCATTCTTTTCACATAAACACAAGTGGGCAGCCAGCAGATGCCCTGGAGAACTCTCATGAGATTACAGAGGCTCAGGTAAAACATTTTACAACCACTACTTTAAGAGAGGCAGCATGGAACAGTAGACAGAAAGGCAGGTTTACATCCTATTTCTGACACATACTGGCTGCATGACTTGTGAGAGGCCATTGATTCTCTCAGTGCACCCAGGCAACTAAGACTGGATATCTCCCAGGCATCTCAAACTCAACATGTCTGAAAGAGAAGGGTACCACCATCCTCCAGTCACCAAAGTGCACAACCTCAGCACCATCCTGGGAATCCTTTCTCACCCTCACTGCATGTATCCAATCTGTTGCCAAGGCTTGTTGAGAACGTAGAAACAACATCTCTAGTAGTTGGGGGTTTCTCTCTGCTCATGTAGCCACTGCTCCAATGCAGACCCTCATCACCTCAGACCTGGACTATCGCAAAAGCCTTTTAGTCTCCAAACCTCAAGTCCCCAATCCATCCTTTGCTCATCTACTAAAGTGATTTTCCAAAAGCACAAGGTTTTCCATTTTACTGCACCCTCTACCCCCATTTAATAAACCTCAGTGACTCCCTATTATCATTTGGATCAAATGGAAAATCCATTGTCTGGCTTTTAAAGTCCTTCACCAAGGGAGCATAACCAGGAGAACATTGTACACAACCACAGACACGTTGCTTCTGTGATGACTAACTTGGGTAGACTTGGCTCTTCTCAACAATGCAAGGCTCTAAGACAGCTCCAAAAGACTCATGATGGAAAAGGCTATTCACATCCAGAGAAAGAATTACAAAATCTGAATGCAGATGGAAGCAAACTATTTGCTCTCTCTTTTTTAATTTTATTTTTATTTTTGGTTTTGTTACCTCTTTCTCACAGTTCATTTCATTGGTTATAATTCTTCTTTACAACTTGATTATTGGGAAAATAAGTTTAATGTGAAGGTATATGTAGAACCTGTCTCAGATAACATGCCATCTTGGCGGGGGTAGGGAGAGAAAATTTGGAACTCAAAAACTTGTGGAACTGAGTGTTGTAAACTAAAAAAATAAATTAATTAATAAAAAATAAAGTCCTTCACCACCTCCCTGGCCTCTTTGTCCCTGCCCAGTCTTCTTAGATGCAGCAACATCTCCCACCTCCATGTCTTTTCACTGGCTGTCTGGAATGTTTGTCTTCCTCCACCTGTCTCTACCTCCTGGTTTCCCGACTTCCTTCGAGACTCGACTCAAATCCCATATTCTCCAGAAACATCTCTGGGTCCCCATTTTCCTTCCCCTCCATCCTAAAAAGTACTTTTAGAAATGACCTCCAATTCTATATAGTTATAGATATTTGTATGTTTCTATTTCTATATATATATGTGTCTTTTCTGAACAATTTTTTTTTCATGTTGTTTCTCCCATTAGAATGGGAGCTCTTTGAAGAAGGGAACTGGGTTTCTTTTGCCTTTCTTTGTATCCCAAAACAGTTGCTGATCTGCATGAATAGACAGCATTTCCTCACAGGGAGCTCCCTAACACTAATAACAATCATGGATTTGGAACAAAAACAAAACAGTCCACTGCTCTAAACCCAACTATTGTGCCACATCCAGCAGGAAGATACCTTGAAGTACAAATATTGAGCAGCAGAAAGAACAAAGCTGTGCATCCCATGGTGATAGAAAGGCTGATCCGTCGTCCCAGGAAATTGATGCCGAGGATATTTAAGGGATTCACTAGAAGGGAAGAAGCAACACCAGTCCTTGGCATTTTAGAAAGCAGTTAGCACATTGAGACATTGACATTAGCCATTTCTTGTCATTTCAGATTCAAACTTCTTGAACGCTGCTTCCTTGGTTCCTTCTACGTAAAGTAACTCTGCCGGAAGCCCTTTGTTTCTGAGACACAGACAGAAGTCTATTGCATGGATATATTAAGTCATAGTCCAGATTGCTTAGTGTAAATCACCACCTCCCGTTAGGGGGCAGGATCACTTTCAGTTGGGAGGTTAAATCTCTAGATTGGTTTTCCCCAGAGCAGCCTGGTGATTGAAGGGCCAACCTTGGAGTCAGCAGGACTGCTTCTGGCACCAGGTGGTTAAGATCAAATCATCTAATCTCTTAATGCCCCAGGAAGGGGCCCTGTTAAATCCACATTGCCGTTGAATTGACCATCTCCTATAGAGGAGGAAATTAGTAGAATGTAATCTCCTTGAGGGCAGGAATTATTTTTCTCTTATATTGCTATTCTTCCTAGCATGAAAGCTGGTGCGTATCAAGCTTTTAATAAATGTTTATTTTACCCTACCTGATTACAAAGGGATGGTGCACTAGACCTAGACTCAGGAAGACTTGAGTTCAAATTCTGCCTCAGGCCTTTATGAATGACATGATTCTAGATGTATCACTTAGCCTCTGTCTGCCTTCATTTTCTCATTTGTAAAATGTGAATAAATAATACCACCTCCATCCCAGGATTGTTGCTTCTAAGTGAAATAAAATAAGATAAACTTTATAAAATATCTTTGCAAACCTTGAAGCAGTATATAAATGCTAATATTATTAGTTTGTTGATTGAAAAAAAAAAAACCAACCATCGCACAGAGTTTCTGCACCAAGAACTTCTTATACTGATAAAATTACCAACCCAGGCATTTTCTCTCCCCAATAAAAACAAACACAGCATACAAATATTCATCTCTCCTGGTCATCAGCGTTTGAGGCACTAAGTGACATTTCCGTGGCTCAGAGAACATTTCCAAAGCACCGTTTCCTGACCACCCTCAGACGTCACAAGTCAGTTCTGGCAGGAATTTGGGGAGGAAAGGAGAAAGTTACAAGCTAGAGTACAAGGGATTGCCAGGAGCTGGGGGAGGAGGGAAGGAAGGAGAGGAAGAAAGATAAGAAGCGGGCCACTGATCTCCAGAGAACTGGAGCAGAACATGGGAGGGAAGGAGGAAGACGGACGGAGGTGGCGTTCTCTCACTTGTGGATGCCAGTGATCTCCGGCACACTTGAAGATTCACATGTGCAGTCACAAACACAAAGGAACAGAGAAATACAATTGCTTCATCAAAACAGAGATGCCTGCATACGGATAAGTTGTTTCAAGCCTGTCTGACTCTTTGTATCCCCATTTGGGCTTTTCTTGGCAGAGATACTGCAGTGGCTTGCTATTTCCTTCTCCAGAGAATTAAGGCAAAGAGAGGTTAAGTGACTTGCCCAGGGTCACACAGTTAGTAAGAGTCTGAGACTGGATTTGAACTCAGGTCTTCCTGACTCCAGGCCTAACTCTCTATCCACTGAGCCACCTAGCTGCCTCCTATGCAAAGGGGCAGGACCCAAGCTCCAAAATGTACCTTCAAATTGTTCAAGAAGCAGTGGAAAGGGCAGTGGTTCTAATGGACCTTTGTTCAAATCCTGCCTGTCATTGTTACCTTTGGCAAGTCGCTGCACCATTCCTGCCTCAGTTCATCTGCGACCCAAAACACTCTCCCCCACCCCACCCCCCAACACACACACACACACTGACGCAAAGGCATCACAGCACATTGACAAGGCACTGACTCACAGTCCTGCTATTTGCAGGCACTCACATTAGCTAACTTACCACTTTCTCTTGCTTTGACACATTCTCTATCTTCTACCCACTCCAATTCTGCTCCCAATACACTCTGTCACAAACACCCAGGGGCCAGCTACCACATTGTATACTTCACTGATTACTAGCATCTGAAGAACATCCTGATGCTCTATTTTAGTTACGGATGTGGGGGGGGGGATGGATAGAGGGAGAAAGGGAGAAAAGGAGAAGGAAGGAGGAAGGAGGGAGGGGGGAGGGAAAGAGGGAAGTGGAAGAGGAAGGGGGAGAGAGAAAGGGGGGAGCAGAAAAGGAAAAGGGGGGAAAGAAAAGGGGAAAGAGAAAGAGGGAAAGGGAGAAGAAGGAGGAAGGAAGAAAGGGTGGAGGAAAAGAGGGAGAGGAAGGGGAGAAAGGATAGAGGGAGGGAAAATGGGGAGAGAAGAGAGGAAGGAGGGAGAGGAAAGGGGGAGGAGAGGGATATGGTGGGGAGAACCCATGGGCACAAAGGGAAGGACAAAGAAAGCAAAGGGAGGGGGAAAGAGATAAGAGGTATCCATGACTGCCTCCAAGTTGAATCTCCCAAGTCTACCATCTTTGCTGAATTCCTCATTTAACAGAAGAACATGAAAACCTTTTGAATTCAGACTTTACTAATATATGATGGTGATAGTTCACCAAAACAAATAGTTTAGCAAGTATTTAGGAAGTCTTTGATAAACAGTTGGAAATAAGTTCCCATTTTTTGAAATTTCAGGCTATCAAAGTTCAATCTAGGTCTAATTGCTTTCTCCTCTATCCCAAGTGATTCCTTCCCTGTACCTTCAACCTGGATGAAAGAATGGCCAAAAGATCGTATGAACATATATTTAGAGTTTTAAGGGAGCTTAGATGTCACCGAGTCCAAAATTCTCATTCTAAAGAGGAAACTGAGGTCCATAGAGGTTAAGTGACTTGATCATAGTCACACAGTTTATTTTGGGGGTGGAATTCAAACCTGCATCTTCCTACCTGGTCCAGTATCCACTACATTGAGCTGTCTACTAATAATACATTTATGCCAATAGTGCTTAAAATTCTACTGGTGAAAACCATCATTTTCATTTAATTCCTTCAATTTATCTTTAGTTACTCTAATGACATCTCAGCCTAATGCTTCATCAGAGCATGAAGGTGACCCTGGGTTTTCCAAGGTTAAAGTATAGCCCCTGGCAGGTCCTACCTTCCAAGTTAGAGAAGATCATCGATCCAGGCTGGAAGGGACCTCAGAGGTCACTTAGTCCATCCCCTTCATTTTATATATAAGAAAACTGAGTGCAGGTAGGTTAAGTGATTTTTCTCAAGTAAGTAAGCATCAGAGTCAGGATTTGAACTCATGTGCTCTGGCTCCAGTCAGTGCTTCTTCCACTGTATTACATTGCCTCTAAGGACAAACTAACAACGTCGTGACTGTGTGTCCATCATCCTATGACCAACCTAGCTGAATTTGGAGACACTCACCATCAGTATAATGGTAATGATTATGAGGGCTACTTCAATTCACACAGACTATCTTCTAATCTAAGGCATGGAGGAGCTATGACCTGGATCATCGGAGGCAAGAGGACCCACACCAAAGAATACATTTCTCTTTCAAAGTACTGAAAAAATAGCTTTGATTTACAACAGACAGTAGTTTAAAAGCATCTTGATGTCATTGGTGTGGAAAACTCCTTTCACTAATGCAAATTAATGAAAATTAGTTGTTTTTTTTTTAATTTTCAAATTCATTACCTAGTAAGCAGCCTTTTCATTATTGAATCTGCAGTAAAGTGAGAAGCCTGGCACAATAGAGTGGTAGCTAAGGAGTCAGAAGACCCAAGTTCAAATTCCACCTCATATCCTATCTGTGTGACCTTGGACAAATCAGCTTAATGACTCAGAGCCTCAGTATCCTCAGGAGGTTGGTCTAGATGGCCTCTGAGTTCCCTTTTCTACAGCACATCTATGATCCTAGATGAAAGACAGTTGTCAGGTCCATATTCAGAGCTTTTTCAGCTGGGTGAGACTTAGCAGAGCTTATGTTCTATAGATAAAGCTATCAAGAACCCATCCATGCCTGGATGAATAAGGATGAGGATGATGACCAATAGTGCTTTTAAGGTGGGCAAAGCACTTTCCATACATCATCTCAGTCGATCTTCACAACAACAGTGCTTACCCTGGGTCTGAGGATGAATTCAAACTCAAGTTGTCTTGATTCCAACCCCTAACTGGGGTGCCACCTCACTCCCTCTACTAGCCAGCATCAAAGAATGTTTGCATTTCTTCAAAACGTTCTCAAATTTGGATTTTGTTAAACTGCCAGATTGCTGTCTTCATACTGTCCTGAAATGGGAAAGTCTGACCGTACCCAAGAGGACGGGGTCAGCTCTGCTGGGCAGGAGCCTTGCTACCAGTCAAGTTCTCACGCCTTGTTTTGAGAACCTTATACATGTTAAACAAAGCAGAGACTTAGCAGACGAAAGACTGCTTACGGGCGATCTCTCCCAGGGTACTGATGATCATGGTCTTGTAGTCCGAGGGGGCAAACAAGTGGCAATGACAAGGGCTCTTGCTCTCCTCTGAGTCTTCACTCAGCACCATCTGTGTCTCAGCTTGGGAGCCACAGACCAAGTCTCGCTCCAATAACTCAGCACTGGCCAGGATGACCCCGTAATATGCAAAAGAGATCCCAAGCCTGAAAAAGCAGGGAATGAGGAACAAGCATCAGGATTTGAAAACTTCTTTCCTCTCTAATGGGATGGGGGTAATAAGAAATACAATTTTTTTTAAAGGAAAATGACACAGCCACATGAAAAACTTGTGCCTGTCCACATCAGAGGTGGGGGCATATTGGAACTCCCTATTCCCGTTAATTAAGAACAACCAAAGGAAGAGCTTGATTATTCATTAGCATAATGGAAAAATAACTAGATTCAGATTCAGAGAAGAACTTAATTAGCAATTTTTATACCCAGTGTAAATACAGTTATCCTTTCCACACCTCGACTTCCCCATCATGGCTTCAGTATATCACAGGTTGGCATGAGAAATTAAATGGGACTTGGAGAGAGAGTTTTGTGGAAGCTGCAGAGGACGCATGAAGGCCAGCAGATGACACACAAAAAAATTTAGAAACTCAGAAATGCATAAAATACATGTACAGTATCGTATGATAGCAATATATTTTTATCTTTAAATACCATAATAATTCAGACCTCTTCTCTGATACAAAGGGAGGGCCAAAAATGTTTATGCTGATTTTCCCAATTGCAGGGCACTGTGGCCCTAATCCCCCTGATATGGAAGGGATAACTGTACCATGAAACCCACCTTTGAATCAACTTTGTAACCTACAATGTGAAAACAATACAAGAAGTAATTAAGACAAATGCAGTTGAATAGAGGGGATCCATTATAAGAGCTCCCGGATGGGTGTTTTAATAATGTTCTGAGAAATGACAGGTTACTATTTTAAATAACTATTCTTGCTAACTAGCTTGTCTCTGAAGAAGTACGTGTTTAATTTTTTTTCTCTAAATTTCAATACCCTAGATCAACAGTGTCAAACCCAAATCAAAACAAGAGCCACTAAACCATCCGTAAGAATCCCGACAGGTTGCATAATGACTTAGAAAACCATAGATTTATATTATCAATGTTTTGTTGTATTTTTATTTATTTTATTAAATAGTTCCCCCTTATATTTTAATCTGGGTGCTCTGTGAGTCACTTAGGGATAGCATGTTTGACACCTCTGCCCTAAGTCAAGGCTCTTAGTTTTGGTTCTGAGTCAGATAATATGGATTCAAATCCTAGTTCTGAGACTTATCAGTTATATGACTTTGAGCAAGTCAGGTCCTACTGTCTGGACCTCAGGTCACTTGGTCATCTCATCAGCTCCCATGAATTCAATCATCATCTCAAATGTAGACCGTTCTCAAATATATATCCAGCCCTAACCTCTCTCCTGTCTTACACATTCAACTGCCTAGTGAAGACACCTCTAAGTGGACATCTCCTAGACATCCTAAACTCAATAAATTCAAAACTCATCCATTCGACACCCTCCCCCACAAATTCTCCCCTCTTTCTAAATTCCATATTACAATCATCCCTTCCACGTCATGGGGGCTAAGGGCATGGAACTTCCCAATCTGGAAAATCCACAAGAAATTTTCTGGCCCTCCCTTCCTACCAAAGAAGAAGTTGGATTTTTCTCTTTTTTGGGGTATTGATATTATTCAATACTATATGTACAATTTATGCACTTCTGAGTTTCTAAACTTTTTCTATGTTGTCTGCTGGACTCAGTGTGTCATCTGCAGCTTCCTCAAAACTCCCCCCAAAATTCCTATTTAATTTCTTATGCCAACTCATGATATATAAAAACCATGATGGGGAAAGTCGAGATTCAGAAGGAATAACTGTACTACTGAGGATACCAATATTTCCCCAGTTACCTAGATTCACAACCTAGTTGTCATCCTAGATTTCTTACTCTCTCATTTCCCAAAACTAATCTATTGCCAAGTCCTGTCCAATCTACCTTTGCAACATCTCTGATACGCCCCCATCTCTCCTCTGACATCACCATCACCCTCGTATGGGTCATGCCTAAACTACTACAACAGCCCTTGGGTCCATCTCTCTGCCTAAAAAAGTCTCTCCCTCCTCTAGTCCATCCTTCCCTAGCTAACAATGTGATCTTCCTAAAAGAAACTACAGGTCTGACCATGTGTCTGTCTGTCTCACACACTCACACTCACACACACACACACACACACACACACACTCAATAAATTCCTGTAGCTCTCCATCACCTTCAGGATCAAATATAAAATCCTCTCTTTGGCTACATCCTGGCCCAATTATTTTACGTAATGCCTTTCCAGCCTTCTCACACCTTGTTTGCCTCCACATAGTCTGGGCTCCAGCGACACCGGCCTCCTTGCTGTTCTTGACATGTGACATTCCATCTCTCAACTTGGTGCCTTTCCATTGTCTGTCCTCTAGGCCTGGAAATCTCTCCCTCCTTATCTCTGCCTCTTGGCTTCCACGACTCCCTTCAAGTTCCAGATAAGATCCCACCTTCTATAATAAGCTCTTCTCAATCCCCCTTAGTGCTAGTGCCTTCCTTCAGACTGTCCCCAGTTCATCTCACACACACACGCACACACACACACATTTGTACATAACTGTTTGAACGTCGCCTTCCCAACTCAACGTGAGCTCCATGAAGGCAGGGACTGTTCTCGCCTTCCTTTGTTTCGCCAACGCTTAGCAGTGTCCAACACATCGTAATCAGCGCTAGCTGACTGATTCCAGTCATACTTCTCAATGGAAAAGCTTTACTGGTCATTATACTATCATATTGGGCCAAGTTGCTTACTTGCCCCATGTTCAGACACCCTTATTTCGAGGCCATACATGCCCCTCTGATGCCATCCTTTGCATATTCTCTTACATAACTTTTGGTTGATCATACATGGAAGCCTACTCATATCCGAGGACAAGAACAAGAAAAGGACATTCATTAAATTGAGTTACTATGAATAACCAGTTACGTCTAAAAGAGATATGCAAGGTTACTCATAAGAGGCTTAGAAATAATTTATCATAAAGTAAATTCTCTGTTGTCTGTCATCCTACCCATAATAATCCCGTATTACTCAGAGATTTTCTTCAATTTGTGTCAATGGTTGAGAAATCTATACCTAAAATAGAACACAGCCAAATATAGTCACTGGCTGAAATGCCAAAACTTCCCACAAGAGGGCAATATTTCTCCATGTAATTCTGCCTCGGCAGTCCCTGACACCATTTCCTATGTCCCAGACCAAGATACATTTATTTTTCCTCAGCAGCAACTGAGGAAAAGATACCCCTTTGTCTTATAGATGAAGGATCTGAGGCCTAAAGGAATAAAGTGATTTACCCAAGGTCATTAAGGAAGAATATTTTTATCACTTTATATATTTAGTCAATGTTTGGCATTATAAAAAAAAAAAAACAAACCCAGGGAGCTCTCACATCTACTCTACCTCCTCCACCAAACACCAGGATTATTATACACAGCTAGTAAGTACCTGAAACCAGATTTGAACTCAGGTCTTTCTGACTCCAGGTCCTGCCCTCTATCTACTATACCACCTAGCTGCTTCCTTGGAGGCCCTGTATAAAATAACAAACCAATTTGGAACCCACATTCTAATATCTGGCCAGTTTAGAAAAGAGAACAGTTCCAAATAAGGTCATAAGAGGGAATCCCTTAGGGGGTGTGAGGGAACCAAAAAACCCATCTCCTCCCCCACCCACTTGACCAGACTTGTGAATTTCAAAAGGTCTAGAAGACTTGTAGCTTCTCATGGATGTCTGAGTAGTGTCCCCAAAACAACTGTACCAAAAGCCAAAAACAAGCTAGACATACTGAGTAAAGGGCTCTAGAGGGAGCCTAGCCTAAGAGGAGGCTCATGAGGCCTCCACAAAGAGAAAATGACTTCCAGTCATCAGGAGCTATGAGTTTACCTCTGGGTTTGAATCTCGGCCCTCAGGACCCAACCTTGAATCTTGGTTCTGCCACTTTCTGCCTGTATGATCTTATGACCCCAGTACCATCTAATAGTTTTTTTTCCCCCATGGGTTCCTTCTCAGGGCTCACAAAATGATAACATCCATACAAAACCAGTTTTAGCATTAACATTTTTACCATATGACCCAGATCTGCAAAGTCGTCCGTAAGTATTTGGCATCCAGTAGGTCTGCAAATCTTCCTCTTTTTTCCTGACGCAATGGAAGAGAAATATTAAATTAGGGACAGGTGTGAAGGAGGAAACATTTAAGGCCCTTGTAACTAAGATCTTAGTGGACCTGAATATTCTGGGTTCTAGAATAAGTAAAAGAATACACCAAATTCCATGAACATTTTTCTAACATGGATCTTAACCAATAATTTAAAATACCTTTCCCTTCAATCTCTTAATCAAAGATAAGGAGCCAAGTTCCCTCCATGCCCTGCTGTTTTTCCCCCAGGTCAGCTGAGCTGCTGTTGTTTACTCATTTCAGTCATGTCCAAGCTTGCCATTTCCTTCTCCAGCTCATTTTACAGATGAGGAAACTGAGGCAAACAGGATAAAGTGATTTGCCCCGCGTCACACAGCTAATAAGTATCTGAGGCCATATTTGAACTCAGATCTTCCTGACTACAGATCCAGTGCTCTATCCAATGCACCACCTATCTGAGTTATTCCAATTACCCAAGTCCTCCTCTAGAAGGGGAGGAGATAGGACTGGCTCTTCCTGGTGTGAGCTCCCAGAAGCCCAAAAAAAGGATATGTCATCAATCCCTGCTTAATAGCCCCTTCATCTCTAATTCCTGTATTCACATGTGACTGACATGTGAAAATCAGACAAGTCACATACCTGAAAAGGATCTAACAGTCTTTTTTAGATAGGAGCCAGTTCAGAAACATTCATGGAATCCCAGCCTTTCTGACCAGAAAATGGTGAAATTGGCCCCTTGTGATCATATAAACAACTACCAACCTTACTCATGCCACCAATTGAAAAAAAATTTACGAATTAATTTGGCCAATCTTACTGACCCCCATCCCCCATATAATGCATTATTGAGTCATTTTTTTCTATTAATGGACACAACCAAAACGTCATATCCCCATTGAGCTGATGTGTCGTTCTCCACAAAGTACCACTATGTCTTTCTCTTCATCACCACCTTTTTCAATAGGTCAAGAAACATTAACTAGTCCTTCCTCCTTCTCCCTCTCTACTACCACCACCAGGGATTATACTATGAGTTATCATTAGTTAGCTCTTTTAGAGGGCATAGAGCAATAAAATATATGTAGTAGGTTTTTCAATAGTTATATTTATCTAATGATTTATGCTTTAAAGTAACTTTCTAATTCTTGGTTTTTGTTTTGTTTTGTTTTTTGGAAGGGGGAAGGCAGGGCAGTTGGGGTTAAGTGACTTGCCCAAGGTCACACAGCCAGTAAGTGTGTCAAATGTCTGAGGCCAGTTTTGAACTTAGGTCCTCCTGACTCCAGGGCTGGTGCTCTATTCACTATGCCACCTAGCTGCCCCAGTAACTTCCTAATTCTTGAGGCAATAATCCCCCCAAATTCTGCAAAGGAATTGTGGACACAAAACTGTCCTCCATCTTTTTAAGAGAAAGTTCTGGATTTTATTGTCAAGGGCTTTCAAGAAAGGTCTAATTTAATTTTTAAAGAAACTCATGAAGTGAGGAGTGATGATCACCTTACACAAATCTGATTCTGTTTATAGTGAAGG